>NC_083102.1:18110332-18462832 GCF_949774975.1 Lagenorhynchus albirostris | reverse complement strand
GTCTTCCACTAGATAGCAGACTCCAGGAAGCCAGGGACTTTGTGTACACCTCCAGCAATGAGAACAGGGCCTGGTACATAGTAGCACTTAATATACCTGTCAAATGAATGAAGATCATTAAGATAATTATCCTTTAAGATAATTGGCAAGTATTAAACAGCAGTTCTGTGCCAGGTATTTTGCCAGATGTTTTATGTCATAGCACCTCACATATTACTTTGCCACATCCCTATTAGAGAGGTATATTATTTTCTTCTCACTTTATTTTTTTTAACATCTTCATCAGAGTATAACTGCTTTACAATGTTATGTTATTTTCTGCTGTATAACAAAGGGAATCAGCTATATGTATATATATATCACCATATCCTCTCCCTCTTGTGTCACCCTCCCACCCTCCCTATCCCAACCCTCTAGGTGGTCACCAAGCACTGAGCTGACCTCTCTGTGCTATGCAGCTGCTTCCCACTAGCTATTTTACATTTGGTAGTGGATATATGTCCATGTCACTCTCTCACTTTGTCCCAGCTTACCCTTCCCCCTTCCCATGTCCTCAAGTCCATTCTCTATGTCTGCGTCTTTATTCCTGTCCTGCCCCTAGGTTCATCAGAAACATTTTTTTTAATATTCCATATATATGTGTTAGCATACGATATTTGCTTTTCTCTTTCTAAGTTACTTCACTCTGTATGACGGACTCCATCCACCTCACTACAAAGAGTTCAATTTCATTTCTTTTTATGGCTGAGTAAAATTCCACTGTATATGTGCCACATCTTCTTTATCCATTCATCTGTCAATGGACACTTAGGTTGCTTCCATATCCTGGCTATTGTAAATAGAGCTGCAGTGAACATTGTGGTACACGACTCTTTTTGAATTATGGTTTTCTCAGGGTATATGCCCAGTAGTGGGATTGCTGGGTCGTATGGTAGTTCTATTTTTAGTTTTTTAAGGAAACTCCGTGCTGTTCTCCATAGTGGCTGTATCAATTTACATTCCCACCAACAGTGCAAGAGGGTTCCCTTTCCTCCACACCCTCTCCAACATTTCTTGTTTGTAGATGTTTTGATGATGGCCATTCTGACTGGTATGAGTTGTTACCTCATTGTAGTTTTGATTTGCATTTCTCTAATGATTAGTGATGTTGAGCATCCTTTTATGTGTATGTTGGCAATATGTATATCCTCTTTGGGGAAATGTCTATTTAGATCTTCTGCCCATTTTTGGATTGGGCTGTATGTTTTTTTGATATTGAGCTGCATGAGCGGCTTTTATATTTTGGAAATTAATCCTTTGTCAGTTGCTTCGCTTGCAAAAATTTTCTCCCATTCTGAGGGTTGTCTTTTCGTCTTGTTTATGGTTTCGTTTGCTGTGCAAAAGCTTTTAAGTTTCATTAGGTCCCATTTGTTTATTTATGTTTTTACTTCCATTTCTCTAGGAGGTGGGTCAAAAAGTATCCTGCTGTGATTTATGTCATAGAGTGTTCTGCCTATATTTTCTTCTAAGAGTTTTATAGTGTCCGGCCTTACATTTAGGTCTTTATTCCATTTTGAGTTTATTTTTGTGTATGGTGTTAGGGAGTGTTCTAATTTCATTCTTTTACATGTAGCTGTCCAGTTTTCCCAGCACCACTTATTGAAGAGACTGTCTTTTCTTTATTGTATATTCTTGCCTTCGTTATCAAAGATAAGGTGACCATACGTGTGTGGGTTTATCTCTGGGCTTTCTATCCTGTTCCATTGATCCATATTTCTGTTTTTGTGTCAGTACCATACTGTCTTGATTACTGTAGCTTTGTAGTGTAGTTTGAAGTCAGGGAGCCTGATTCCTCCAGCTCTGTTTTTCTTCCTCAAGATTGCTTTGGTTATTTGGGGTCTTTTGTGTTTCCATACAAATTGTGAAATTTTTTGTTCTAGTTCTGTGAAAAATGCCATTGGTTGTTTGACAGGGATTGCATTGAATCTGTAGATTGCTTTGGGTAGTAGAGTCATTTTCACAGTGTTGATTCTTCCAATCCAAGAACATGGTATATCTCTCCATCTGTTTCTATCATCTTTAATTTCTTTCATCAGTGTCTTATAGTTTTCTGCATACAGGTCTTTTGCCTCCCTAGGTAGGTTTATTCCTAGGTATTTTATTCTTTTTGTTGCAATGGTAAATGGGAGTGTTTCCATAATTTCTCCTTCAGATTTTTCACCATTAGTGTATAGGAATGAAAGAGATTTCTGTGTATTAACTCTGTATCCTGCTACTTTACCAAATTCATTGATTAGCTCTGGTAGTTTTCTGGTAGCATCTTTAGGATTCTCTATGTATAGTATCATGTCATCTGCAAAGAGTGACAGTTTTACTTCTTCTTTTCCAACTTAGATTGCTTTTATTTCTTTTTCTTTTCTGATTGCTGCAGCTAAAATTTCCAAAACTATGTTGAATAATAGTGGTGAGAGTGGGAGGCCCTGTCTTGTTCCTGACCTTAGAGAAAATGGATTCTGTTTTTCACCATTGAGAATGATGTTTGCTGTGGGTTTGTCGTATATGGCCTTTATTATTTTGAGGTTCGTTCCCTCCATGCCTACTTTCTGGAGAGTTTTTATCATAAATGGGTGTTGAAATTTGTTGAAAGCTTTTCTGCATCTATTGAGTTATTCATATGGTTTTTATCTTTCAATTTGCTAATATGGTGTATCACATTGATTGATTTGTGTATATTGAAGAATCCTTGCATTCCTGGGATAAACCCCGCTTGATCATGGTGTATGATCCTTTTAATGTGCTGTTGGATCCTGTTTGCTAGTATTTTCCTGAGGATTTTTGCATCTATGTTTATCAGTGATATTGGCCTGTAGTTTTCTTTCTTTGTGACATCTTTGTCTGGTTTTGGTATCAGGGTGATGGTGGCCTTGTTGAATGAATTTGGGAGTGTTCCTCCCTCTGCTATATTTTGGAAGAGTTTGAGAAGGATAGGTGTTAGCTCTTCTCTAAATGTTTGAAAGAATTCGCCTGTGAAGCCATCTGGTCCTGGACTTTTGTTTGTTGGAAGATTTTTAATCACAGTTTCAATTTCAGTGTTTGTGATTGGTCTGTTTATATTTTCTATTTCTTCCTGGTTCAGTCTCGGAAGGTTGTGCTCTTCTAAGGATTTGTCCATTTCTTCCAGGTTGTCCATTTTATTGGCATAGAGTTGCTTATAGTAATCTCTCATGATCCTTTGTATTTCTGCAGGGGCAGTTGTTATTTCTTTTTCATTTCTAATTCTGTTGATTTGAGTCTTTTCCCTTTTTTTCTTGATGAGTCTGGCTAATGGCTTATCAATTTTGTTTATCTTCTCAAAGAATCAGCTTTTAGTTTTATTGATCTTTGTTGTCATTTCCTTCATTTCTTTTTCATTTATATCTGATCTGAAATTTATGATTTCCTTCCTTTGCTAACTTTGGGGTTTTTTTGTTCTTCTTTCTGTAATTACTTTAGGTGTAAGGTTAGGTTGTTTATTTGAGATTTTTCTTATTTTTTGAGGTAGGATTGTATTGCTATAAAATTCCCTCTTAGAACAGCTTTTGTTGCATCCCATAGGTTTTGGGTCATCGTGTTTTCATTGTCATTTGTTTCTAGGTATTTTCTGATTTCCTCTTTGATTTCTTCAGTGATCTCTTGGTTATTTAGTAGCATATTGTTTAGCTTCCATGTGTTTGTATTTTTTACAGTTTTTCCTGTAATTGATATCTAGTCTCATAGCGTTGTGCTCGGAAAAGATACTTGATATGATTTCAATTTTCTTAAATTTACCAAGGCTTGATTTGTGACCCAAGATATGGTCTATCCTGGGGAATGTCCCATGAGCACTTGAGAAGAAAGTGTATTCTGTTGTTTTTGGATGGAATGTCCTAGAAATATCAATTAAGACCATCTTGTTTAACGTATCATTTAAAGCTTGTGATTCCTTATTTATTTTCATTTTGGATGATCTTTCCATTGGTGAAAGTGGGGTGTTAAAGTCTCCTACTATTATGGTGTTACTTTCGATTTCCTCTTTTATAGCTGTTAGCATTTGCCTTATGTATTGAGGTGCTCCTATGTTGGGTGCATAAATTTTTACAATTGTTGTATCTTCTTCTTGGAGTGATCTCTTCATCATTATGTAGTGTCCTTCTTTGTCTCTTGTAATAGTCTTTATTTTAAAGTCTATTTTGTGTGATATGAGAATTGCTACTCTGGCTTTCTTTTGATTTCCATTTGCATGGAATATCTTTTTCCATCCCCTCACTTTCAGTCTGTATGTGTCCCTAGGTCTGAAGTGGGTCTCTTGTAGACAGCATATGTATAGGTCTTGTTTTTGTGTCTATTCAGCCAGTCTATGTCCTTTGATTGGAGCATTTAATCCATTTACATTTCAGGTAATTATTGATATGTATGTCCCTATTACCATTTTCTTAAATGTTTTGGGTTTGTTATTGTAGCTCTTTTCCTTCTCTTGTGTTTCCTGCCTAGAGAAGTTCCTTTAGCATTTGTTGTAGAGCTGGTTTGGTGGTGGTGAATTCTCTCAGCTTTTGCTTGTCTGTAAAGGTTTTAATTTCTCTGTCGAATCTGAATGAGATCCTTGCTGGGTAGAGTAATCTTGGTTTTAGTTTCTTCCCTTTCATCACTTTAAATATGTCCTGCCACTCCCTCCTGGCTTGCAGAGTTTCTGCTGAAAGATCAGCTGTTAACCTTATGGGAATTACCTTGTATATTATTTGTTGCTTTTCCCTTGCTGCTTTTAATATTTTTTTTGTATTTAATTTTTGATAGTTTGATTAATATGTTTCTTTGCATGCTTCTCCTTGGATTTGTCCTGTATGGGACGCTCTGCACTTCCTGGACTTGATTGACTATTTCCTTTCCCATGTTAGGGAAGTTCTCGACTATAATCTCTTCAAATATTTTCTCAGACCCTTTCTTTTTCTCTTCTTCTTCTGGGACGCCTATAATTCGAATGTTGGTTTGTTTAATGTTGTCCCAGCGGTCTCTGAGACTGTCCTCAATTCTTTTCATTCTTTTGTCTTTATTCTGCTCTGCAGTAGTTATTTCCACTATTTTATCTTCCAGGTCACTTATCTGTTCTTCTGCCTCAGTTATTCTGCTATTGATTCCTTTTAGAGAATTTTTAATTTCATTTATTGTGTTGTTCATCATTGTTTGTTTGCTCTTTAGTTCTTCTAGGTCCTTGTTAAACATTTCTTGTAGTTTCTCCATTCTATTTCCAAGATTTTTGATCATCTTTACTATCATTACTCTGAATTATTTTTCAGGTAGACTGCCTATTTCCCCTTCATTTGTTAGGTCTGGTGGGTTTTTACCTTGCTCCTTCATCTGCTGTGTGTTTTTCTGTCTTCTCATTTTGTTTAACTTACTGTGTTTGGGGTCTCCTTTTCACAGGCTGCAGGTTCATAGTTCCCGTTATTTTTGGTGTCTGTCCCCAGTGGGTAAGGTTGGTTCAGTAAGTTCATGTAGGCTTTCTGGTGGAGGGGACTGGTGCCTGTGTTCTGGTGGGTGGGGCTGGATCTTGTCTTTCTGGTGGGCAGGGCCACATCTGGTGGTGTGTTTTGGGGTGTCTGTGTACTTAGTGTGATTTTAGGTAGCCTGTCCGCTAATGAGTGGGGTTGTGTTCCTGTCTTGCTAGTTGTTTGGCATGGGGCATCCAGCACTGGAGTTTGCTGGTCATTGGGTGGAGCTGGGTCTTAGCATTGAGACGGAGATCTCTGGGACAGCTCTTGCCAACTGATATTACATGGGGCCAGGAGGTCTCTGGTTTTCTGATGTCCTGAACTCGGCTCTCCCACCTCAGAGACTCAGGCCTGACACCAGGCCAGAGCACCAAGACCCTGTCAGCCACACGGCTTTCAAAAGAGAGTGGTGTGTATGGTGAGTCTGGCCTCCAGCCGCTGGGCCTGATGCTGACGTTCCCGTTCCTGCTCCCGCCTCAGAGCATCTGCTGACCCCACGTGTTCTCACTTTATAGGCACAGACAAGGAAACCGAAATTTACAGAGGTTGAATAACCTGCACCAGGGCAGTTACTGGCTGAGCTGGCATGTGAACATGCTCTTTCCCACTATGGATCATGTCCTGAGAGTTCATTCTCCCCAGGCTTATTTTTCCAGCAGAGCTACAGTCTATATCTCCAAAACTTTTAGCAGAAAGTAGTTTTCTCTTCCATGTTGCACTGATTTCAACAAGTTCTAACAGTACAGAGAAGGTAACTGGAAGATGAGCTTTAAGCTTCAGCCTAACGTCAACGGCACAGCCTCACCAGGGTCAGCACATGGGACAGCTACTTGTCCAGGACCCATTTCCTCCAAGATGCTTTAGATTGCCCTACTTTTTATTTCAGCCATGACAGATGGCTTATCAAGAACAAGTAACTCTGTGAGCAGTAACGAGGAGAGGAGAGTGGCCAGAGGACCTCCAAGGCAGAGGAGGTTTTTTGTTCCTACCCACCTCTTTAAGACAATGAAAGCTTGTTCCTATGCAGAATATTTTCCAAAGTTTTTGATGATGTGTCAACAGGTGTTTTTTCCAAGTGTGGTTTTGCATATTGCCTTCCCCTCACTGCTCTGATTGCTGAAAGTTGCATCATGCCCTTGGAAAGTGGAGCATTGGTCCCTGATCTCCTGCTGGAGAATAATTATTCTCTGAATGTGGACCTGGAAAATTCTGTCTTTAACAAACCTGCCCCACTTGCTTTAGCTTGGTCTTAAGGGGAAGGGTGAGGGAAGGCAGTTCTTTCATGCAAAATCAAAACAACCCAGAATTAACATCAACTCTGTTTACCCTGAGGCACCAATGTTGTATTCTGGGTTTTTGTTAAAAATAAAAGTTTCGGCATTTCATTATTAATAAACCCTGTAACAATACAGATGCTCTTTTTGTCATTGTTATAGAGTCAGCATTGGTTTCCTCCCCCAGACCCCCAACACCCCCAGTTTCATGCAACAGTGTGGAGGGTGGTACGGGGGGCAGGTGGATTTGAAAAGAGGACGTTCCAGTCTGCTCAGCTTCAGGCCTGTGGGGGCAACAGCTGAGAAAGGAGGCTGCAGCTCATCCCGAGATGCCACGTGTTGAAAAGGCAGCTCGGGGATTCTAGGAAACTAGCGTCTATGTGAAACTACTTGGCTGCAGGCAGTCCTTACACAGACAGATCCTTGAGGTGGTTCTCATTATCCATAGTTTTGCAATCCCCAAACAGTGAAATAGAAGCTCAGAGAGGTTGATAGTTAACCCAAGGTTACTTACCTAAGATTCACTTCTCTATTTAAAAGCCTTCATTGATCTCCTATATCTTTACAGAAAAAACAAAAACAAAACCGAACTTCCTTCCAGGGCCCTTCTCACCCTATCTTCCCAGCCTCATTTCATACTCTCCATCCCATGCATGGGGCCTGGGTTACGAGAAGCACCTGGGCCTCCCCCAGCATGCGCTGACCACCTTTGTCCAGCCTTGCTGCGTTGCATCTGTTATTTCTGTCTCCAAAGCCCTCGCTTTAGAACCACGTGGCAAATGTCTGCTCATTTCTTCAATTCTGCTCAGGTGCGACCTCATCTTCCAGGCAGTTCTCCCGACCTCATCCTGAGTTGGGACTCTGGCTTAAAAGCCCCTGTGGCACCCCGTGCTTTGTGTATCCTGCACAATGCTGTGCAAATCTGACCACTAGTCATTTCAAGACTAACTCTCCTCAGTGGCTTCCCATCACCCACAGAATAATGTCCAAAGCGTAGCATCAGATCTGTGGCCCTCTTGCTGTGAACGCTTCCCCTCACTTTTTCTTCTAGAACTGCATTGACCAATTTGGTAGCTACTAGCCCTGTGTGGTTATGTAAATTTAAAGAATTTAAAAATAAATAAAATGGAAAACTCACTTCTTAGTAACATTAGCCACATTCCAAGTACTCAGTAGAAATGTGTGGCATGTGGTTACCATGTTGGAGAGATTTAGAGAACACTTCTGTTGTCAGAACATTAGAACAGAACAGAAAGTTCTATTGGACAGCACTGTTCTAGAACCATCTACCCCCACTTCCTGTACCACCTCTGTGTCTTTACTTGTGCTGGTCCCTCCCCAGTCGTTTTTAAACCCCCTAAGTCTGCCCCTTCTAGTCCCAGCTGGGCAAACTGCAGAACCTCATGCTTGAGGAATGGCCTTCACTATTGCCACTGTCCTGTTTTTACCTTATCAGGTGGTAGAGTGTCCCTGCTGGATTAAAGGTGATTTGGGCTCTATTTGGAGGTTATCATTTCAAGGCCAACAAATTCCATTGGTTTGTGTGGAAAGATACAGCTACTGTAGAATGTTTTTTACCTTCTATTGACCTGGGACCCCGTGATTCATCTGCAGCGACAGCTTCCATACCACAGTATCATCAGAAAGATCTCAGCACCCTTATTGGCATTCTATAGAATCCTTAGTGACAATTCTGAGCTGATGGAAGGGGCTTATGCATCATGAATATGAATATCATTATTCAAATGCCTCTGGTAGATGTCAAAGATAAAAGGAAACGTTTTATTTTGTGTTCATTAAGCACTAGAAGGTATCTTTCCCCTGGATGAGACTCATTAAGCCTGTAATGGTTAATGGGAGTTAAATTCCAACATCACATCAAGGAGGAGAAATGATCCCTCAAGTATTTGGAAACTCCTTCCTCCAAATTGCAGATCAAAGCTAGGTTATGAACTTCTGTGCTGTCTTGCTAATGGATTAGACTAACTGCATTCTTTGAATTTTTTTTCCTTTCCAAACACTAACTTTCCCTAAGTAGAGATGACTACAGAAATTTTGTAAGCGTGAGGGATTGTGAGGTCTACCAGAGCCAGCCACTGTTACCGGGTTTCCCTCCAGGCGAGAGAAACTAAAATTGTATAAACGGCAGTTCTATATCAGGGGCTTTACTTATGCCCTCTCACATCTCATAGAATCCCAGTGAGATGTTTGCTTCTGTCTTATCCATGAGGAAACTGAGGCCTGGACAGTGACGTAACCTACTTCAAATCACATGGCTGATAGGAGGATGAGGCAACAAGCCCGGTGCTGTCTGGTTTAAAAACACATTCTAATCCACCGTTTTGGGCCAGCTCCCAAGTGTCTGTCAGATACCTACTCTGTGATAAATTTTACATACGGGGCTGTGGTAGGCACCCAAGAAGAGGAAAAACAGAGCTAAAAGGATTGCCAGAGAGGTGTGATTGATTCACACGAACTCATCCAGGGTATCTGCTGATGTGGTTTTCTCCCCTGCTGATGAAAAAATGAATGAATCCCAGATCATGGTGAGCGAGTAGCTAGGAAAGTGCCCTTGAGGTGCCTTGGGAAAGGAAGGGGGAGGTCAGGGGTGTGGACAGCGCTGAGTGGTGTCCTCAGCGTGCTTGTGGGATGGGACCTTCCTCCCTGCATCTCACCTCACTGTGGGGGAGGCTTCTGGTGACTTCTGGAAGGAGAGACCTCAGAAAGCTCAGCCCCATTCAGAGTTTAATAACATTTAAGACAAAATGTCTCTGCTGCTGAAGATGGAGGAGAAAATGGATTCCTGCTCTCCTTACACCATCTTCCTGCGACTGCTTCTGGGCTCTAAGTAGAACTCAGCCCAGCTTTGTCGTCTTCCCTCCCAGGACCCATTCAGTGGGTCTGGATAATATTTGTGCTTTTCTCCTTTGTGCTCTCTTTGGCTTATCCTGTCTGGAGTGAAATGTGAGGCCCAGGGAAAAAAAGAAATGGATTTGCAAAGCAATACTTGGAGTAACAGACGACCCTGCTGAGACCCCACCTGGAAGACTGTGCTCAGCTCTGAGCATCTAATTACCAGCCGGGTACCGACAAATGGGGTGAGTGTTGGGAGGAAAGATACAAGAGTGATGGAGGGCTTATAAAACTGGATTTATGAAGAAAGATTAAACGAGCTGAATGGTGGAGACCCGTAAATGATGATCTGGGGGAACTCGGGGACCATCTACTCATATCTGACGGTCACAAACAGTCAGCAGAGTAAGAATTATTTTGCTTAGACCTAAGAAATACAACAACGGGTAATGAAAAGAAATATATAATAATAATAGACTAATTTTATACCTATTCCCATCCCAAGAAACCTCAACACATTTTATAGCTCAGTATAATATATACCCTACAGTGGGGTGTATTGAGGCTATAAAGCGGCTTGTAATTTAGATAAAGCTTTTGCAAAATAATAATATTTAGTGAGAGGGTAATGGGCACTTTGTGTATGAAGTGCAGAGCCCTGGTTACATTTTGCCTGCTGCCTACTCACGGGCAGAGTGGAAGTGGACGAGAGGATTGCTTTGTATAAGTAAGACCACTTACCAAGTTTTCTGCTGCCATTTTCAGAGACACACACAATTCAACCCTGTTTTACAGAAAAAAGAAAAGCTTCCTAGTCCGAGAAATACAGGTCTCAGAAAACCACAGAGGCTGCTACAGCTCAGCTCTGAACACACGCTCAGGTTGTCAGCTACCTGCCAGAGCGGCAGGGACCAGGGACCACAGACAGACCTCTGGGTCTCTACCCTGCTCCCCTCCAGACCCTGGACCCTTAGGAATTGGGCAGGGTCCCTTGTCTCTCTCTCTGGACCTCAGCTTTCTCAGCCTTCACTGAAGGAGGCAAATCTCTGTCCCTTTTCTGAAGGTGATGCTGAGCAGTGCTGAGACTTGCCTTTTGCTGTTCCCTCTGCCTAGAATGCTCCTTCCTCCAATATCCACATGACTTACTTCCTCACTGCATTCAGCTTTCTGTTTAAATGCCAAATTGTAGACAGACTGCATCTGGCAACCCTTCTACAAGAGCAATACCCTCGCCACTTCGTTACCCTCCAGCCCCTTACCTTCAATTTTCTTTTTTTTTTTTTTTTTTTTTTGCGGCACGCGGGCCTCTCACTGCTGTGGCCTCTCCCGCTGCGGAGCACAGGCTCCAGATGCACTGGCTCGGTGGCCATGGCTCACGGGCCCAGCCGCTCCGCAGCATGTGGGATCTTCCCGGACCGGGGCACGAACCCGTGTCCCCTGCATCAGCAGGCGGACTCTCAACCACTGCGCCACTAGGGAAGCCCTCCTTCATTATTTTTAAGGCATATTTATCAACATTCGAAATATATCATATCATATATCACACATTTTATGTCTCTTTTGACTAGAACGTAAGTTCCTTCAGGAAAGGGGCTTACCTGTTCCATCCACTGTGGCGTCACCAGCAGCAGTAATGTCCTTGGATGCTACACTTAACCTTCCCAAAATGATTTGACCTTTCCAAATGACATCGGGATCTATAAGGAGAGAGGGGGAGAGAGGGTCTCAAAGAGAAGGAATAATTGCAAACTGAAGGAAGTCATAGGCTCCAGAAACTTTGTTCTTTTATCACTTCTCCCGCCCCTTGTAAGTGGGACCAAGAGGTCTGCCCTTACTTGCTGAGCTGTTGTGCAGAGAAAAGCCTTCTGCAAAAACAAAGCTGAGCATCACCTCCCTGACTATCTGAGGCACTGCTCAGGAGACGGGGAGAAAAAGCCAAGGCCAAATGGCCTTTCTGTCACACGGCCTCACAGCGTGTCCCTGGAGGTCTTGTGTCTATGTCTGCTCCACCCTTGATTAAATGAAGCGGTTTCAGAGGCTCCCCACATGACGAGTAGCATACGGCGGCCTCATCTCCCAAGACAACAAGTCACTTGCTTGTTCTGCTTCTCAAATCTCCTATGCAGCTCTCGTGAGGCCCCCACCAAGGATGGTGTCCGCCTCCTCCAGGTTCCCATATCGCTACCTGGCACACTGTTGACTCTGCATTAAGGACCATAAATGAAAAGGATGCTGACACCTGCCAATAAAGGAACCAGAGGGGAGAAACCTCTGAATCCTCTTGATGCTTCAGCAACTTACAGGTTCAGGACAATCACTGAAAACTTAGGTTGGGAAACACATTGCCAGCCATTAAGATTCTTAACCCGGTGGGAGGCAGGAAAAGCACAGCAGCAAAGCGCCTCTTCCACTCTCCCGGCTACTTGGAACAGCGAGACATACAGCCAGTCGAAGTACACATTGTGCAAACAGCCTGTGCCAGAGACTTCAGGTGCCTGTGATCATCAGCAGAGGGGAGTTGGCCCGGATTTATAGATTTCCCTCGGATGAGATCGTTACTTTATACATATATCCAATCCTGCATGAAAAGTTTCTTTATAATCCCTTTACAACTTTCTGCAAGTTTATGCAAAGTAGAAGGCAAGGAGCTTATAGACATAAAACCTGGACTCCGGTAGGAGATGACCATGGGTCCCAAGATAGTTCTAAAATTTCAGGCTTTAAATCTGGTTCCTGCAATGTGAAGTTTCCTCGAGTTGTAATCTTGTGCCTCAGTGTTCCTATCTATAAATTGGAGAGAAGTTCACTAGTGTATCCCATAGGACTATTGTAAGGGTAAGAATTTTAAGAGATTAAAAACATGCTGCAGACATAAACTACATGTGCAATGTATAAGGTTCCCTTATTCTGAGACACCAAAAAATACATCAAGTAAACTCCCTTTGCTAATATTTACTGAGCATATGCTGTGGGTGGCCAGGAAGTGATAGGGGAGGGGGGTGGACCAGTCTCAGACACAAAACCTCCAGGGACATGCTGTGACATGTCTCTGCGTGACAGAGAGGACATTTGGGCTTGGCTTTTTCTCCCCATCTCCTGAACACTGCCTTGGATATTCAGAGTTGATACTCCCCTTCATTTTTGCAGAAGGTTTTCTCTGTCCAACAGCTCGGCAAGCAAGGGCAGAGCCCTTGGTCCCACTTAAGAGGGAGAGAAGAAATGATAAAAGAACAAAGTTTCTGGAGCCCATTAACTTCCCTTGATTTGCAAATTATTCCTTCTCTTTGAGGACTGCCCCCCCCCCCCCGCCATCTTCTTACAGACCCAGATGTTATTTGAGAAGGTCAAATTAGAAATACAAGACCAAAAAAGCCAGGTACCAGTTAAGAAGTACCTTTTCTGAAAAAAGCATTAATGGAGCCACCTCAGATGCTCTGTGCAGACTTTCCACACTAGGTGGGTAATGATGAAGGGACCCCTCTTCTTTCTTTTTAATCAAAGATACCCATTTTCCTTTTCGGTTCTTCACCTGGCAGTGTGGAGAGTTCATTAACCAGGTGGCCAAAGGGAGCCCTTTGGGCAATGTGCTTTAGAAGGGAAGGAATTAGGTCTATTTGATGTTTGAGGCTACATTTTGTGGGAAAAAATTACACAGATAGATTTATTTTGGCTCCCGAAATGGTGAATGACAGAGTTGAAAGTTCAGTGTGATTTGGGCATTGCGGCTGCCTCGGTGAGCCTGTGCTGAGGTGAAACCTGGACCATAAAGTTCTCTAAAAGAGAATGTCCTGCTCCATTTGTGGAGAAATTCTATCTGACTCATATGTCAGATGTCACAGTCAGATGTCATCCTGAACATGCACAGAGGTAAATAAATCCAGAGATGAAAGTGGCAGGATGTGGGCAGCATTCTGAGCATTGGGTGGAGGGATAATTTTAATTGAGTTCAGTATGTGTAATTTTGTGTGTGTGCAAATGATTTTTTTGAGGCTCTCTCTATCAAGCTTTAATTTAGGAACATAAAGTTGGTCTATAAGAGTTAATGGGCTCTAATTTTAACATGAAACACGGAAGGGGAAACTGTGCGGAGTTATGGGAAAAGTAAGCACATATTTGGAATCAGATGCTGGCTTCAAACCCTGACTCGGCTTCTTATTAGGTGTTGTGACCTTATGCAAGTTGTTGAAAAACCTGCAGCTTCTGTTTCTTCACCAGTAAAAGGGAATAATATCATCTATGATAAGCCCGAGAATTCAGTGATATTATATATGTAAAGCTCCCAGCACACGGGATGCACTCAATTAACTTTAACCTCTTTCCACACTCTGTCTACCTTAAGATGCATCAGATGAAACGCACAGCCAAGGTTAATGGAGAAGGCTCTGTTTCCTGCGTGAGAGAGCTATTGCTGATTGTGCCTCCAGGTACCCGGTCTCACGGTGGCCAGATCAAATCCACAGCCTCAGGAGGCTTCGGGGCCCCCAGGGGGCTCTGGGTAGCTGCTCACTGTACACCAACTCCGTTTAGAATCCAGATCCCTTAATGCTTCATTCCTCTTTGGAGATGTGATATGACCTTGGGGAAGTCAGCCTCACCTGGGCGTGGGGAGCCTGGATGATCAGTGAAGCGACCAAACACACCCCTCTTCCATGCTTGCTGCATGGTCAGGCACGTGCACTTCCACCTTGGGTCCCAGAGAAGAGAGAGGTGTGGGGTGCTCAATGGCATTCTCAGAACTCCTGCAGGAAGCCTTGCTCTCGTGGTGCTGCTGGGGAGTAACCACAGGCTCTGCGGAGGACTGGAATACAAGCCACTCCTATCTCCCTGTGACCTGTGACATTTCTTTCCTCCTGAGTGAATGTTCTGAGCAGTTACGCCCTCCCTGCCTTGGCAGGACAGGTGTCATTCTGTCTTGCGAAGCAGGGGAGAACTTTGCCTTCCACTTTCTCCTGCTTTCTCCTCCAACCTTTCGGATTCTCCTAGAGATTTTTCTGCTTACAATCAAGTCTTGTTCAACACAAACGGGAAAAATCACTTCCCTCAAGCTAATGGCCTCCACAGTCCTTAGAAATGCTGATACGTGTCTAGCATGGCTTAAAACCAACTCAGGACGCCCCTGTAGGAGATTTCCTAGTTGCAGAAAAGTGGGCTGGGGTGAGCTGGAAGTGATTTGGAAGTAAAGAGGAAAGCATGAGAGCCAGGGGGGCTGGGGTGCGTGAGGAGGATTTATGAGAAGTAGAGAGGTGGGGTCTTTCAATAAGAAGTGGGATTCAGGGGAGGGAGGGATGTAACCAGACTGGTTGGTGAGCCCGGCTCTCTCTTAATTATACTGGGTTGGCCAAAAAGTTCATTTGGGTTTTTCTATAACATCGTTCTGTAAGAAAAAAGAGCAATTCTCACACAGGAGGAACCAAGATGGCAGAGTAGAAGGATGTGCTCTTACTCCCTCTTGCGAGAAGACCAGAATCACAACTAGCTGCTGGACAGTCATCGACAGGAAGGCACTGGAACCCACCAAAAAAGATACTCCACATCGGAAGACAAAGGAGAAGCCACAATGAGACGGTAGGAGGGGTGCAATCACAGTAAAATCAAATCCCTTAACTGGTAGGTGGGTGACTCAGACTGGAGAATACTTATACCACAGAAGTCCACCCACTGGAGTGAAGGTTCTGAGCCACACGTCGGGCTTCCCAACCTGGGGGTTGGGCAACGGGAGGAGGAATTCCTAGAGAATCAGACTTTGAAGCCCTGTGGGAATTGATTGCAGGACTTCAACAGGACTGGGGGAAACAGAGACTCCACTCTTGGAGGGCAAACACAAAGTACTGTGCGTATCAGGACCCAGGGGAAGGAGCAGTGACCCCAGGGAAAACTGAACCAGACCTACCTGCTAGGGTTGGAGGATCTCCTGCAGAGGTGGGTGGTGTCTCTGTTTCACTGAGGGGACAAGGACACTGGCAGCAGAAGTCTGGGAAGTAATCCTTGGTGTGAACCCTCCCAGAGTCTGTCATTAGCCCAACCAAAGAGCCCAGGTAGGCTCCAGTGTTGGGTTGCCTCAGGCCAAACAACCAACAGGGAGGGAACCCAGCCTCACCCATCAACAGTCAAGTGGATTAAAGTTTTACTGAGCTCTGCCCACCAGAGCAACAGTCAGCTCTACCCACCACCAGTCCCTCCCATCAGGAAACATACACAAGCCTCTTAGATAGCCTCATCCAGCAGAGGGCAGAGAGCAGAACCAAGAAGAAATACAATCCTGCAGCCTGTGGAACAAAAACCACATTCACAAAAGATAGACAAGATGAAAAGGCAGAGGGCTATGTACCAGATGAAGGAACAAGATAAAACCCAAGAAAAACAACTAAATGAAGTGAAGATAGGCAACCTTCCACAAAAAGAATTCAGAATAATGAGAGTGAAGATCATCCAGGACCTGGGATAAAGAATGGAGGCAAAGATCGAGGAGGTGCAAGAAATGTTGAACAAAGACCTAGAAGAATTAAAGAATAAACAAACAGATGAACAATACAATAACTGAGATGAAAACTACACGAGAAGGAATCAACAGCAGAATAACTAAGGCAGAAGAATGGGTAAGTGACCTGGAAAACAGAATGGTGGAATTCACTGCTGCGGAACAGAATAAAGAAAAAAGAATGGGGCTTCCCTGCTGGTGCAGTGATTGAGAGTCCGCCTGCCGATGCAGGGGTCACGGGTTCATGCCCTGGTCTGGGAAGATCCCACATGCTGCAGAGCGGCTAGGCCCGTGAGCCACGGCCACTGAGCCTGCGCGTCCGGAGCCTGTGCTCCGCAATGGGAGAGGCCACAACAGTGAGAGGCCTGCGTACCGCAAAAAAAAAAAAAAAAAAAAAATCTTCCAAGTAACAAAAGTCCAGGACCAGATGGCTTCACAGGTGAATTCTATCAAACATTTAGAGAAGAGCTAACACCCATCTTTCTCAAACTCTTCCAAAAATTTTCAGAGGAAGGAACACTCCCAAACTCATTCTATGAGGCCACCACCACCCTGATACCAAAACCAGACAAAGATACTACAAAAAAAGAAAATTACAGACCAATATCACTGAGGAATATAGATGCAAAAATCCTCAACAAAATACCAGCAAACAGAATCCAACAACACATTAAGGATCATACACCATGATCAAGTCAGATTTATCCCAGGGATGCAAGGATTCTTCAACATATGCAAGTCACTCAATGTGATACACCATTTTAACAAATTGAAAAAAAAACCCCAACAAACTGAAGAATAAAAACCGTATGATCATCACAATAGATGCAGAAAAAGCTTTTGATATAATTCAACACCCATTTATGATAAAAACTCTCCAGAAAGTGGGCATAGAGGGAACCGACCTCAACATAATAAAAGCCATATACGACAAACCTAGAGCAAACATCATTCTCAATGATGAAAAACTGAAAGCATTTCCTCTAAGATCAGGAACAAGACAAGGATATCCGCTCTCACCACTATTATTCAACATAGACTTGGAAGTCCTTGCCACAGCAATCAGAAAAGAAAAATAAATAAAAGGAATACAAATTGGAAAAGAAGTAAAACTGTCACTGGTTACAGATGACATGATACTATACATAGAGAATCCTAAAAATGTCACCAGAAAACTACTAGAGCTAATCAATGAATTTGGTAAAGTTGCAGGATACAAAATTAATGCACAGAAACGTCTTGCATTCCTACACACTAATGATGAAAAATCTGAAAGAAAAATTAAGGAAACACTCCCATTTACTATTGCAACAAAAAGAAAAAAATACCTAGGAATAAACCTACCTAGGCAGACAAAAAACCTGTATGCAGAAAACTATAAGACACTGATGAAAGAAATTAAAGATGATACAAACAGATGGAGAGATATACCATGTTCTTGGGTTGGAAGAATCAATATTGTGAAAATGACTCTACTACCCAAAGCAATCTACAGATTCAATGCAATCCCTATCAAATTACCAATGGTATTTTTTGTGGAACTAGAACAAATCATCTTAAAATTTGTATGGAGACACAAAAGACCCCGAATAGCCAAAGCAGTCTTGAGGGAAAGAAACGGAGCTGCAGGAATCAGGCTCCCTGACTTCAGACTGTACTACAAAGCTACAGTAATCAAGACAATATGGTACTGGCACAAAAACAAAAACATAGAGCAATGGAACAGGATAGAAAGCCCAGAGATAAACCCACACACCTATAGTCAACTAATCTATGACAAAGGAGGCAAAGATATACAATGGAGAAAAGACAGTCTCTTCAATAAGTGGTGCTGGGAAAACTGGACAGCTACATGTAAAAGAATGAAATTAGAACACTCCCTAACACCATACACAAAAATAAACCCAAAATGGATTAGAGACCTAAATGTAAGACCGGACACTATAAAACTCTTAGAGGAAAACATAGGAAGAACACTCTTTGACATAAATCACAGCAAGATCTTTGTTGATCCACCTCCTAGAGTAATGGAAATAAAAACAAAAATAAACAAATGGGACCTAATGAAACTTCAAAGCTTTTGCACAGCAAAACAAACCATAAACAAGACGAAAAGACAACCCTCAGAATGGGAGAAAAAATTTGCAAACGAATCAACAGACAAAGGATTAATCTCCAAAATATATAAACAGCTCATGCACCTGAATATTAAAAAAACAAACAACCCAATCCAAAAATGGGCAGAAGACCTAAATAGACATTCCTCCAAAGAAGACATACAGGTGGCCAAGAAGCACATGAAAAGCTGCTCAACATCACTAATTATTAGAGAAATGCAAATCAAAACTACAAAGAGGTATCACATTACACCAGTTAGAATGGGTATCATCAGAAAATCTACAGACAACAAATGTTGGAGAGGGTGTGGAGGAAAGGGAACCCTCTTGCACTGTTGGTGGTAATGTAAATTGATACAGCCACTATGGAGGTTCCTTAAAAAACTAAAAATAGAATTACCATATGATGCAGCAGCAATCCCACTACTGGGCATATACCCAGAGAAAAGCATAATTCAAAAACACACATGCACCCCAATGTTCAATGCAGCACTATTTACAATAGCCAGGTCATGGAAGCAACCTAACCGCCCATCGACAGATGAATGGATAAAGAAGATGTGGTACATATATACAA
This sequence comes from Lagenorhynchus albirostris, assembly GCF_949774975.1. NCBI lineage: Eukaryota > Metazoa > Chordata > Mammalia > Artiodactyla > Delphinidae > Lagenorhynchus > Lagenorhynchus albirostris. The sequence goes on along the minus strand of NC_083102.1, from coordinate 18,444,050 downwards.
TGGAATATTACTCAGCCATGAAAAGTAACGAAATTGAGTCGTTTGTTGAGACGTGGATGGATCTAAAGAGTGTCATACAGAGTGAAGTAAGTCAGAAAGAGAAAAACAAATATCGTATATTAACGCATGTATGTGGAACCTAGAAAAATGGTACAGATGAACCGATTTGCAAGGCAGAAGTTGAGACACAGATGTAGAGAACAAGCGTATGGACACCAAGGGGGCGAAACTGCGGGGTGGGGGATGGGGATGGTGGTGTGCTGAATTGGGCGATTGGGATTGATATGTATACACTGATGTGTATAAAATTGATGACTAATAAGAACCTATTGTATAAAAAAATTAAAAAAATAAAAGCAATTCTCTCTCTGCCTCTTTAAGACATTTATCAGGAAAGGCATATATTACCTTCCACAGGTTTTTGTGACGGAATTGGTACTTCTTTCGAATGCAGCCCTGCACTGAGACATGCCTTTAACAAAACAACCCAGCTAAATTCAGGGGCCAGGAGTAATCGTGACATGTTTAATGCGCCCTGGACACTGGTGACAGTGGTTGAACACTTCATGTTCATTTGCTCACCTAACCCCTACAGCAATCTTACATTTATCCCCATTTCACAGAGGAAGAAACCAAGGCTTAGCAGGGTTTAAATTTAAAAAAAAATTAAACAACAAGTCTTTATTTCTCACCGTTATGGAGGCTGGGAAATCCAAGATGAAGGCGCCGGCAAATTCAGTAAAGTCACACAGATGTGAAGCGGTGAAGGAGGGTAGAAGCAGTAGAAACGCAGGAGTATCTGGCTCCAGAGTCCATGTGTTCTCCCTCTCCCCGCACTCTGTTCTTCCTCTGTTATAGAAGATGCTATGTCTTGGGAAGGCAGCTGTGCTCACCACTGCACCACCAACACTGGGCTATGTCTCTGGACATCGCACAAGTGAATTGCTGGAGTAGCACGGACCCAGTTAATCCACACAATGAACCTGTGCTGAGCAAGACGGCGAGAGTCAATCCTCTCTGGCTTTTAAATTTAGAAGTCTTCACAGGAATATGCTTCTCAGTTCACAGTTGCCCTCTCAAGCAAAGCATTCCATGGCTTAACTATCTCAGGAGACCTTCAATGCCTTTCAGCAGTGCCCATTCACTCAAAATTTGGAATGATGAATGGGCAAGGAAAATGAGCAAATCCAAGATATGGTCAAGCATGGGAATAGATGCTTAACTGTTGTTCAGGGACAGAAGGAAAAGGGATATAAGTTTCTTAGATTTAATATGGACCCCAGAGTATGCTTCAAGATATGTTTCTGACAGATTTACAAGGATGTCCACCTCACCCCATCAATAAAATCGGGGCAACAGAGAACACAGGTAGGGGGATGGGTGCAGTTCATCAGGGCATAACTTCTGAAATCAGAGGGCAGAGTTGGGGAGAAATGAATAGTATAAACTCAGGACCGGAAGGAATTTTGAAAAGTTATCTAATCTGTCCCCCTAAATCATCTAAGGCAGGTTCATTTTATTTTGAAAGACCCCCAGGGAAAGACACTCAGAAACCTCTTTTTGGTAGAGCCATTGCAGTGTTAGCAACTCTCGCTTGCAGAGACTTAATCCCCCCTAATTCATCACCTGCCGCAGCAAAAACAAACTGAGGGGGTCTATTTTTCTAAGGATTTACACCCCTACATACTTCCAAAATGTGTGTGAGGCAACACGCTGATAGAGTTGGCTCAGAGTTTAAGGAAAAGAGAATGTAAAAAAGCTGACCATTATGAGATGTGTTGCCCTAAAGAAAGACAAAGGATGGCCTCAGTGTGTGAACATCCGGGCTGGACTTTGTATAACTGGAATGGAGCAGAGAGAGTCCCAGGGCTATAGCTGGTGCAGAGTGAAAGAACCATTTGTAAGTTGCTTTGAAATAGTCTAGGGAAAGAAGAAAGTGGCAGTAGGTAAATTCTGACACAGTAGAAGGTTTGAGGAAGTAATCCTCAAATTTTAGGGTCTTAGTTTACAACCTGTGTCACGGAGGGTCCTTAAGGAATCCGTGCGTCTATGTGGGGAAGTTCAAGTGAATTCTGCCATCATTCCAAAGCTGGATGGATGAATGATCTATAAAAAGGCAAGTCCAGGTGATAGAAAGAGGAAGGCACCTCCTGGGAAAGGGAGAACCTGTGGTTCTAGTGGTGGCAGCAATTAGGGAAGACATTGGCCGCGGGCAGGGATGCCGGCTAAGCCAGGACGGTGTCTGCTGCAAGGGCAGAAGGAGGCTTGCTATCATGTGTAGCACAACAGGAAAGAGACTCATCAGTCTCTGTGAAGGTACTACGCTGACCTTTAAGGCATAGCTACAGAAGAGTGTTTCATGCTGACAGGCTGAAAGAAAATGCAAATGTTGAAAGAAACTGAACTGAGGGTGAGGAGCCTTAAATTGGTTGGAGGCAATCTAGGCTGTGTGAAAACACAGTGTGCATAATTTGGAAGCTAGAAATACTCCTTCTCTTCATTAAGAGGAAGATTGTTCAGTCATGGTGTTCCTATTATTGCTATGGTTACTACTGCGAACTCAACTCAATAATTAAACTGGGGTCCGAGGTGCTTTACGAAGACCAAACACCAGGATGGATATCATGGTGTGAAGGTGAGGCAAATCTTGCACAATTCCTTCAGAGGCAGAAAACAAAAACTAGTAGAAAAGGAAAAGGAAAAATGAAAAGAAAGGGGACTGAGGGCTTCTCCTTGTGGACCCTTGTGTGACCTGCACCTTAGTGGGAAGTCCGGGACTTGGATGGAAGGAGGAGCTGAGGGATGGATGGATGGATGGATGAATAAGTGGATGGAGGGATAGATGGATGGATGGATGGATGGATGGATGGATGGATGGATGGATGGATGGGTAAGTGGATGGAGGGATAGGTGGATGGGTGGGTGGTGGGTGGTGGATGGATGGATGCGTGGATGCATGGATGGATAGGTAGGCAGATGGATGACTGGATGTTTACAGTTAAAATTTACCTAGGGCTTCCCTGGTGGCGCAGTGGTTGAGAGTCCGCCTGCCAATGCAGGGGACACGGGTTCGTACCCCGGTCCGGAAGATCCCACATGCCGCGGAGCGGCTGGGCCCGTGAGCCACAACTACTGAGCCTGTGTGTCCGGAGCCTGTGCTCCGCAACAAGAGAGGCTGCGACAGTGAGAGGCCCACGCACCACGATGAAGAGTGGCCCCCGCTCGCCACAACTAGAGAAAGCCCTCGCACAGAAATGAAGACCCAACACAGCCAAAAATAAATAAATTAAAAAAAAAAGTTTACCTAGAATATCTATAAAGCAGGAAGGGGCTGGGAGGAAAAGATGGATAGTGCCATCGTTAGCTATGTGTAATAGACAAATTCTGGGGCACTGGCAGCGCACCCTCCATGCATAGGCCTTGAACTGGTGTTGGTTTAGGTGACTATATCAGCAGCTGTTGTGCTAGCTTTTACCTCCTGCCTTTTCCTTGCTCTGTGACAGCTCGCTTGTCTGGTTTTCTTCATTACTCTCCGGCCATTGCCTCTCAGACTTCCTAGCTGATTTTCCTCTACCTAAGCTCTAGATGTTAGAGTTGTTCACTCTCAGCCCTGGGCCATGTTCTCACTCACTTTGTATTTTCTCCTTGAGTGAACTCACCCACTGCTGTGATTTTAAAACCCTCTTTATCCTGATGGCTCTAAAATTTATCCTTCTTGGCCAGAGCCCTCTCTGAGCACTAGATTCATACATACAATGACCTACTCTTCAACTCTGACGTCTCACAGGAAGCTGATGCTTCACGTGTCTGAAGCAGAGCAGTTTTCCCCTCCTGCCCCATCTTCTCCTGCTCCAGGGCTCTGGTCTCGGTACTGGCACCTGCCCCCACCCAGTTGCTCAGACCAGAAATCTGGGGAGCATTCTCAGTTCTACCCTTTATCTCATTACCCCTCTTCCCAATAAAATACATCCCAACACCTGTTATGTCTGTCTCCCAAATTTATCTTGAATTCTTTCCTTCTTCTCTTCATCTCTGTTGTCATAACTAAGAAGCCAGCACATTTCTCCTCTGGACCCTCAGTTGCTCCTAACTCACCTCCCTGTTTCCACTGTTCCTTCCCAGTAACAAGTTCATGCTGTCACCAGAATGATCTTTCAAACTAAACCAAAAAATGATGCATCTGCTTAAAATACTGTCATTGTGCCCCATTGCACTGCCAGCAAAATACTTCAACCTGGCTGTGAGATCTAGCTCACACCTGTGAGATCTAGCTGAGTCCTGAGACTCAGCCCAATTCAGCCTCTGGCCACACTGGCATGTAAGGTTCTCAAATAAACTCAGCTCTGCCCTGCTGTGGGGTTTCGTTCGTGTGGTTCCTTGGCCTGGAATATTCTTTCCCTTCCCTTTGAATGACTAATTCCTACTTCTTGTTCAGAGTTCAGCTTAAATGTCACTCCCTCAGGATAGCAATTTGAACCACCAATTTATATAACACCCCAGTCTTGGTCTGTTGAGGCTTCTATAACAGAATGCCATAGACAGGGTGGCTTATTTAGACCAGAAATATATTTCTCACAGCTCTGGAGGCCAGGAAGTCCAAGATCAAGCTGGCAGATCCTGTCTCTGGTGAAGACCCTCTTCCTGGTTCATAGATGGCCACCTTCTCACCATGTCCTCACACAGCAGAAGGGGTGAGGGAGCTCTCTGGGGTCTCTTTTATAAGGGCACTAATCTCATTCATGAGGGTACCACCCTCGTGACCTAACCACCTCCCAAAGGCTGCTCCTAATACCATCACACTGGGGGCTAGGTTTCAAGATATGAATTTGGGGGGTGGACCCAAACATTCAGTCTATAGCACACCCCCAACCATTCTTCTCTACCATAGCAGTCTGTACGTCTGCATACTACTTCCTCTCACTTTGTAATTTATAAATTTATGTGCCTATTTTGGTAGTATCTTTTTCTCTCTACTAAATTATAACTCCATAAAGGCTGGTGGTACTTTTTTTGTTTGTTGTTCACAAGTTTCTATTTTCTAGGAATCTGGAACTGAGAATCAGAGACGGTGTCAGTCTCTGCTGGTTGCCTGCACTGAAGACAAATCCTCTGGGAGCTGTGGGAATGAGTCTCTTGCCAGAGAAGAGAAAGCAAGAGGAGAGACTCCCACAAGAGCAGTGACATAGACCCAGTGGTGGAGAGACAGAGACAGAGACCCAGAGAGAGGCAGCTACACCCATGCTCGCTCTGGTTTTGTTTTGTTTTTCCTTATAAAGTCTCAGAATCCTCACACCAACCCCCTTTTAGCTTGGGCTAGGCTGAGTGCATTTCTATAACCTAAAACCAACAGGGGCTGGTTGGAGACAGAGACAGAACAATTGGAAAAAATTTCCTTAGCAATTTAAGCAAAAAATATAAATCTTGAACTACTCGCTGCAACTGACCCAGTGACAAATTTCAGGAACTGGGGCATGAGCTCTCCACATCCCCGTTGATTTGCCTGTTACCTGTCTCTGGCTTTGGAGGGTCCTTCTCTGACCTACAGTCTCTCCAACTGTCTTCATGCTGGAATGTAGCTGTGGCTGAGGAAGGCCAAGTCTCTGACCACCCAGACACCGGTCACCTGGAAGCAGAGTTAGATGTGAGCCCTGGAGTTCTCTCTCTTTGCAGCTGCAGCACTGTAGAAGCCATTCAGGGCAATGATGGATTTTGTGTTTCTACCTTTGAAGGATGAGGCCGGGCTAATGCAACATACCCTTCCCGAAAATGATGCATGTCTAGGTTTCTGTGCTTTAGGGTATGTGATTTCTGAAGGGTAAACATGGCCTTAAAGGGGAAAATTGTTCTGCTTAACTATGCAGAGAATTCCCAGCAGTTCCTTTAATTTGGTTTTCTCCAATAGGGCACATTTGCATTTACTGACTTGTGGCTTTTTAGAATAGCAAATGAATCTCTCTCTTATCTGTGTTTCACTGAATGACTAGGCGGTCTCTAAGCTACAGTAACATTAGCCAGTCCCCCTGAGATTCGGAGGCCCGTCCATCTAGCTGGCTTGTTTCTTTTCCTCCACCATCCCTCTCCCACCTTTTTTCATTTTAGATCTTTCTGGTCATGTGAGGACTGAACCTCAGAAATGAGTGTGTATGTGTGTGTGTGTATGTGTGCGACACACAGATGCAGTAGGATGGGGATAGGAGAGGAGAGGAGAAAAAGTGTATGGGGCTTCGCTGGTGGCGCAGCGGTTGAGAGTCCGCCTGCCGATGCAGGAGACAGGGGTTCGTGCCCCGGTCCGGGAAGTTCCCACAGGCCGCGGAGCGGCTGGGGCCGTGAGCCATGGCCGCTGAGCCTGCACGTCCGGAGCCTGTGCTCCGCAACGGGAGAGACCACAACAGTGAGAGGCCCGTGTACCGCAAAAAAAAAAAAAAAAAAAAAAAGAAAGAAAAGAAAAACTGTATGAAGTCCTGCTTAGGATAAAAAAGATCGCTTTGGTCTACAGCTGAAGTTAGTAAAGGGAAGGGGTGGGTGTTCTTATTGTTTTACAATTTAATGTTTTATTAGCCCTTCACGTGTGGTACTTAATATTTGGTGTTAGTGACACGTGTTACCAGTGGCTTCCCCCCATCCAGCAGTGAGGAGGGGCAATTCTGAGCAGAGAGTCTGTCACTCCCGTGGTCACATGGCCCCTGAACTCCAGAGCCTGAGAGAGCACGGGTTCCTGAGACCAGCGGGCTTTGGAACTCACATTCCACAACATCACAGCTGAGTGAACAGAGAGAGAATTCCCTATACTCTAGCAGAGAAGCCCAGTTATTGAGGTTGATCTAACACACCCTTTGTGGCTGGACGTTTTGTTTGCTCCAATATTTTGCAACTACAAATAAGGCAGATCAGGAATCACTCACTGGGAATGAATTATAAGTAGAGAAGAAAAGGGTTGAAACTTCTCATGAGGATCTCTGAAAATTTGATAAAATTCCCTAAAAAGACAAGAAAGGCTACAAAACAATCCCACGATGCACTGGAATTACTAACATGTAAGATAATAACTTTTAACCAAACTGAGTTTGCACCCAGATTGTCCTTTTGATTCATTTAAGTAAGCTTCTTGGGGTCAGATGATCTAAATCCATGCCTAGTGGGAGAGAACTAGTGTGGGAGTCAAATATCCTGGTTTTGAGACACTATTTTCCCACCCAGCCTGGGCAAACTGCAACATTTCTAAGCGTTCCTTCTCTGAAAATAACAACTACTTCACCTGGTTGTTTGAAGGATTCGATGTGATATGGTATGTGAAAATATTTTGTAAACTGTGAACCATGAAGAAATTATTATTTCTCCTCTAGGCTACTAGCCACAGTTTTCAGCAACGGTTGATCAAAATAGTGAAAATTCTTTTTCCACTTGCACAGCATCTTATAGGCACACAGTATTCAATATTTATGTGCTTAGTGCTACAGTTGCTCTGTTGGCTTCTCTGCATTCATCCCGAAGCCAGAACCCATCAACTTGTTCTAGGGTGTGTTAGGATTAGAACCTTCTAGGGCTATATATACTCTGGGAGTAACTTACATTTCTGGAATTGCCAAGTGGAATTCAAATGATTTCATTTCCTTCACCAATATGACTCTCCTCTGATCATCTTCAAAGTTCCTCTCATGTGCTTAGATGGAAGGCGTAGTTCAGGAGCACTGCATACATATTTCCTATAGATCCAAACTCTAACATGACAAGAAATTCTCTGAGGGAGTCTGCCGCCTGCGGCATTCTATAATGTGCTGACTTAAAACCCATCCAGGGTTTAGTGCAACATTTATTACACACCTGTTTGGCATAAGGCACAGGGCTAGGTCCTGTGGAATGTAGAATACATGTAATTCCACTCATCCAGGGTAAGAAGCCACCCCAGATCTATGCACACAAAACGAACTGAAGATTATTTATAAAAGGAGTCTTGCATTTTTGCTGGTAACATGCTCTGTGTGGTTTGGTAGGTGACACAACGATGTCACTAAACATTCCAGGGCCATATTATCACAAAAACACAAAAACAGCACAGGGTCCAGAAAGGCTCCTCTGGTGGACGTTGCTTCCTTATTTGCCAGAAAGCAGTACGGCCCGAGCGTTTCTTTTCCTTGACTGTGAGAAGCTTAAGGCAAAATAAATCTGGCTGATGATAAAGCCTTAGATTCAGCCCACTCTCAGGACCAGACACGTTGTCAGGAGGGCACCACGGCCAACTTGCTGATGAAGTTACAGGGACAAGAAAGAAGAAGGGCAGAGCAATGATCTTGGCTGGTGGCTTTTGAGGGGGTGCCTGAGCAGTTGTTATCTTGATAACTTCTGTTCCATAAAAGGATGTCAATTTTGTCAGTTTTTGTTGTCATTGACTGCATAACGTTTACCCTTGGAAGTGATGGTACCACAAGTATCAGCTCTTTTCCAACTTATAATGGGAGGAAGTTAATATAATCAGTGAAGGTGACATAAGCTTCTACAAACAACAGTGGATGTGGATTTGGTGGACAGACCAACGTCTCCCAATCCAGGCTTGACAAAGCCTGCCCCGTGATGACCTGCTGATGGATGCTTGCCCACCATCTTCCATGGGCTGTTTAGACTGTACACCGTCAACAAGTGCCAATCAAGTAAGCATCACACAGCTGAGAATAGACACAATTGTTCAAAAATGGTAACTATGTCTCCCCGTTTTCACCTTCAGAGTGATGCTTTTAGAGATTCATTAAAATATATTGCACTGATTGTTGAAATTTAAGAAAAATTACTTCTTTCACAGTTTCAAGGTTTCCCAGAGCTTAAAGGGTTTTGAATAACTTTGATTGCCAAAGTGTTACAATGTAAAAATAGACCTGGAAATTTCTCTTGGCAGTAAGAAGAATTGCTGCTAATTCGATATAGACCCATACATTCTGGAGAGAGGAATATGTTTTTAAGGCATTCAGGTGCCAGGGATACTCCAAAGCCCGTCACGTTTGGGGTGGGGTCGGGGGGGGCGTGTCTCTGTAGCTTTCCTACGTTCATAAGAGGGTGTTGCTCCCACTCTTGGCCTTGGCCGGGAAGACTCCTCAGGCATGGGGCTGGATACTCAGCCGTAACGTAACACGCCTGCCCTCTAGTGGTTAGCAGGGAGCGTAAACGGACTCAGTAGCCCTCTGCGAACAGCGCACTGCAGGCCGCTGGTTCCTGGGCTTTCTGATGTCTAACACCAGGGAAGGTCCCCAATACACATTTTGGGGGCTAACATAGGGTTGTCATTTTTTTCAATCTGATTAAGTAAACCTGACAAAAAAATATTAATCTTCCATCCACAATTAGCATCATTTCATGAAGAAAAGACATTTTAATGCCAAAAAATACAGGAAGGAAAAAAATCACGGAATACCGGACAATCTTATAAAATGAAAAATGTAGTTTTTTAGGAACTCCCCAGATTGATTTTTTTTTTTATTTGCCCCTGCTTGTAAAAAAGAAAAAAAAAAGCGGCGGGGTGGGGGGTTGTGTTATTTAGAATTAAAAGATTCGGCTCAAGGCTCAATTCCTGACCCACTTACCCATGGTCCATGGCTTGGGGAGAGGTACTTTCTGCCTCTCAGCCTCAGTTTTCTCAGTCATAAATCAGGGACGATAAGCCCCCTTTTCGGGACTGTTGTGAGGTTCCAGCGTGATTCCATATGTGAAAGGGCTTTGTGAACTGTCAGGAGGCAGGCAGAGGTCAGCTACACCCAGCCTCCGGAGCCTGCGGGCACGCTGGGGATTTTCCCCTTCCCGTAGGATTGAAATGATGTAAGAGATGCTTTCACTCCAGCCGTGCGGACAGTATGGTTTCTCATCAGAGATTCTGCTTTGAGGGGCGAAGTATTCTCTCTCTGGCAACAGGGCTGTTGACTGCGGAAGGGCTGGGGAGTCACGAGGGGCTCTGGGGGTCTCTTTCGGTGACAGTGTTGATGGCACAAGGTGGGAGTGAGTCGGGGTCTGTCTGTCCTGTTCGGTGTTTGTGTTCTTTGCCTTTCTAGTGCGTTGCCTTTGGTTTCCTGACCGGGTGAGGACTCTGTAAATGCCCTGCAACGTTCCTCTCCCTCAGAACCTCTATCCCAGAGAATTCCTACAAAAGCATCCTAAAGATGTTTCCCGAAGTTCCCAGACTCACCCAGGTCCTCCTCCTGTTTCTCATTCAGTTACTTCAAAAGGTTCATAAGAAATTGCTCCCTGCGCCATCATCTAATTCAAGCTAAATCCCATTCCGGCCACTTCAGAAGCCCGGTGGCTTGAGATTTCCCTAGCGCAGCAGCATGTTCCGGTATTGCTGTCCTATATCATGGGGCCACTTTTAACGGAGGTACATCATGAGGTGTGGGGTGTCTCCGGTACAACTGTGGGGGGAGGGCTGGATTCGGGGGATTTTTCTGAGGATTGGAGGCCACTGGCAGAGGCTGACCCCCAGAGCCTCGTCTTCCGTTCACGGGGGTCCCACCTGCCTCTCACACTTGTCTGAGCGTCCCCGGCAACAGGGCCCGTGAGCCACGTTAAAAGGAGGTGAGACCCGCAGCACCTGCTGGAGGCAGGCCTGGACCCTCCCTGTGTCCTGCCAGTGCCCTGCTCCTGCCTCCTTGGCTGTGGACTCCTGGCCCCATACTCTGACCTCTTTTCCGCTTCTTGTCCTTTCAGTCCGGTGTGCCTACCTGTAAGCTCCCCCTCCCACCTCCTGGATCTCCATGTTCTGCTCAAAACTGGGCTCTGGCCTCTATTTGCTCCTCGGCTTGTGTTATCATCCAGATACTCAGCGAAAAACATCAGGCCCCTGCCTTGCCGGAGCCCCCATCAAGCTAGCTGCCTCTCTGCCCCTCCTCTGGGGAGATGGGAGATCTGAACCAGTGATGCTTGTTTAGGATCATCTGGGCAGGAACAGTACCCAGAACCAAGAAAGAAGCCTCTGGGCCTGAGAGGATCGTAGGGACAGGAACAGGAAGAGGTCCCACGCGCTGTGTTCTTCGTGCCCAGGACACTAACTGGAATCTCTGCCACTTTCCCACACATCCCTGGCTCTTCCTTCCCCAGCTGGCCCTCCTCACAGGTCCTCCCACTGCCCTTCCTTCAGCTGAGGTAATCACCTCCCATTGGAACACTGAGAGCCTTGACAAGCACTCTCTGATCTCTCCCCCTTGCTTGCTTCACCTGCCTTTCTCTCAACACCTCTTTGGTCCCAGACTTTCTCTCTCCCTCCTTCACCCCTCTCCGGAGACACTTCCTTAAGCAAGCGTGACTCACACAGCTCGTAAGAGCTGTGGCACCCAAGGGAAGATGGTGATCCCGGTGTGTGTGTGTGTGGGGTCTTTGCATCACCCTTTGGGCCTGGACCGCAGCTGTTTTAGGCTGCCCTGGAGGGCTAACCCTCACGCACAGCCTTGCTCATCTCTTCCTCATTATGGGGTTGCCTGGCAGCCCCCCTCCCCTACAGGTGAAGTTCAGTAATCACCCCACCCCCACGCTGAGAGCTCATGCCAGGCGAGCCCTCAAAATGCGTTCAACCCCCTCTGTGAGTCTCACTTAGCTCGGAAGGTCAGGAGGTTCAGAACGGGGAAACCGGCAATCTAGTCCCCGGGTGAGAGCCAAACAAGATGCGGCCTTGATGGGTGGGCAAACCATGCGGCATGTAAAATTAGAAGAAAAGGCGGCAGGCACGTAGTAAGGAGGCTGTTCAGGAAGCTCTGCCCTGACAGCAAAGCTCAGTGCACACCCTATGGGCTGGAAGGCATCCAGACTGGGGTTCAACACTCCAGGTCTGCCTCTAATGAGTGGTGTGATCTTGGGCCGGTTAGTCAGCCTCTCAGAATTTCAGTCTCCTCATCTGTAAAATGGGGATGGTAGGTAATACCTTGGGTCCTTGTAGAATAAACGGAGGTCATGCAGGGATCACTCCCGGCGCAGTGCCCGACACTCGGCAGGTTTCTGTTCCGTTGGGAACCGGAATTGCAAAACGTGACGTGCCACCGCCACCTGGTGGCAGATTTTGGAGTTGCAAATGAAAGGCTCCAGAAGAAAAGGGTTTGTAAGAAGGCTTGCTTTGACTTGCTTAAATAATATGATGTATAAAGATGGGTAGAAACTGGGGAAGATTGTACAAAGAAGTGGGGATGGGAAGGCATCCTATTCAGGGAGAATTTCAGGTGGGGAGGTATAGCAAAGATATTTAAGAGATATGCTCTTCCTCATATTGCCATAAACCCTTCACAAATAGGCTATGGACAGGGATACTGCTTGACCCCAGGGTGTGGCCATATGACAATACCACTACATCTAGGCTTTACAAAGTCCATGGCTTTTCTGACCCTATACCCATTTCTATGGTGAAAGTGCTTTTCTCTGGAATGTAGTAATTCTAGCACTGCTGGGCAAGACCCCCCCAAGAGCGCGTCCTCAGGGTCTGTGGATTCTGCAGGGGCTGGTCTGGGCATATAGATATCTCCAGTCCTGACAGCTAAGGAACCATGTTCACCCAGCTCCTACTTTCACGGGCTTCTCTCAATGGGGCCCCAAAGGGATCAGCAGGAAAATCTTGGGTTGTACCCAGTGGACATCACCCACAACTTCAAAAAGAGAACTGTGGACTCCCTCTTGCGAGAGCACTGGAATCACAACTAACTGCCAAACAATCTTCGAAAGGAAGACACTGGAACCCACCAAAAAAGATACCCCACATCCAAAGACAAAGGAGAAGCCACAATGAGACGGTAGGAGGGGCGCAATCACAATAAAATCAAATCACATAACTGCTGGGTGGGTGACTCACAATCTGGAGAACACTTATACCACAAAAGTCCACCCACTGGAGTGAAGGTTCTGAGCCCCACGTCAGGCTTCCCACCTGGGGGTCCGACAATGGGAGGGGGAACTCCCAGAGAATCAGACTTTGAAGGCTAGCGGGATTTCATTGCAGGACTTCAACAGGACAGGGGGAAACAGAGACTCCAGTCTTGGAGGGCACACACAAAGTACTGTGCACATCAGAACACAGGGGAGGGAGCAGTGACCCCATAGGAGACTGAACCAGACCAACCTGCTAGTGTTGGAGGGTCTCCTGCAGAGGCAGTGGGTGGCTGTGGCTCACTGTGGGGACAAGGACACTGGCAGCAGAAGTTCTGGGAAGCACTTCTTGGCATGAGCCCTCCCGGAGTCCACCATTAGCCCCACAAAAGAGCCTGTAGCCTCCAGTGCTGGGTCACCTCAGGCCAAACAACCAACAGGGAGGGAACTCAGCCCCACCCAACAGCAACCAGAGCTCTGCCCACCAGAGCAACACCCAGCTCTACCCACCACCAGTCCATCCCATCAGGAAGCTTGCAAAAGCCTCTTAGATAGCCTCATCAACCAGGGGGTAGACAGCAGAAGCAAGAAGACGTACAATCCTGCAGCCTGTGGAATGAAAACCACATTCGCAGAAAGATAGATAAAATGAAAAGGCAGAGGACTATGTACCACATGAAGGAACAAGATAAAACCCCAGAAAAACAAGGAAATGAAGTGGAGATAGGCAACCTTCCAGAAAAATAATTCAGAATAATGATAATGAATATGACCCAGGACCCCGGAAAAAGAATGGAGGCAAAGATCGAGAAGATGCAAGAAATGTTGAACAAAGACTTAGAAGAATTAAAGAACAAACACACAGAGATGAACAATACAATAACTGAAATGAAAAATACACTAGAAGGAATCAATAGCAGAATAACTGAGGCAGAAGAACAGATAAGTGACCTGGAACAGAATGGTAGAATTCACAGCCATAGAAAAAAATTAAGAAAAAAGAAAGAAAAGAAATGAAGATGGCTTAAGAGACCTCTGGGACAACATTAAACACAACAACATTCGCATTATAGGGGTCCCAGAAGGAGAAGAGAGAAAGGACCTGAGAAAATATTGAAGAGATTATATTAGAAAAATTCCCTAATATAGGAAAGGAAATAGCCACCCAAGTCCAGGAAGCGCAGCGAGTCCCAAGGATAAACCCAAGGAGAAACACGCCAAGACACATAGGAATCAAATTGGCAAAAATTAAAGACAAAGAAAAAGTATTCAAAGCAGCAAGGGAAAAACGACAAAAAACATACAAGGGAACACCCATAAGGTTAACAGCTGATTTCTCAGCAGAAACTCTACAAGCCAGAAGGGAGTGGCATGATATACTTAAAGTGATGAAAGGGAAGAACCTACAACCAAGATTACTCTACCCAGCAAGTATCTCATTCAGATTTGATGGAGAAATCAAAAGCTTTACAGATAAGCAAAAGCTAAGAGAATTCAGCACCACCAAACCAGCTCTACAACAAATGCTAAAGGAACTTCTCTAAGTGGGAAACACAAGGGAAGTAAAGGACCTACAAAAACAAACCAAAAACAATTAAGAAAATGGTCATAGGGACATACATATCGACAATCACCTTAAACGTGAATGGATTAAATGCTCCAACCAAAAGACACAGGCTTGCTGAATGGATGCAAAAACAAGACCCATATATATTCTGTCTACAAGAGACCAACTTCAGACCTAGGGACACATACAGACTGAAAGTGAGGAGATGGAAAAAGATATTCCATGCAAATGGAAATCAAAAGAAAGCTGGAGTAGCAATACTCATATCAGATAAAATAGACTTTAAAATAAAGGATGTTACGTGTTAAACAAAGAGACAAGGAAGGACACTACATAATTATCAAGGGACCACTCCAAGAAGAAGATATAACAATTATAAAAATATATGCACCCAACATAGGAGCACCACAATAAATAAGGCAACTGCTAACAGCTATAAAACAGGAAATCGACAGTAACACAATAATAATGGGGGACTTTGACACCTCACTTACACCAATGGACAGATCATCCAGACAGAAAATTAATAAGGAAACACAAGTTTTAAATGACACAATAGACCAGACAGATTTAATTGATATTTATAGCACATTGCATCCAAAAACAGCAGATTACACTTTCTTCTCAAGTGCACACAGAACATTCTCCAGGATAGATCACACCTTGGGTGATAAACCAAGCCTCGGGAAATTTAAGAAAATTGAAATCATATCAAGCATCTTTTCTGACCACAATGCTATGATATTAGATATGGCTTACAGGGAAAAAAACGTAAAAAACACAAATACATGGAGGCTAAACAATGTTACTAAATAACCAAGAGATCACTGAAGAAATCAAAGAGGAAATCAAAAAATATCTAGAAACGAATGACAATGAAAACATGATGATCCAAAAAGCAGTTCTAAGAGCGGAATTTATAACAATACAATCCTACCTCAAAAAACAAGAAAATTCTCAAATAAACAACTTAACCTTACACCTAAAGGAACTAGAGAAAGAAGGACAAACAAAACGCAAAGTTAGTAGAAGGAAAGAAATCATAAAGATCTGAGCAGAAATAAATGAAATAAAAACAAAGAAAACAATAGCAAAGATCAATAAATCTAAAAGCTTGTTCTTTGAGAAGAGAAACAAAATTGGTAAACCTTTAGCCAGATTCTTCAAGAAAAAGAGTGAGAGGACTCAAATCAAGAAAGTTAGAAATGAAAAAGGAGAGTTACCACAGACACCACAGAAATATAAAGCATCCTAAGAGACTACTACCAGCAACTCTATGCCAATCAAAGGGACAATGTGGAAGAAATGGACAAATTCTTAGAAAGGTAGACCCTTCCAAGACTGAACCAAGAAGAAATAGAAAATATGAACAGACCAATCACAAGTAATGTAACTGAAACTGTGATTAAAAATCTTCCAACAAACCAAAGTCCAGGACCAGATGGCTTCACAGGTGAATTCTATCAAACATTTAGAGAAGAGCTAACACCCATCCTTCTCAAACTCTTCCAAAAAATTTCAGAGGAAGGCACACTCCCAAACTCATTCTATGAGATCACCATCGCCCTGATACTAAAACCAGACAAAGATACTACAAAAAAGAAAATTACAGACCAATATCACTGATGAACATAGATGCAAAAATCCTCAACAAAATACTAGCAATCAGAATCCAACAACACATTAAAAGCAACGTACACCATAATCAAGTGGCATTTATCCCAGGGATTCAAGGATTCTTCAATATATGCAAATTGATCAATGTGATACACCATAATAACAAACTGAAGAATAAAAACCATCTCAATAGATGCAGAAAAAGCTTTTGACAAAATTCAACACATATTTATGATAAAAACACTCCAGAAAGTGGGCATAGAGGGAAGCTACCTCAACATAATAAAGGCCATATATGACAAACCCACAGCAAACACCATTCTTAATGGTGAAAAACTGAAAGCATTTCCTCTAAGATCAGGAACAAGACAACGATGTCCACTCTCACCACTATTATTCAACATAGCTCTGGAAGTCCTAGCCACGGCATCAGAGAAGAAAAAGAAATAAAAGAATACAAATTGGAAAAGATGAAGTAAAACTGTCACTGTTTGCAGATGGCATGATACTATACATAGATAATCCTAAAGATGCCACCAGAAAACTACTTGAGCTAATCAATGAATTTGGTAAAGTTGCAGGATACAAAATTAGCGCACAGAAATCTCTTGCATTCCTATACACTAACAATGAAAGATCAGAAACAGAAATTAAGGAAACAATCCGATTCGCCATTGCAACAAAAAGAATAAAATACCTAGGAATAAACCTACCTAAGGAGGTAAAAGACCTGTACTCAGAAAACTATAAGACACTGATGAAAGAAATCAAAGATGACACAAACAGATGGAGAGATATACCATGTTCTTAGATTGGAATAATCAGTATTGTGAAAATGACTGTACTGCCCAAAGCAATCTACAGATTCAGTGCAATCCCTAACAAATTACCAATGGCATTTTTTACAGAACTAGAATAAAAAATCTTAAAATTTGTGCAGTGACACAAAAGACTCCGAGTAGCCAAAGCAACCTTGAGGGAAAAAAACAGAGCTGGAGGAATCCGACTCCCTGACTTCAGACTATACTACAAAGCTACAGTAATCAAGACAGTATGGTACTGGCACAAAAACAGAAATATAGATCAATGGAAAAGGATAGAAAACCCAGAGATAAACTCACAAACCTATGGTCAAATAATCTATGACAAAGGAGGCAAGGATATACAGTGGACAAAAGACAATCTCTTCAATACGTGGCACTGGGAAAACTGAACAGCTACATGTAAAAGAATGAAATTAGAACACTCCCTAACACCATACACAAAAATAAACTCAAAATGGATTCGAGACCTAAATGTAAGATTGGACACTATAAAACTCTTAGAGGAAAACATAGGAAGAACACTCTTTGACATAAATCACAGCAAGATCTTTTTTGACCCACCTCCTAGAGTAACAGAAATAAAAACAAAATTAAACAAATGGGACCTAATGAAACTTCAAAGCTTTTGCACAGCAAAGGAAACTATAAACAAGACGAAAAGACAACCCTCAGAATGGGAGAAAGTATTTGCAAATGAATCAAGGGACAAAGGATTAATCTTCAAAATATATAAACAGCACATGAAGCTCAATATAAAAAAAAAAAACCCAATCCAAAACTGGGCAGAAGACCTAAATAGACCTTTCTCCAAAGAGGATGGCCCCACAAATACCCATGGAGATGGCCAAGAGGCAGATGAAAAGCTGCTCAACATCACTTATTATTAGAGAAATGCAAATCAAAATTACAATGAGGTATCACCTCACACCAGTTAGAATGGCCATCAATAGAAAATCTACAAAGAACAAATGCTGGAGAGAGTGTGGAGAAAAGGGAACCCTCTTGCACTGTTGGTGGGAATGTAAATTGATACAGCCATTATGAGGAACAGTATGGAGGTTCCTTAAAAAACTAAAAATAGAATTACCATATGATCCAGTTATCCTGCTACTGGGCATATACCCAGAGAAAACCATAATTCAAAAAGACATATGCACCCCAATGTTCATTGCAGCTCTATTTACTATAGCCAGGAGATGGAAACAACCTAAGTGTCCATCACCGGATGAATGGATAAAGAAGATGTGGCACATATATGCAATGGAATATTACTCAGCCATAAAAAGAAACGAAATTGAGTTATTTGTAGTCAGGTGGATGGACCTAGAGTCTGTCATACAAAGTGAAGTAAGTCAGAAAGAGAAAGACAAACACCATATGCTAACACATATATATGGAATCTAAGAAAAAAAAATGTCATGAAGAACCTAGGGGTAAGACGGGAATAAAGACACAGCCCTACTAGGGAATGGACTTGAGGATATGGGGAGGGGGAAGGGTAAGCTGTGACAAAGTGAGAGAGTGGCATGGACATATATACACTACCTAACATAAAACAGATAGCTAGTGGGAAGCAGCCGCATAGCACAGGGAGATCAGCTCAGTGCTTTGTGACCACCTGGATGGGTGGGATAGGGAGGGTGGGAGGGAGGGAGACACAAGAGGGAGGAGATATGGGAACATATGTATATGTATAACTGATTCACTTTGTTATAAAGCAGAAACTAACACACCATTGTAAAGCAATTATACTCCAATAAAGATGTAAAAAAAAAAAAAAGAAAGAAAGGCTCAAGATGGCAGCCAGAGCGCGTGGGGTGGAAGGCGTGGTGGGGTGGTGGTAGAAGGCTCTGAGAGAGGGATTTTAATGAGCAGTTGGTTCACATACCTAAAAGCCTCTGGTATGCTGGCTGCACCTCACTGCACCCCTGCCGGCTCTAAGGGAAGGATGCTTGCCTTTCTTCTCCACACACCCCTTCGTGCTACAGATTGCCTTTCTTTGACATCACGTCCCTCCAAGGCTGATCTTGAAGACCCCCATCAAATTTCACCAATTGGAAGAAAAGTGCTCAATCTAAAATACCTGAAAAGAATACACCTTGCCCGGCCTCCTGGTTCCTAGATACCCAGCCATAACTCTCTTGATTTCCGAATGACGGCAGCACATGGAGGCTGCCTTCTCATTCTTTCTTAGAGCTAGGGTTCTAGATGCAATTTGTTTCCTGCCACGATTCTGGCAGATGCAAAACGTAAGCTGCTATATTCAAGTATTCCCCTTGACTAAGAACCTGTGATCGTTCCCTGTTGTGCCAGTGAGCTGAACTTGCATGAAGAGTGGAGAAGCAGACAGAGCTGTGAGGTAATTGTGTGGTGTCATCAGTGATACCAGCTTCTTGACCTGGGAATCACAGCTGGAGTAATTTGATCTTGAAACCAATAGTCTAAAGGTGGCCCCTTATTCTGCCTGCCCAATGATTTCGGGAGTGCCTGATTCCCTATATTCCGTCCCTTTCAACAGGAGTGGTTCTGTTTCCTGCCTGACTCTCGCTATGCTCATTCACATACACATATGTATTTCTGGCTGCCTTCCCACACCACAGATTTCTATTGGGGAAGTATTTATTGGTCATCTGCTTAGGGGTAGAATGTGCCACCTGCTGTCAGAAGTTGACGTCCAAAGGAATCTTCTACTGATCTTAACAAAAGAGACTTTGTAGCTCAGGGACCAACACCCCAGGACAATACAAAGTCAATAAACAAATAGTTGCTAAGTTGTGTGTAGTTGATCACCACCAAGGGCTCTCGGCAGTCAGAAGGGGTGGGATCAATGGACTTACTTCATTCATATGAGTTTGAACTAGACTTGAAGTACAGGTCAACCCTGAGAAGGTGAGGAGAAGGGGAATATGAAAAGAGACAGGCAGGGAGTGACATCTGGAAGGGTCAAAATCCTGGACTTACGTCCTCACTTTGATATCTTCTCTTGTTGGGTTGATGATTTGATCTCTGAGAGCCTGCTACCTTATTGGAAAATCATGAATGTCCTACAGGTTGTTGAGAGGATCAAACGAGATTAAAAAGTAGATACAAATGAATTTATGTATGAAACAGAAACAGACTCACAGACTTAGAAAACAAACTTATGGTTACCAAAGGGGAAAGGTGGGGGGGGGATAAATTAGGAGATTGGGATTAACAAATACACACTACTATATATAAAATAGGTAATCAACCAGGACCTACTGTATAGCACAGGGAACGCTACTCAATACTCTGTAATAACTTATATGGCAAGTAGAATCTGAGAAAGAATAGATCTATGTATGTGTATAACTAAATCACTTTGATGTGCACCTGAAACTAACACAACATTGTAAATCAACCATACTCCAGTATAAAATAAAAAAATTTTTTAAATAAATTCTGGGGACTTCCCTAGTGTTGTAGTGGTTAAGAATCTGCCTGCCAAAGCAGGGAACACAGGTTCAAGCCCTGGTCCGGGAAGATCCCACATGCCGCGGAGCAACTAAGCTGTGTGCCACAACTACTGAGCCTGCGCTCTAGAGCCCGCGAGCCACAACTACGGAGCCCTCATGCCACAACTACTGAGCCCGTGTGCCTAGAGCCCGTGCTCTGCAATGAGAGAAGCCACCACAGTGAGAAGCCTGCGCACCACAACGAAGAGTAGCCCCCGCTCGCCGCAGCTAGAGAAAGCCCACGCGCAGCAACGAAGACCCAACACAGCCAAAAATAAATAAATATATAATTAAAAAAATAAATTCTGTAAAATATTTTTAAAAACATTTTCAATAGGTCTCTATCTATCTCTGTCTCCAGATCTAGGTAGCTCTATCTCTGGATGTCATAATATGCCACACAAATGTAGACTAGATCTTCTCTGTTTGCCCCTGTAGACCCAGCACCTCATGTCCCCACCCTGCTCCGACCCTGGGAAGCTGACCTGAATGGGTGGTGTCTGTGGGCTTCCTTGCCCTCTCACTGGGTCTCACACTGGGTTTAGCCAATGGGAGGCTTTCGCAGGAGACTGGAGGGTGAGAGCCAGGTTCTTTCCCGCTCCCTCCATTCCAGCTACTCTCTGCTCCTCCACCAGAGGCTCGTCCACCAGAGACCACAGCTTCCAGCAGGCAGTCATCTATTGCAGTAACCGTTTCTGGTCTCCTGCACTCTCTCTTGCTGGCTTCCCCATTCTCTGCCCACACCATTGTACTTAGTCTCTTTAATGACCATTCTTCAAGCACCCACTTGGAACATGCCTTTTGTTTCCTGCCACGATTCTGGCAGATACAAAACGTTAAGCTGCTATATTCAAGTATTCCCCTTGACTAAGAACCTGTGGTCGTTCCCTGTTGTTTAATAAGGTCAAGTCCAAATTTGTTTTAATAGCCTATGAAAAATGCAGTTGAGAAAGTGAATCCGCACGACATGATTTCCAGATTACAGCGCTGCTGCTCCTGGCAGCCGCGTACAGAAGGGAGACTTGAAGCCTGAGACTGGACATGGGGGTCGGTGGGAGTGGCACAGAGATAATCTTCCACGGGTTTCGTTTCAGTTCCCTATCCAAGCCACATAAACAATTCCAGAACATCCTTTCTGCCCTTTTTCCCCTCTCTTTTCCTTTCCTCCATTTCTCTGTGCTCTTTTTTCCCGTTGGAAATCCAAATTTAGACACAGGAGGGGAGGCATGATCTTATGTGAAAGCTGGACACGGTGAACAGGAGGAAAAGTTCTCAGCCATTAAAATCCCATGGTTCATCAGGCAGCCAACCTACCAGACGAGGGAAGCAGCAGATGACTCATTGGGGTAACAGGAGGCCAAGATGGGGAGAAAGGTCGGTAGAGGGCTAGGTCACAGGAGGGCTGTCCAGTCTAGTCCAGACTCAGCGCCTGACTAGCTTCAGCTCACTCCACCTCTTTCCTCCCAGGTGAAGGGTCAGAGAGGGAGACTCCATTTCCATGGACTGATGGCAACACTTTTTGCAAATCTAGGCATGCCATACCTATGCTGAGCTAAAGCTACTTTTTAAAGTATTATTCGTAGTGGTTCCACAGAGAAAAGTACTAAGACACTTAGTCTCTGAATGAGGAATTATAGCCAAGTATGGTGGTAAAGTGTAGATTGGACATGAATACACCTGTCCCATCCCATCCCACAAGCTTTCCTGAGCACACACCCCTCTTAGAGAGCCTCTAGGACCCTGATGGAGGGTAAATGCTATAACATGCTCTGCCTCTAGCTCACCACAGGGATTGTTTCTTGCCAGATGCCTTTGCTGAATGGTTCACTTCAAGCACCAGCTCAAGTCTCACCCATTCCTGAAGCCATTCCTTTGTCTCTGACAGTGTGGCAGGAACCCTTTATTTGGCATTTACACAAATGGGAAAATAAGTGAAGGTAAGTCTCCAGTAAGACTCCAGGTAGTCTTTTCTCCCCAAGTTTGCCAAAAGACTGAAATCATGTTTTATATTTAACCAGTTCCCAACAATGCCAAGCACAGGGTTATGCAGGAGTCGAATTAGAAAAATCTAGAGTTGGAAGGGATCTCAGAAGTGACCTGGCCCAAACACTTCAATTTCGAGGCAAGGAAACAGACACATAAAGAAATATACAACCAAGTTAATTATAAACTTAGATCAGAATGTAGGTCATTTGATGTCCAATTTTGTATTCTTCCATTGCACTATAAAGACTTCTGGTAGCTTGGAAGCTGACCAACCTCAAGGTCTTTGCACCGACACATCAGCTCAAGGGTGAAAAGACCATGGGCAGATCATGGAGAAATGAGTCAGCACAAGTCCATCTCTTCTGAAGATTCTAGAAAGTGCTGGAATCTAGAAGCTCAACCAGATTCTAAGTGATGGGACAAGTTAGGAGGCTGATTCACAACTGTTGGATAAACATGGGAAGATATTTCCCTTTGGTATCTGGAAAGCGGGTGTGGCAGGTCTGAGTATGCTCCCTCCCTAAACCTGGTTCTTTTTGCTCTCCAGGTCATGATGGGATTATCATCTCCAGATTGTGGCTGGGCTTTTAAAAGTAGAAATCATTCATCCATTCCTGCACTGTTAATCTGTGAGAAGGGGAACTGAAGTCAGCATTTAGATCTACTATTTATATTTATTGTGTGATGAGGGGTGGATGCACTCTTCCCTCCTCTCCATGTTTTCCCACTAACCAGAGCCTTACACATTTGGCTTTGACTTTCTTGCCATTTCTGCTGAAGTGTATCATTTCCTAATCGGGAAAAATCCTTCAAGAAAATGGTAACTCCTCAAGATCCACAACTGCCCAGCTCTTAAGTACAGTACTTTCTCTGATTCATTCAATCAGAGCAGCAAACCAATACTTTATAGATGGTGTTCTATTTATTCAACAAATATTTATTTCCTGCTTACCATATGCCAGGCCTGCAAAAGGCACTGAGGATACAATAGGCAGTGTGACACAGTCCCTGTTCTCAAGGAGCTTAGTGTCTAGTGGGGAAGACAATTACACTACAAGGCAATGGATGATGGGGTGGACACAGCACAATGCAATGGGGGCCTTAGGAGGGGCAGGTGGCCCAGTCTTGGGAGGGGGCACACTGTGGTGTCCCAGACATTTCCTAGAATAAAGAATGTCAAACCATAAACTGGGGGGATTAGTAGGAGTTAAGGAGGTGGTGAAGAAAGTGGCCCAGGCAGGGGAAACTGCATATACAAAGTCCTGGAGCCCTCCATGTACATTCAGGAAATGGTAAGTCAGGTAATGTTACTAGAGCGTGAAGTTCAAGGGTGGAAGAGCAAGAGATGAGACAGAAAGGATAAGACAAAGTGAGCTACATGCATGGCCTCAGAAACCTCACGCAAGGGATTGAACATTATCCTGATGGCAGTGGGGGCACCACTGAGGGCTGCTGGCAGGGATGAGATGCAATGTGATCAGGTCCCAGGTGAGAGATCACACAAAGGGAACAATCGTAATAGTGATGATGATAATTATTAGCATGGGTGGTAACTGTATTGAGTGGAAGGGAAATTTCCCTCATTGAGGAGGTGAACTGAGGAAATAATAATCAGTTTAGAGTTCAGGTTTATAATACTGGTGATTACCAGCAACTGTTCTAAGAATTTTCTGAAGGATATAAACTTAAAGGCAAACAGAGCTTCAGGCATAAAGATATTTATCAAAATATTGTTTATACAAATGAAAACTTGGAAATATTCAAAATTTGAATGTTCAAATAAGAAGAGGAAGACTAAACCACTTATATCATATCCTTAAAATGAAATATGAAGCAGCTATAGACATAGTGTCATCAGAGATTTTTTAAATGACATGGGAACATATGTAATAAAAAAAAAAGGCAAGATCTTACCTATGGTGGGAGTGTATGGGTGGGTGAATTACATGCAATTTTTATTTTCTCTTTTATGCTTTCAAATGTTTTGTAATTTTATGCAATTAATCTATATTTCTTCATCATTGAAAATATTATTTGAAATAAAAAATATTTTGATGACAGTGACCATCCATGCTCTCTTCTAGAATCACCCAGAGAGTTCCGAATCTCATTCATGGACTTCGAGGAGGGGTGGACATTCAGCGGATATGCCCCCATATGGTTATATGCATAATTTACTGCTGGCCCGCTTCCAATTGGTTGGTGCCCTGGCATTTGGGTGGCTACATATTTTGATTGTCACCCAGAGAAGAATTTGTGTCACCAGCAACTTTGTTTCCAAACAGGCATCTTCCTCAGAATGTGTATGTAATTTCGGTGGAAAAGTCGCAGATCCTAACGCTGACCCCGATTCTTACTAGCTGGGTCACCTTAGTCTGATTGTTTTAATCTTCTGAGACTCATTTATAAAATGGGAATACAAAATACTTACCCCAGAACCTATGCAGCGTGTTGTGAGACTAAATGAATGTGGGTAAAGCCTCTGGCTGTAACAAGAGCTCTTTGGCCTCATCTTTGTCCATACAAAGTATACCTGAGGTGCCATGTTGCTCGTCAGCCAGTGTTGTAGTCACAGGATCTCCAAGAACACCTTGGCCTAACATTGAATTTGCAAAATTATCTGTTATGCATGCATACCCTTTTAGACTACCAAAAAGGTGGTGAGTTTTCTCCAGGAATTGCTGGTTTCACTACCATTTTCCATGATTCTCCTGAGTTGGACCATGGTTGACATAGGACATTTTTTAGCTCACTTCACTCAACTGCAGAAACTTTCCACCAACACTCACTACCAGCTGGCTGGCAGCACAGAGGGGTCGTTTCTGATTGGGCATGTGCAACACCTAAAATATCCATGAAAATGGTACTTCCCAGGATTTTCTATCAAAGGAGAACCAAAGTTCTCTCGGTTCTCTTTCTGCCAGAGCAAACTTTTCTGGCAGGGTTTTGACACTGCAGGAGGGTACATGTGTATAAAGTATTGTGACAACTAAGTCCATTAAAACTGAGAAGCCCACCCAATCAAAAAATGGGCAGAAGACCTAAACAGACATTTCTCTAAAGAAGACACACAGATTGCCAGCAAACACATGAAAAGACGCTCAATATCGCTAATTATTAGAGAAATGCAAATCAAAATTACAATGAGGTATCACCTCATACCAGTCAGAATGGCCATCATGAAAAAGTCTAGAAACAATAAATGCTGGAGAGGGTGTGGAGAAAAGGGAACCCTCCTACACTGTTGGCGGGAATGTAAATTGGTGCAGCCACTATGGAGAACGGTACGGAGGTTCCTTAAAAAACTAAAAATAGAACTACGATATGATACAGCAATCCCACTCCTGGGCATATATCAGGAGAAAAACATGGTTCTAAAGGATACACGCACCCCAATGTTCATAGCAGCGCTATTTACAATAGCCAAGACATGGAAGCAACCTAAATGTCCATCAGCAGATGAATGAATGGATAAAGAAGCTTTGGTACATATATACAATGGAGTATTAAGCTATAAAAAAGAATGAAATAATGCCATTTGCAGCCACATGGATGGACCTGGAGATTATTATACCAAGTGAAGTAAGTCAGAGAGAGAAAGACAAATATCATATATTGCTTATATGCAGAATCTTATAAAAAATGATACAAATGAACTTATTTACAAAACAGAAACAGACTCACAGACTTAGAGAATGAAGCAAGGGGGAAGGATGGGGGAGGGATAGATCGGGAGTTTGGGATTGACATGTACACACTGCTACATTTAAAGTAGGTAACCAACAAGGACCTACTGTATAGCACAGGGAACTCTGCTCAGTGTTCTGTAATAACCTAAATGGGAAAAGAATTTGAAAAAGAATAGATACATGTATATGTATAATTGAATCACTTTGCTGTACACCTGAAACTAACACAACATTGTTAATCAGCTATACTCCAATATAAAATAAAAATTAAAGAAAACCCAAGAAGCCTAATACCCACTAATGATGCAGCTCAAATTTCCCAAGATCCTGAATTACAAACAAGACCAGTTGTTCAGTTAGACAGGCTCTTTTTCTGTATGCAACGGCAGGTTGCCTGTACAACCAATGTAATTCATTTGTAGAAAAGAAAGAGACAGCAAACATTTAAAAATGCCATGTATGTTGCATTTCTTTTCCCATTGGAATGGGAACTTTAATGCTACCGTATCACCTCGAGTAGGACACAGGCTCAAGTTAGTTTCTGTAGTGGATCCAAGATGGCTGCCCAAGGTTGCCTTCCAGCTATGGGCCAAAGCAAATTAATAGAGGGGAGCATTGAAGAAGGTTGTCCTGGGTGAGCAGAGCTGCTGTTGATCAATCGGTGTTGCTGAAATCTAAGGAAATGAGTTGCCTTATTTTTTCCAGTTCTGGAATCATGGAAAACCAAATGGCATTGCATGAGTCACAGCCACGCACAGGGGGTTTCATGCTGGCTTTTAGGATGTCAATGACTCTTTTCTCTGCATCATTTAATGTTGACCAGGCACTGCCGAGAGTCACCCAAGGCCCTGAGTATATATAGAGAGGGAGGTATTCTGCAACTGACAGCCCCAGCCTGGAGATGTGAGGGGGATGATTTCTGACCACTGGTTATGTCCATCATGGAGCTGAACAGAGGACAGACATCTGGTGCCTCCTTCCCTTCAAGCCAAGTCCCAGCTGGGATACTGGATTCCTAGCCTGTAGCAGGCTATAATCTGGACACTGGGAAGGGACTTGTAGAAAGAGGAGGCATTTGAGATGGGTGGGTGCCATGGGAGCAGAAGAGTTGGTTAAGGGAGAAGGCAGAAATCTAAACTCAGCGTAGAAGACTCACAGCGCACGGTACAATCGCTGAGATCCAATTCTGCCGACACCTCGCTTGAGGAAGGCAGAGAATTTCATAATATATTTCAGAAAAGTGTCAACATTTTCATCAATAACAAGAAAAAATTATTTTTCTAATTTTAGATGACTGGCAATTATCAGATCCTGAGAGAAGTGCAAGGCAAGATGCCTGCCTGGGGAAGCTAGGCTTTTGTGGGTAGAAAAGGAATTAAAATGCAAGATGGCTTCTGCTAAGTGCCAAATAAATGATTTAGGCAGTAACTGCCTTGCAATCGAAAGAAAGGAAAATAATCAGGGCCCCCTGAACCACCCCCTTCCAATACCATATGACTAACTTCCTAGCGACGAAAGAAATATTTGTTGAAAGCATGATAGAACTGTCAAAAATCCAAGAAATCAATTACATAAATTGTGAAGCATAAGTCATAATTCTATTTGTTCTCCAAGAGTGTAAAATTTACCATTTGCCACTAAGATGGAAAATAAGAACCCACTACTGCTTCTGCCAAGAGAATCATGCACACCTCTTGCACAGTCCAACTTGCTTTAATCAGGCTATGTCTGTGCAGCTGTTTTTGCTACTAGCATTTGTCCTTTGAGGTATATAGAGGGACCATCGGTCATCAGGTTAACTCAAGGGTGGATTTCTTTTTTCTATCTTCTGATAGGATCACTGGCACAGACTTATATCTAATGAAGCAATGAACAGAGAGATGGTCATGAGGAAAAGTAGATGACATGAAGTCATCAAAAAGTTTACAATGTTGGCAAATCATTTTGTTTGTCAGAAATGTCAAGGACTGGCCTCCTGGTCTTGAAGGACTTAGGCAGGGAGAAAGTCTGGAACACTCTTCCAGGGAGGGCAAGACTGTGATGAAAGATGTAGAGATAGGACTGAGTGGGCATCGGAGAACAGCTAGGGAAAGGGTGTGACTGAAGCAGATGTTTCTCTGTGGGTACTTATGAGAAATTGATGTAGGGTGGTGGGTAGCATTATGGGAAACAAATGAGTAGTTACTGTTTTGAGAAGACATGCTGTCTTGGTTTGAGTTCCCTCAAAAGCAAACCTTGAGTAGGGAATTGGGTACAAGTAGTTTATTTGGGAAGTGATCCCAGGAAACATGGCGAGCAAGTGGGAAAGTGAGATGGCGGGAGGGAAAGCCAGCAAAGCGTGTGAATGAGAGGGCTGTCACTGTGGGCGGGTGTCCCGCTGGGGTCCTCCCAGAAACTTGAGGAACACTCAAGTGTTTTTTTCTTCTTGGAATTGATCGTGAGTCACAAAATGAACAATTTCAATTTTTAAACATACCATCACTTTCCTTCATACTTAACTGAAAAATGGGTAAACAGAATTTCATCCAAACTTTGCAAATGCCCTTTACGTTTAGCTTGAGATGAAGCATGAGAATGGTCCATGAAGTCTAACTCCAGGTGGACCTAGTGGTTAAGCTTCTAGAAATAATGCTGAGAATGAACATGCATTTATCAAACATAATTAAAGCATTCCAATGGAGTTTGACAATGAACAGTGACACAGTCATGAATAAGATTTCAGGACGGTCCCACACTGAGGCATGAGAAAGCTGAGGTTTTGATCTATTCAGTTCCATCTTCTTGGCTTGAAGTTAGTGCCTGGCCTTTTAACTCCCTGCACTCTGGCCTCCCCACAAGTAAGCTGAGTGTGCTCCCAGCATGAGGTCAGAGAAAGCCTTCAAGAGTAGCAGCACTATTCACAATAGCCAAGACATGGAAACAACCTAAATGTCCATCAACAGATGAATAGATGAAGAAGATGTGTATACATACACACACGTTGGAATACTACTCAGCCATAAAAAAGAATGAAATAATGCCATTTGCAGCAATGTGGATGGACCTAGAGATTATCATACTAAGTGAAGTAAGTCAGACAGAGAAAGACAAATATTGTATGCTACCACTTATATGTGGCATCTAAACTAGGACACAAATGAACTTATCTACAAAACAGAAACAGATTCACAGACACAGAGAACAGACTTGTGGTTGCCAAGCGGGAGCAGGGGTGGGGGAGGGATGGGTTGGGAGTTTGGAGTTAACAGTTTATCTATTCTATTATGTATAGAATGGATAAACAACAAGGTCCTACTGTATAGCACAGGGAACTATTTTCAATATCCTGTGATAATCCATAATGGAAAATATGAAAAGGAATGTACATATATGTATATGAATATGTATATACATATATGTACATATATGTATAACTGAATCACTTTGCTGTACAGAAGAAATTAACACTATAAAACAACTATACTTCAATTTAAAACAAAACATAAAAAAGAGTAACAGGTGCTTGAGGGAGTCAGCCATCACTCCGTATGGAAACTTTCCACTGAGTCGCAGGTGACTTCAGGTGAGCAGAGGAGATATGGGTGGGCCACCATCAGCTTCCACCATGTATTCTTCTTGCCTTCGAGGAAACGTCTAAGAACGGGGAGTTGGTCCAGTATTCCCAGCTGCCCCTTTCCCCCTCTTCCTGTGCTTCCTGTGTTTCCCTTCCAAACCCACCCCCTAGAGTCCTTACTCCCTGTCTCCTTTCCAGGTAATTGGGTGGGGATGGGGGCTCAAAGGCAGCTTTTGCCTTTTAGCAGGTGACCAAAGAAGAAATTTTCAATTGTGAAATGTCAGCTGTTTGAGAACTATTTTGGGGGAGAGACAGAGATCTACCCAGAGCCTTGAAATAAGTTACCTTCTCGGCTTCTGCCAGATGTCAGCTCACTCCCAGCCCTGGGGACTCTGATACATATCATCACCTTATTTTCTGCAAGACTGAAAACCAGGAGATATTCTTCAGTCGACATTTGGAATTGCCACAACTGTAAAGTGATGGCGACTTTACAGTGACGGCACTGTGTCTGCGAGTCGAGAATAAGAATTCAATAAGTTTTCAAAATATTCATCCAAAGAATTCTTTTCAACAGGAGATCTTTCTTTCTCTTACAAGAGGAGCTGAAGAGCCAGAACTATCACAGAAACTATCAGCCAAGGATGGAGCGAGTCATCCTACACCTGAAATGATGACATTCTCTATTCCTGCCACACAGGCATCTCCATGGTGACTAATTGTCACATCCCAGAGCAGACAAGAACACAGACACATAGAGAAATAGCACGAGTGGATGCATGGTGATTCAGTTTCCATGCAAATGGTCTAAATCAGAACAATAAAACGAAGAAAATTTCTTAACATGAATTATCTAGGAATTGATTTCTTTTTCCCTCTGGTAGCATTTCTTTTTACACAGATTATTTTTTAGGTTGACTTTTTTGGGGGGTATGCAGGGAGTGACAAGCTGTTAGGGACCAGAATAATAAAAATCATAAATCTGGAGGGAGTTCAAGCGGTCACCTTGCTCAGCTTCTGGTTTCCAGGCGGAAACGATCACTAACAATGGCGTTCTGAAAGAGCCTGCAGGAAGGATGATTGGAGAGTCTTTTTCAATATCCCAGCTTGCACGTTTTAACCCTCCAATAGGAAAGTCCCTTCTTATATCAATTGTGTGTCTCTGCACTGAATTTTAAGTCTATGTTTTATATTCTGTTCTCACTGGCACATGGAGAACAGCTGGTCACGGCGAATGCTACACTCTGCACTTATGATAATATATTTACCCCTAGTACTCTGGGTTTCTGCTGTTTCTAAACCAATAGAGTTGGTCCTTCGCAGAATTACCAAGGAGAAGGGAGTAGGGAATAGCTGGCTGGCGTGTGTGTGGCAGACTGCAATTTGTCTCCCTACATTTGCAACAGTTATTTAAAATAAAACTGCTTTCCCTAAATTTCTGCAAGCTGGCGTGTGGGTGAGGTGACCCAGCTATGGCCATCCAGACCCAACGCCTTGTTGGGGGGCAACAAGAAGGGAGAAAGTGCATGGAACAGAGCGGCCCCTCCCACCAGGACAGCCCCTCCCCCCAGGACCTAGCGCTCAGAGAGGAACAAACTCCCTCACGCGGAAGTCTGCCGCCCATTAGTTTTCTTCTTGGCGCAGCCTCCGCTGTACCCTAACCCAGTGGTCCAGCCACTGGAACTTGAGCAAGCCAAATAGGAAAAGGTCATGTAAAAAGCCTTCCCCAAGACAGTAGTTCTCAACTTTTCCTGCCCCGCAGCCGCCCATAACACACACGACAAACGGCGTTCCCATATTCGACTCTCTCAAGGGCAGACTCAGATTTTGAAGAAATTCCCCAAAATGTGATGGTTAAATAAAGCTCCGTGAGGATCCCAGATGCCCACAATCCTAACAGTCCATCAGCTGGCTGCTCACCCTGGATTGAGGCTGGGGCAAGCTGGGCTCACACACACTTCCAGGTCCTCAGGCTGAAACACCATCCATCTCTCCCTCTCTAGAAGTCACAGGGATGGAAAGACAGCGGGGTTACCACAGGCTCACCTGAAGGCCACATGCAGATAGTAAAAACCGTAGGTCATTCACAAGTTTCCTTCTGTCAAGACACAAACACGGTCCAGCCCTTTTGCTCGGCAGGTCCCACTGGTGTGGGGACACGAGCAGGAAAAGGAGAGGGGTTAAGGGGCAGGGGCAGGCAGCGGAACACGGCAGCCCACGGAGCACAGCTCCCGCTGATTCCTCATTTTTGTTCCATAGTAAGATTTGCACCACTTTTGGCCCTGTTGCTCTTTATCTCATTTGATTCTCACTGCTAGGTGTGTCTCTTAGGGAAAGACAAGTAACAAGGATGTGATGTGCACCCTTGATGGCTCTAGCCCCTTCTTCCTCCCTGGTGAGCCGGGCCAGGCCAGAAGGGACTGTTCATGACTCCATTAGTACCCTGATCTTTTGGCTTAGTTTGCATTCAGCTGCAGGGTGTCCCTGCCCCCTTTCCCTAAGGCATACACCCTGGTCTTAGCCATCTGACCCCTTCTTCCTAGGGACCAGAGCAGATCTGGCCCAGGTCAGCCACTTGCTGCCTCCCCTCCATGGGACACTGGCCTAGGCCTCTGAGGCTCCCAAAGGCAGGGCCCTTTCAAGTAGGGACAGCCCCTGATCTTACTGCACTGGGACATGAGGAGAGAATAAAAGACCACCTCGAAAAAGAAGAGCCAAAAAAATCCAAGGTGAGAACAGTTCTAAGACAGCAAGACAATCCCCAAAAGAAGGTACGCCACTTAGAAGCAAAGAATTTTAATATATCTGGACAAAACTATAATTCAAAAAGATACATGTACCCCTATGTCCACGGCAGCCCTATTCACAATAGCCAAGACATGGAAACAGCCTAAATGTCCATCGATAGATGAATGGATAAAGAAGATGTGTTATATATATATGCAATGGAATACCACTCAGCCATTAAAAACAATGAAATAATGCCATTTGCAGCAACATGGATGAACCTAGAGATTATCATACTAAGTGAAGTAAGTCAGAAAGAGAAAGACAAATACCGTGTGATATCACTTACATGTGGAATCTAAACTACAACACAAATAAACTTATCTATGAAACCAAAACAGACTTGCAGATATAGAGAACAGACTTGTGGTGGTCAAGGGGGAGTGATGGATTGGGAGTTTGGGATTAGCAGATGCAAACTAGTATATACAAGATGGATAAACAACAAAGTCCTACTGTATAGCATGGGGAACTATGTTCAATATCCTGTGATAAACCATAATGGAAAATAATATGAAAAACAATGTATATATGTGTATAACTGAATCACTTTGCTGTACACCAGAAACTAGCACAACATTGTAAATCAACTATTCTTCAATAAAATAAATTTTTAAAAGAAGAAGAATTTTAACATTTTTGCCCTCCTCCTCCTAAGAATTCCTCCCTCCAACTCAGGGTCCAGGAATGAGTTTTGACTTGCTCAACCATTCTCCCCAAAGGGTAGAGTGGAGTCAGTGTTGCAAAAAAAGAAAACACTGAACTCCCGCAGAAGTTAAATGGGACAGGAACACTACTAACAGCCCTATGAGGCAGCAGGAGATTTTTTTCAGTTTGTTTGTTTGTTTATTTTAGCTGTGTTGTGTCTTCGTTGCTGCAAGCGAGCTTTCTCTAGTTGCAGCGAGCCGGGGCTACTCTTTGTTGCAGCGTGCGGGCTTCTCATTGTGGTGTCTTCTCTTGTTGCGGAGCACGGGCTCTAGATGTGTGGGCTTCAGTAGTTGTAGCACAAGGGCTCAGTAGTTGTGGCTCGTGGGCTCTAGAGCTCAGGCTCAGTAGTTGTGGCACAGGGGCTTAGTTGCTCCGCGGCACGTGGGATCTTTCCGGACCAAGGCTCAAACCCATGCCCCTGCATTGGCAGGTGGATTCTTCATCACCAGGGAAGTTCCAGCAGGGAATATTTATTATCTCCATTCCTCATCCAAGGAAACTGAGGCTCAGAGAAGTGAAGTGATTTGCACAATATCACAAAACAATTTAGAGGCAAACCAAGAATAGTTCAACTTATTGGTCATGCTTTTCCCTGTCCCAGGATGGTCCAAAGCTTCTACAGCTCCCTCTCCAACCCTCCCACTCCAAGAAACTCACCAGTTTATTAATGCATCACAGTATGCATTGTGATGTGTGTTGAAACACGAGCCCACCTGCCTTGGTTGAAATTGTCCTCAAATCAGAACCTGGACAAGGACTCTGGTGTGGGTGGTCTTTAGGGAGGGGATCCCAGGAAGCAAGAAGATGAAGAAGGAGAAAAGCTGATTACACATGTAACAACTGGGGCTCAGTCCTGCTGGGGGTCCTCCAGAGAACCATGTGAAACGCACTTCAGATTTCCCTCCAAAGGATGGCAGCTGGGGTATTGATCTGCCAACTCCTGCCCCCATTGGTTGAGGAGCTCTCACAAGAGCTTTGCCCCTGCATTTCCAGGTTGAGTGAGATCCTGTGGCTTCAGAAGACGCCCCAAGGCAAAAAAGTAAAGAGCCGTGGCAGTGCTGGAAGTGGAATGGTGGAGACAGTGTGCACCAGAACTCTCCTCCAAGGCGGCAGCTGAAATCAGAGGTGCGCTGAGTGGATGGCACCTGGACATCAAACGGTCTGCTTCACCACCGTTAAGATGGTTGGGGGTCAAGGAAAAAAATGACATGAAGAGCAGACAGGACAGTCAGTGAGTAATTGGATGAGAAGACGCATGGGGGGGGGTGGCAAATGTGTGGGGGGGGGTGTGAACTAGTGGTGGGAGGAGTGTTTGGCTTTTACCTAGATTCTCTTTCAAGAAAGAGTCCAGGGTCTGGAATGAGAAGACTGGGGCTTAAGTCACAGAGCTGCTGGGATCCAGCTGTTTCACTTGGACAAGCTCTTGACCTTTCTGTAAATAGGAATAGTAATTCTGCCTGCCTCAAATATTCCACAGTGATGTTCTGAAGGTCAAACTGAGCTAATATATACAGAGAGCTTTGTAGGCTGTGATGGACCACACAAATGAGCTGCAGTTGTTGTTACAGAAAGTGGTACAAGTGCTGCTTGGGCTGTAAATCTCATCTCCTCACCTTCCATGCAATCAACACACAACGTTCCCATTTCTAATAGATAGTGCAGTTTTAGTCTACAATGTGCCAATTCTCTTTACCCATGGTCTTGCTTACTTTGGTTATTTATCCTCACTTACCTTTGGTGAAATTGCTTCAAATATTGCTCGTATCACACTTGTAGACACTGGAGTAGAAAATGGTAGAATTCATATAAAGACCAAGTTGGTAATGTCTATCAAAATGATAAGGACATTTACCCTTTGGGCCAGCAAAACCACTTTTAAGAATTTATTCTCCTGATTATCTTCACAAACATGAAATACTTAAGTACAGAAGTATTTGTTTCAGTACTTTTTGTAATAGCAAAAGATTGGAAACAGCATAAATGTTTACAGTAGGGTATGGGTTAAATAAACCATGGTACCTCCACAGAGTGGGATCCCATGCAGCTGTTACAATAATAATAATAATAATAATAATAATAATAATAATAATAAATCCAGAAACTCTATGTTTTAATATGGAAGAACCCTAGGATATATTGTTAGGTGATAAAAGCAAGGTTCAGAGCACTTTATAAAGTATGCTACTATTTGTATATGGAAGGGAAAAACCCAAATATTCAAGAAAATAATAAAACTGATAACCAGAGAAGGCCAGAAGCTGAGGAGCGAGGTGGGCAAGGACAAGGGTGAGAATGAGCTTGTTCAATGTATGACTTTTTATTCATTTTGATATTTGACCCAATGTATCATCTACCTAAAAATAATTAAAAATGGAAACAAGCAAACAAAATCAAGACTAGTTCTCTCCTGGGTTTCTTTTGTCAAATAAAAACTGGAAAAGGTAGCTAGGAAATAGAAGCTGACTTGGTTTACCAGATGACTGATGACAGAACTGAAATTCTAATAACAAAGGGCGTGGGGCAAACTCACCATCACCTAATAAACTAGCGCCCTGCTATTATTAGGATCTCTGATAGGAATGACCAAAAAGTGCTCCAGTCAAACCCACTGATGGTGGAAAGAGGATGGAGAGCTCACTTAAGGTTTATCATCACAGCATTATTATGATTACTTATCAGGAGTTTTGTAGACTTTACCTCATTTGGTCCTCCCAAAAGAACTGGGAGGTATTTACCATCATCATCATTTCCACTTTACAGAAGTGAAAACTCATCTTGGAGAGGCTAAATAATTTCCCCCAAAGCCACAAAGTGCTGCTGGGATTCAAAACAGGCTTGTTTACATTACGAGAGAGAAAAAAATTATCAGATGCAAATCCAATTTACCTACTCAGCTATTTGTTTTCTAAAAAGTGTTTAGCGAGCATCTATTAAGTGGCAGACACTGTAGTAGATCCTTGTGACATATCCAGCAGATTAACCTTCTTTAAACATAGACTAGATGCTTTTTAGAGATTGTTCTGGGAGTTTTCTGTCTACTTCCTGTTCTGTAGAGGCTGTGGCTAGGCTAGCTGCTTGCAGTGGGAGAACGGATCAAGATGGGCCTCTTTTTCCATCAGCTTTTCACTTTATTGATGGTTAGTTAAACCCCCAAGAATCAGGAGGAGAGATAGTAGAGCCCACAATACTGGCTCAAGATGCAGATATCCCAATATGCAGCTCAGTGAGTGTCCTATTCTCTGGTTGGTCAGCCCTTGGGGAGGAGGAGCTAGTAAGAGCAGCAAAAGAGGTCAGAGGTGAAAATGTGAGGAGGGGGCAGAGCAGAGGGACCCCCCTTACCACCTCCATCTGGCTCATTCACACACTCATATCTGAGCAACGTTTCTGTTGGACTCTAAGAGAAATATAAATAGTGAAATCTCCCCAAACTCAGAGAGAACTATTTTATATTTTTATTAACCATCTTAAAGAAGGATTGCCAGGGAAACTAAAGATTTTGGTAAAATATGATGCCAATTAACTGTCAAGTAGAAGTGACATTTTGAAGGCTGTGCCTCAAGAATTTGGTTAAAGAAATTCTCCTGCTTACGTGAAGCCCATAGGACCGAAAGGTGACTTTTTCTGAACAGCTTCTTTGCTCCAAGTACTGAGAAATCTGGGGGAAATCTACCACACTGCATTACGTCCCTTCGCAAAGCAACCGACAGCATTTCATAGTTTGTCAATAAGAGAACGTGGAGCAGAGCCTGTCTAATCTAGGACATTTCCCACGTGGTACAGCTTTTAAAAGTCTGAGATATCTGACTTCCTTGGGTATGTTATTCCCAGTACCCCTCCCACTCAAGCTAGATTCAGTTCCAACTTGTCTTTACTGTTTCCCTGATTCTATTTTCCATACAGGTACTGAGGTCAGGGAATTAGGAGTCACAGGGAAGACAATAGTCAAGGTGGACAACTGTTCAAGTGAGGAGACCTAATAATAATGAAAGGCAGCACTTTGAACGTCCATCAAGACCAGAGTCATATGGGAGTGGTTCAGATTCCCAAGTCATGTTCATTTTATTAAAGACCTTTTAGTTCTCTTCAGACCCTAATTAGCAGGATGGGGCAATGCCCTTCAGAACTTTACAACTTTCGGACAGCTGCATATATTAATGAAGTTAGAACACACCCTCACACCCTACATAAAAATAAACTCAAAATGGCTTAAAGACTTAAACATAAGACATGACACCATAAAACTCCTAGAAGAGAACATAGGCAAAACGTTCTCTGACATAAATCATAGCAATGTTTACTTAGGTCAGTCTCCCAAAGCAACAGAAATAAAAGCAAAAATAAACAAATGGGACCTAATGAAACTTATAAGCTTTTGCACAACAAAAGAAACCATAAACAAAATGAAAAGACAACCTACAGACTGGGAGAAAATATTTGCAATGATGTGACTGACAAGGGCTTAATTTCCAAAATACACAAACAGCTCATACAAGCTAATAACAGAAAAACAAACAACCCAATCCAAAAATGGGCAGAAGACCTAAATAGACATTTCTCCAAAGAACACATAGATGACGAACAGGCACATGAAAAGATGCTCAACATCGCTAATTATTAGAGAAATGCAAATCAAAACTACAATGAGGTACCATCTCACACTGATCAGAATGACCATCATTAAAAGGCCTACGATAACAAATGCTGGAGAGGGTGTAGAGAAAAGGGAACCCCCCTACACTGTTGGTGGGAATGTAAATTGGTGCAGTCACTGTGGAAAACAGCATGGAGGTTCCTCAAAGAACTAAAATTAGAGTTGTCATATGATCCAGCAATCCCACTCCTGGGCAAATACCTAGACAAAACTATAATTCAAAAAGATACATGCACCCCTATGTTCACAGCAGCACTATTCACAATAGCCAAGACATGGAAACAACCTAAATGTCCATCGACAGAGGAATGGATAAAGCTGTGGTACATATATACAATACAATATGCAATACTACTCATCCATAAAAAAGAATGCAATAATGCCATTTGCAGCAACATGGATGGACCCAGAGATTATCATACTAAGTGAAATAAGTCAGAAAGAGAAAGACAAATACCATATGATATCACTTATATGTGGAATCTAAAGTATGACGCAAATGAACTTATCTACAAAACAGAAACAGATTCACAGACATAGAGAACAGACCTGTGATTGGCAAGGATGAGGGGGGTCAGGGAGGGATGGATTAGGAGTTTGGGATTAGCAAATGCAAACTGTTATATATAGGATGGATAAACAACAAGGTCCTACTGTGTAGCACAGGGAACAATATTAAACATCCTGTGATAAACCATAATGGAATAGAATATGAAAAAGAATGTATATATACATCTGAATCATTTTGCTGTATAGCAGAAATTAATACATTATAAATCAACTATACTTCAATAAAACAAATCTTTACAAAATAAAAAAATTTCAAAAAGAACTTTACAACTAAAAGAGCATGTGGGGCTTCCCTGGTGGCGCAGTGGTTGAGAGTCCGCCTGCTGATGCAGGGGACACGGGTTCGTACCCCGGTCCGGGAAGATCCCACATGCCGCGGAGTGGCTGGGCCCATGAGCCATGGCCACTGAGGCTGCGCGTCCGGAGCCTGTGCTCCACAACGGGAGAGGCCGCAACAGTGAGAGGCCCGCGTACCGCAAAAAAAAAAAAAAAAAAAAAAGAGCACGGGTAGGGTGCATCACATATTAGGACGCGTGACAGAAACTCTGGTGCTCACCCATACCTAGTTCTCCTCTCTTTGGGGGCATGTGGGTGGGTTTCACGTTCTTGCTCTCCTGGCGATTGGGCAGACCATGTGCTTAGTGCTGGTCAATGGGCTGTAACTGAGGTGCCATTCACCAGGGCTGAAAGTTTATTTGCTGGGGTGAGAAACTTCAGCCCTCTTTTCTCCTACCATGATGATCTTGGAAGCCTGTGTGGGGAGAGTCATAAGAGTATCTGGTACCCCTGAGCCACCACATGGAGGACAGCTGCCCAGAGAGTTTTCTAGATTCAAAGTGGACTTTGTGTGAGCGAGAAGGAAATGTTTATTGTTAAGCCCCTGAGATATTCATGTTGTTATTGCAGCTTCACCTAGCTTATCCTAACTGGCAGAGCATGGGCTTTTAGCTTGCTATAGCTAGAGTCAATGCTCACAATGAACTGAAATCACACAGAATATTAGAAGTTAAAATCTCAGCCACCATCCCACAGGGTTCACAAAGAATAATCAAAATATAAGTTGCCATCGTTAATAATTACTCCCGCAAGGTAAGCAGGAAGGCACTAATTTCCATCTGAGTTAGTGGCATCTCTGTTGGTGGGAATGGAAGGAAGGTACCAATTTTAGTGAATCTGAGGAATAAAGAATCTAAGTTTGTTGTGCCATAATTAAAATTTTATGTTTTGTTTAGCAATAGACTCATGAAATGACTTAAAAACAAGTCTTGGACTTCCCTGGTGGTGCAGTGGTTAAGAATCTGCCTGCCAGTGCAGGGGACACGAGTTCCAGCCCTAGTCCAGGAAGATCCCACATGCGGATCTTAGTTGCGGAGCAACTAAGCCCGTGCGCCACAACTACTGAGCTTGCGCTCTACAGCCCCCAAGCCACAACTACTGAGCCCACGTCCCTATAGCCCATGCTGTGCAACAAGAGAAGACACCGCAATGAGAAGCCCGAGTACCACAATGAAGAGTAGCCCCCACTCGCCACAACTAGAGAAAGCCCGCATGCAGCAACGAAGACCCTATGCAGCCAAAAATAAATAAATTTATATTTTTTTAAGTCTTAAATTGTGTTGTAACTTTTGAATCATTACTTCCCCCTCCTTTTCCCCCCTACCTTCTCCTTGTATAGTGCATTACAAAAGTTTTCTATCCTCGGCTCAAGAAGATAGAACTGTGGATCAGTCAGGATGTTTTTGGCTGCAAGTAGCAAAAACCCCCCAGCCCAAACTAGCTGAAATAGTCAGGATGTGAATTATCTCACATTACTGAGGTCCTGGGGGCTTTGTGGGGCTCCAGGCTAGCCCATCCAGCAGCTCAATCATGTTATCAAGGACTCAGATTATTTTCCAAAGCTGAGAGCGAGGTCGTTCAGCAGATCCAGACACCACATCCATACAGGATGACGTCCAGAAGAGATCATCTCAGCTTGTGTTTCTCATTTAAGAGAGGAAACATTTCCCAGAAGCTACTTCTTATTGGCCAGAAGTGGTTACATGCCCAATCCTGAAGCTATCACTGGTGAGAAGGATAAGATTGTCATGATTGGTTGAGAACAATTAGGCCAGGTTTAAGAAGGTGAGCATTTGGGTGGATTATCTCTATTTCCATTTTGCAGTCACAGAAACAGACGTTCTGGGTCATTTTTTCTTTTGATTCTTCTGAGTCGATCCCTTGTGTCTTAATTCTTCTATCACTACCAAGGTCAAGATTTTGCAATAACTTCCCATCTGTCTGCTCTGGCTCATTTTGTTTTTCTCCAGTCCACTGTACACATCTCCTGCTGGATGAAGGTTCTTAAAACCTGCTTCTCATGTTGTCACGTCTTTATCTAATTACATCAAATGTCTCTCTCTTGCCACTGGTTTTAGACGCAGACTTCTCTGGGTGCTTCTAGCTATCTGGGTGGTTTAATCACATGGACCCCATCCACCACTAATAGGCAACCCACACTCTTCAAGTGGCTCTCCACATGGCTTCCCTCACCGAACACATCATTCCCTGCTTCCGTACTTCTGTGTTGTATCTGCCATCTTGAACATCCTATTTCACTGTCTCTGTCTGTCTGAACCCTTCGCTTTCTTTAACCATCTCAGACTCACCTTCTTCATGAAGGTTTTCTTGGTTAACTCCAGCCCACGCTGGCGTCTCCTCCCTGAATTCTTATTTCAGGTACAGCCAACACCATAACTGATTCTTAGCATGTGTTGAGCTGCTCTCCCCAAATAAATGAAGCATGTCCTGAGAGCAGGGACTATTGTTCTGCTTCGTTTCTGTCCCACACCATCTTTGCACATTTGTCACACCTGATGGATCCTTCAATCAGCAAGCAATGACTGAGACCCTCCCCTCATGGCTACACTGTGACATTAGCACAGATGGAATCCAACAACCTGATCCTATTGGAAAAATTAACATCATATGCACATTTTGCTACTCATCTGGGACAGAGAGAGGTCCCCTCCGAGTAAGTTAAGCTTAGAAACAGGACTGGGAGTCGAGTTTTGTATCTGGATGTTTCTAGCCCACTTCTGATAACTCAAACCTGTATACCTGTTGAGAAGGCCATGCTTTTGGAATTGCATTCCAGAAAAAACCCAGAAGGTTGACAAGCATTTGGTTTAGCCTCTTCAGCAACAGAGTTCCAGTCATGCATATGTACGTTTGTATGTACCATCTTTTGTTTATAAATAAAGACTTGAACCTCAATTCTTTTTGTTTTTTAATGGGGAAATGTTCGTAGACACGTTCATATCCACTTGCTCTTTCCCCTTGCGAACAGTAATACGCATTTGGTGGTCTGGACGAGGCCCGCAAACAAGCACCATTGAACAGAGAGAAGGAAAGTGTCCCTTAGAGGAATCGGATTGCTCCCCTACTCTGTGCTATGTGCACCAGACCCTGTAAGGCCCTCTGGGCACTGGGATGCTTGTGCTGTATGTAACTGTGTGTGATGGGAATTAACACCTAATTCTATGTCCCAGCTTTATTGCTGAGGTCCTTAATGAGTCAGCATAATTAAGCACCGTTTGCCTGGTTAGTTAGTTCAGGTGTCTAAATCTGTCACAATAAACTAGGTGATGTTAAACATGTTTGGATTAGAACCAGCTGGAGCCAATGACAATGCAGACAGCTATATTAATCACATGGGAGGTTATCTTATTTGAGATTTTCTATGCACCTCTGAGTTAGTGTTTCATCCATCAAGGGCTTGCTGAAGACATCTGTAAACTTTGATTTATTGCACTGTTCCTGGTACAGAATTAAATAGCATTATACTCAAATATATTGGCTTAATTGACAGGTAGAGATTTAATCCTGTTAATTACCTAGCCAGCTTGAAAGCTTCCATTAACCCCTTGCTGAATCGGCGAGATTTAGAAGAGGTATCTCAGCACCTATTTTGGGCTCAGGTAAATAAATGCATCATTGTCCTTCCTCTTCAAAGAGTTGACTCTCTCCAGCCTCAGTTTGTGAGCGAACATGCACACCCATGAGACAAGTGTGGCACATCGGGGTAGCCCCCTGTCTGACTCCAAAGAGAGCAGTCCTTTAGGTAAATTGTATCAGGAGGTTTGTAGTCACAATCTCTCCTGGCTTTGCATTTTTATGTAAGCATCTATTACGATAACGTGTGAAAGTCATTCATTTATTTATTCAACACACTTTTATTGAGTACTTACTATGTATAGGGACTTGGCTTGGCTGGAAGGAACAAAAATATATGTAAAGACAGTTGAGACCCTCAAGAAACTTACATCGTTTATAAATCATAAGGTGCTCTACAAACCTATAGGACACTCATTAATGATGATAATCTGTGCTGTTATAATGCATACTAATAAGTTATCCATACCAGAAAACATAAGTGTAGCTAAACTTTATCTTTCTAGAACCAGTACTTCTAACAAAGGACAATAGGTGGAAATTTCGAACACTGTGGGAAAAAGACCACAAAAGACATTCGAAGGAGGCAGATTTTTCTGGAACTTTTTAACTCATCCATCACAAAGCAGCTATGCTCTCTTCCTGCACACACGGCAGGACCCCACCAGTGGAGCCACCTGCTAAGCTTCTCTACTCCTCAGGTCAACTGATGTCCTCTCTGTTCCTGGTCACTGTGCTAGGTGTGGAGGGCACAGAGAGAGCAGACTTCTCTACCTTCTTGGAGCTCACAGTCTAGTGGAGACAAGAGAGTAGTAAGAGGACTGTGACGGAGGGTCCCACGGGGGGCTCTCGGAGCCCAGAGTGGACACGCTTAGCCTGGGAGGATTCAAGGAAGGCTTCTGGGAGGAGG
This sequence comes from Lagenorhynchus albirostris, assembly GCF_949774975.1. Classification (NCBI taxonomy): domain Eukaryota; kingdom Metazoa; phylum Chordata; class Mammalia; order Artiodactyla; family Delphinidae; genus Lagenorhynchus; species Lagenorhynchus albirostris. Next base: position 18,400,963 of record NC_083102.1, on the reverse strand, counting down.
AACTCTCTGAATTGGGTTTTAACAAATGCTTAAGAGTTATCCCGTTAAAGAGAGAAGGGTGTGTAAGGAGAGCAAGTTAGAGACTGGCAGTTTGCACAACATGAGTAACCTGGCCAAAGGCACAGAAGAGTGAAACCAGAGTCCTCCCAGGAAGCCACAAGTACTTACTGTTTGTAAATTAAATGCAATGAGTAGCCTCAGTTGGGACTGGGCAAGGACTATGTCACGAGGGTCTTGTAGGCCAGGCTAGGAACACGGTACTCAGGAGCCAGCAGAACATTCCAAGCAGGAAAGTAAAATAGTTGGGGTTTCTAAAATTGGTCTATCCAGTGATCAACCTGGTAGGACAGTGGAAGATTTATTCATGTTTCTCAACTTGAATAACTTTTAAATGAGTGATCAACCGAGTGGGAGAGTGGAGGATTTATTCATGTTTCTCAACTTGAATAACTTTTAAGGGAAAAATGTTTTTCTTGTACACTGCAAGAGCTCTTAGTGGACCAAGGTCCATGAAATTCATGATGCTTTTTTAAAATTCATTTTTATATAATTTCACACTTACAAATTGTGAGACATACAAAGAACTCCCATATAACCTTTACCCAGATTCACCAATTGTTAATATATTGTTGACATTTTGCCCCATTTGCTCATCTATCAATCTATCTACCAACCTACTACAGACACACACACACACACACAAACACACACACACATTCACTGAGCCATTTGAAAGGTGTTTGCAGCCTTTATTCACATTCATAATTACTCCAACGTCTATTTCCTAGAGATAAGAAATTTCTCTTTTTATAACAAATATTTATCAAAAATCAGGAAATCTGACATTGATACAATACTATTATCTAATCCAATCTTGCTAATTATCCTAATAATGACTCATGATAATTTTAAGAACTGTGATGTAAAAAAAGAAACCTAATTTTATGCAAATATCTTTCATTGGCAAATTATTACTGAAACAGAAATTAATCTTTATAATAATAAATGCTTTTGGATTATCTTAAAAGTAAAAGGACAGAATTTTAAGACCCTCCTAGAACTCATGGATTTCTGGATCCATGTTTGAGGAAAATTGTTGGAAGCCAAGGTGGAGACAGGAAGAGCTCTATTCATCATGAAAGCATAGACTGTCTTTTCCTGTTCACACTAGTCAGAGCATAAGAAAGTTGAGCAGTGGGAGAGCAGAGGTCCCATCTCTGTTCAGCAAAGTTAAGTACGAAAAGCCTGAAGGACCTGGGAACCAGGGAAGGGATACTGCCCATTGACACTCAAGCCAAATACAGAGCAGGAAAGGGGCGGAGAGTAAGGCCAACAATACTCCCATGCCCTGTCTCTTAGCAGGCACCAAGTCTGGGATACACAGAGAGAAAGAGAAAACATGGGGAAAAAGAAGGATGTGATTTCCATGGCTCAGTGGGAGGGCAGTTCTCTGAAATCAGAGGAAAATTTTAGTGGGTAATGTGATATTGTTCGTGGTATGTAAGAAGATATGGGCTCTAACAAAACAGAATAAAGTAATGGGAGAAGCTGAGATGAAAAGGCAACAGGGTGGGGCTTCCCTGGTGGCGCAGTGGTTGAGCGTCTGCCTGCCAATGCAGGGGACGCGGGTTCATGCCCCGGTCTGGGAGGATCCCACATGCCGCAGAGCGGCTGGGCCCGTGAGCCATGGCCGCTGAGCCTGCGCGTCCGGATCCTGTGCTCCGCAACGAGAGAGGCCACAACAGTGAGAGGCCCGAGTACCGCAAAAAAAAAAAAAAAAAAAAAAAAAAAAGAGCAACAGGGTGAAATAAAAACGGAGACAGTGGAGATAGGCTTGCAGGGAAACGAAAGGCGAAATTATTTATTTATTTGTTTATTTATTTATTCATTCATTCATTCATTTTTAAAGAATTTTTTAAAAATTCACTTTGGAGGCAATAAAGGACAGAATGGAAACTGTGGAAAATAGGCTCAGTGATGGGGCAGATCTTTACTAAATTTAAAAGCCTTAGTTGTTCCAGGCACATTCAGGAGACAGAGAGAAGCATGATCACTGAGACTTTAATAAACCTCTTAGTCTTTGATGAGGGAGGCAATATAAATAAGGACAAAAGGAATGTCCAATGATAGATCTACTTCAAAGCTTGTAAGTTTCAACAGCATTCTATCAAGCACCTATGCTGCATTACCAATGCTGAACTTAAATACAAGACCGTAATGACAAACTCAATAAATTCAGATGAGTGGAAATTATGTGGATTGAAAACATAATGCAGAACCTTTGGCATCACATTCTGGCTTACTAACTGAACCTTCGTTCCTTAATCTGTAAGACATGAGGATTAATAATACCTACCTTCTATGCATATTGTGAGGAGAAAATGAGTTTTACCGAGCTTATTATAGTGGTTGGCACATAATAAGCACTCAATACATAGTAGCTATTGGTAATTTTACTATTGTTATTATTTTTTGGTCACATCCTCTTTTTTTTTTTTTTTTTTTTGCGGTACACGGGCCTCTCACTGTTGTGGCCTCTCCCGTTGCAGAGCACAGGCTCCAGACACGCAGGCTCAGCGGCCATGGCTCACGGGTCCAGCCACTCGGCGGCATGTGGGATCTTCCCGGACCAGGGCACGAACCCGTGTTCCCTGCATCGGCAGGCAGACTCCCAACCACTGTGCCACCAGGGAAGCCCTGGTCACATCCTCTTTTACCCCAAATAAAAGTTTAAAGAGAAAAATAATAAAATAGATCAGTTATGAAGATACAAAGTCTACTGGAAGGCAGCCAAAGCACTACCAATAGGTTAACTGAGACTCAAACAATTTTTTTTTATTTTGTAAAAGAAAAAAAAAAGAATAATAAGAATGCAAAGAAATGATACAAAGAAATGGAAAGATACCTTGTCCTCTTGGATTGGAAGAATAAATATTGTTAAAAATGCCCATACTACCTAAAGCAATCTACAGATTTAGTACAATCTCTATCAAAATGCCCATGGCATTTTTTCAGAAAACTAGAACAAATAATCCTAAAATTCATGCAGAACTACAAAAAAGACCCTGAATTGCCAAAGCAATCTTGAGAAAAAAGAACATAGCTGGAGGTATCACCCTCCCAGACTTCAGACTACACTACAAAGCTATAGTAATTACAACAGCATGGTACTGGCGCAAAAACACACACATAGATCGATGGAACAGAAGAGAGAGCCCAGAAATAAACCCATCACTTATGGTCAATTAATCTACCACAAAGGAGGTAATAATATACAGTAGAGAAAAACAGTCTCTTCAGTAAGTTACTGAACAGCTATATGTAAAGCAATGAGATTAGAACATTTCCTCACACTATATACAAAAACAAACTCAAAATGGATTAAAGACCTAAATGTATGACATGATACCATAAAATTCCTAGAAGAGAACATAGGTAGAACACTCTGACATAAATCATAGCAATATTTTCTTGGATCTGTTTCCCAAGACAAAAAAAGCAAAAATAAACAAATTGAATCTAATTAAACATAAAAGCTTTTGCACAGCAAAGGAAACCATCGACAAAATGAAAAGACAACCTACAGATGGGAGAAAATATTTGCAAATGACATGACTGGCAAAGGGTTAATATCCAACATATATGAATAGTTCATACAACTCAATGTCAAAAAAACAACCCAATCAAAAAATGGGCAGAAGACCTGAATAGACATTTTTTCCAAAGAAGACATACAGATGGCTAACAGGCACATGAAAAAATGTTCAATGTTGCTAATTATTAGAGAAATGCAAATCAAATCCACAATGAGGTATCACCACACACCTGTCAGAATAGCTATCATCAAAAAAGTCTACAAATTACATATGATGGTGAAGATGGAGAGAAAAGAGAACCCTTGTACACTGTTGGTGGGAATGTAAATTGGTGCAGCCACTATGGAAAACAATATGGAGGTGCCTCAAAAAACTGAAACTAGAACAACCATATGATCCAGCAATTCTACTCCTGGGTATATATCTGGAAAAACCAAAAACACTAATTTGAAAAAATACATGCACCCCAATGTTCATAGCAGCACTATTTACAATAGCCAAGATATGGAAACGACCCAAGTGTCCATCAACAGACAAATGGATAAAGAGGATGTGGGGAAAAAAATATGTATGTATACGTACACACACACACACACAATGGAATATTACTTGGGCATAAAAAGAATGAAATTCTGCCACTTGCAGCAACATGGATGGACCTAGAGAATATTATGCTTAGTGAAATAGGTCAGAGAAAGACAAATACTGTATCACTCATATGTAGAATCTAAAAAGTAAAACAAACTAATGTATAAAGCAAAACAGAAACAGACTCACAGATATAGAAAACAAACTAGTGGTTACCGGTGGAAGAGGAAAAGGGGGAGAAGCAAGATGGGATTAAAAGGTACAAACTACTATGTATAAAATAGATAAGCAACAAGGATATAGTGTACAGCACAGGGAATTATAGCCATTATCTTGTAATTACTTTTAATGAAGTATAATCTGTAAAAATACTGAATCGTTCTGCTATACACCTAAAACTAATATGATATTTATAAATTAACTATACTTCAATTTAAAAAAATAAATAATAAGATTAAAACAAATGTTAGGAAAACACAATGGCAGAGATAAAAGCAGAAATCACTTTTTTAAAAAATAGCATAAAATTAGTACAGTTTTGGAGGTGAAACAGCAAAATATATTCACTACTTATAAATTTAAGTTTTAAAAAGATGGAGACATATGCATACTTCTATATAACAGGGCTGAATACTGTAAAAATGTTACTTTTTCCCAGATTAGTTTATCAATTTATTAAAAACCCAATCAATATGCTGATGGGACTATTTTTGGGAAATTGGCAATGTAATTACAAGGTTCATCTGAACAGGTGAGAGTAGCTAAGAACGTTTTGAAAACATTCTAATAATATTAAATTCATCAGAACAGTCTAGATTCAGAAGAAAAGCTATTTTGAGAGCAGAGTGACATCAGTATAAAAAGGACCTTATTCAACCTGATACCTTATTAAAGTACTAATTGTCATTAATCTGGGATTCACACCTACTCAGCCCCAGCTCTAGATATTTTTGCCTCTTTAATGCCCAGACCTCCAAATCAAACAACAGAAAGAGAGGTTGAAACTAAATTGCTCAATGTCCCTCAACGAGCCCAGAAAAACAGTGAAACCCTAAACCATAAATATCTCTGGATCTTATTCAAGTGGAATCATATGTGTTTACTGAATTTTGTTATTTATTTTAAAAAATCTATTTTAATCGCAAAAGGGATTTGGCATGCACAAGCCGTTTCAAATCCTTTTGGTTATTTTCAGTCCATAGGTTTTTCTCATCTTCAGGCTTGGAAGATCGGGAAGGTCGTGTTCAAATTTTAACTTTATTGTTCAAGGACAAACACTACCATTTGTAAACAATTTTTAAAGTGACTGCTAGAATGCTTCTCAAGTAGGTTTTGTTTTATACTTAAGGTCTAAAAATAAAGCAGGTTGCTTTCATCCACCATCTGAAGGAAAGGATAGGAGTTTTGATGATCGGGGGTATGGCTTGGTGAAACTGCTGAGTGGGATTGACTAGGCTCAGGAAGCCTGGGGCTAGTAGAATAAAGGTGGGACAGAATGCACAAGTTCCCTCCAACCTTCCTAAAATTACCAGTGTTATACGGAAAGATGGGGAGTCTCAAAGTCTGGGGGAGTAGTACAACAACCAAATGTTAGTATCAGTGCTGATTTCAAATACTCCGGACCGTAACCAGGCCATGGGTTAAGAAAATGTGTCCTAGAGTCAAAAAGACCATGAAATTAGCCCCAGCTCCTCCACTTGCTAGCAGTCTAATGTTAAACAAGTCCCTTAAACACAGACTCCCAAGTTCCTGGTCTCTATATCAGGTATTACACAGATCTAGACAAATGGTAGCCAATATCACTTGGTATAAAAGACTTTGGTCATGGTAAGTCTAAGTTTCTCATCACAGGGTGGTAGAAAATGAGTTGAAAAATACATAAGTGTGATAGGCAAAAGGAATTCTAACAGGTGAAGTATGGGGTATAATGTTTTCACTGTATGCATGTGATGGGGCAGGAAGAGAGAATTTAAAAATTATATGACGTACACTATGGGGGAAAACTAGACATATTAATGCTGGTTTAAAAATACTAATAAACCCACAGAAGAGAAAATCCATAGGAGTTTGGTGTAAAGAAGAAAAGGCAGGTAGAGTGGATGGTCCAGAGAAGCGCTGGCAAGTCAGCTTTGGGAGAAAGAAAGGATGCTGACGCCAAAACATCCAGCCTTTGAGAAGCCAGTTAGGACATCATTCCTGTGTGCTAGGGAGGACACAGAGTTGTGGGCATGAAGGAGAAGATGGCATGAGGTCAGGGGGTCCTGCTGCACCTGGGTGACCTCTGTCTGGTGGCTCCCATGCACGTGGGAAGGCGCAAACAACCTTGAGCAATGGGAGAGAGTCAGGCACAGACCAAAGGGTCTCCGTGAACTCAAGTACAAGATTTATAACCATGAGCACAAACATGCTTACGCTCTTTATGCTTATGCCCATGCAGATCATTAGATGAAATAAATTGCTATTGACACCAAGTAAAGCTTACAGTAGCACTGAACTTTCAACTCTCTTCCAGTAGATTCCTTATCTTTCCCAATTTGTGGCTCATCTATTTACAACTTAAAGAGATTAGAAGGATATTGATGACAACAGAATGAGTGTTGAGTAAGTGGAAGAAAGGGCTCTACCTCACACTTTGTAAAAATGATTATATGATTGAGCAGGCTATAAAGCCACTGGCTCGATCTGAGGTTTATAGAAACAGGACTTTTAACCATACAGAAGTAGCTTTTAGCATCCATTATGCAAAGGTACCAAGATCTTAGCTCACATGAATCAACAGAGTTGACTGGGAGGTGTGGGAAAGATGGAGGGATAAGGAACTTGTCATGAAAATTCATGAGTATCTTTAATCAGAGATGGAACTAACTCTGCCCTTTCCTGGATCAGCAAAAAAGAAGCTTTGTCTCCATATCTGTGTCCCACAGAGAGGAAGAAGAAAGGGAGACAGGATAGCATTAGAGAAGGCAAGAGGGGGCCAAGATAGCCAAGCTCTCTTTCCTCCACACTTTGAAGTTATTCTTATTTTATTTATTTTTTTTTGCGGTACGTGGGCCTCTCGCTGCCGTGGCCTCTCCCGTTGCGCAACACAGGCTCCAGACGCGCAGGCTCAGCGGCCACGGCTCACGGGCCCAGCTGCTCCGCGGCATGTGGGATCTTCCCGGACCGGGGCACGAACCCATGTCCCCTGCATCGGCAGGCGGACTCTCCACCACTGCGCCACCAGGGAAGCCCTGAAGTTATTCTTAAATAAACTTGAGCAAGACAAGCCACACTATGTGCCATGGAAGACACACTGACAAAGCACATGTTTTATTTGACTGATTATTTCCCATTCGTGATAGAAATCTAGCAGAGAGACCCCAATGGGTCCCCTTGTTGAGAACCTAGGGCAGTTAATCTTTTTAAAGCTCAAATTCCTCCCAGAATATTCCAGACATCCTGGAGTGAGGGTGTCTCATGTGAATTCTATGCATTAGTTATCTTGGTTACACAGCACAGTTTTACTTTTCCTATTCATTGGATGATGCCAGATTGCGTCAACTCCAAAAGGAACATCTAGGCATGAATTCTCCACCTGGGTCCCCACTGAGGCTGCCACTAGCTGATGTCTGATTTGAAGGCCTAACTGTCTGAGCAAAGGAGTTTTCCTGTGGCACTTCTGAAGTCCCTGGTGCTATCTTCCACCATTGCAGAGCTGCTGGGACCAGTATGGCGGTGTCTCGTGTTCTCAGAGCCCTGTAGCGATAATGATGAAAAACTCTGGGAGGCTTGACTTGCTCTTTTATTGCAGAGCTCAGCCATGAGCAGCACCTGGGGTCCGAGCCAGGAGGGGATGGTTTGTGTGACAGATGACTTACTCCACTCAGCTGCAGTTCCCCGGCACAATGAGATGAAAAAAATGCTATCCTCTTAGTAGCTGATACAAGAATTTATCTTAGGAAGAGACTTGCCTTTTTGAGAAAAATGCCGTGATAAGCTCACGTGTGTAGTCAATTCCTTTGAAGCATAGCTGTTCTCTGGTGCCAAGGTTTCAGAGAAACAGCCAGAGTTACTCTGCTTAAGAAAGCAAACCTTATTTATCTATGTGTTTATTTTGTCTTGGAGATGGGAAAGAGGAGAGTAAAAAGGGAGGAAGAATAAGATAAGATGGTGGGAGATCATGGGTTACACAGTGGGATCCTTCTTCACTAATATTATTAAAAACCGTAAAATGCTTGGTTTGCTTGGCTTTCTTACGGAAACCAGTGAATGGGGGCTGACCTTGTGTATATGCTGAGTCTGGGCAAAACAGAGGCCACAGAAACAGATAAAGGAAGGGGAGACAGGCCAGTTGCCATCTGCATAGCTAGAGCAGGTCCATTGTCTGAAATCAAACCTGTGCCGACTACCTGGTCCTTGATTATACAAACTGAGCCCAAGGGGATGAGCTCAACAGGTTTGTAGGTCAGGGTAGGTGCAGCTTAGGAACTACAGAACGATCCAGGCACTACTGAAGATGGAAGCAAAACAGACCTCCTCTGAGCAACAAGCACCTCCTCTGACCTTCTTTGTAGTTCTGTCTCCTTCCCTCTTCCAGGAGGGGCCTCTATAGGCTCAGAGGAGTCTTGGCACCTGGACAGCTGCCGGTAACTAAATCTCTCCCGTTTCCAGTAAGACCTCTACCTCTGCCCCAGTTTTCCCTTCTATTCCATTTCCTGCCACTCCATGCATTCCACACGCATTCAGTGAGCACCTACTCTGTGCCTAATGCTTCAGCAGGCTCTGGGCATACAGAGGTAAACAACACACAGTCTATGGGAAACAAATGCTCAATTTCTCTGCACCACTGGTGGGCCGAGCTCCAGGGGACTGACCCCTTATTCCTCCTTGCCTTTTGAGCACACTGTTGAAAATACAATGCTTTCGTCTAAAGAGGTTTTAATCATTTCCTCATCTTCAAGCTCAGTCTGTCACAGAGATGAGTTTTGATTCTAGCATTTCTCACACAATTTCATTATTTTCTTATATGCAGGTGCCTCCTGTGTTGGTTTTCTATTGCTGCTGAAACAGATTACCACTAACGTAATTGCTGAAAGCAACACAAATTTATTCTCTTACCGGTCTGGAGGTCGGTGTGGCTGTGTTACTTCTAGAGGTTTTGGAGAGAATCCTTCTTTTTCACCTTTTCCAGCTTCTAGAGGCAGCCATATTCCTTGGCTCATGGCCCTGCAACGCTCTGACCTCTGCTTCCATCATCACATGACCTTTATGACTCTGACCCGCCTGCCTCCCTTATATATGGACCCTTTTGGTTAATTAGACCCACCTGGCTAATTCAGGCTACTCTCCTTATCTCATGAGCCTCAATTTAATCACACCTGCAAAATCCCTTCTATCACTTAAGGCAACATATTCACAGGTTCTGGGGATTAAGATGTGGGCATCGTTAGGGGGCTATTATTCGGCCCACCACATTCCCCAGTATAAAAAAGACTAAAAAAATTTTTTTTAAATAAAATTAAAAAATAAAAGAGACTGCCTTTGTCACCCTGCCCCTTCTGGAGCTGTGCTCCATCTCACAATGTCAGGTCCACAGTGGTCTAGGGGTGGAAGACCAGTCTCCACAAGATGTTGGGGGGTCATCTTGGACATGAGGTGCAACTGAGAATTAAAAATGATAAAATCAGCTCCTCTTAAAATTAATTAATTAATTTAACAAACACTTACAAAGAGCCTACCTTATATAGATGCTGTTCTGAGGCCTGGGGGAAACAGCAATGAGTGAAACAGAGGAGTCTTTGATACCATAGGGCTGATGAACTAGGAAAAAAAATACAGAGGCTTTTTCAATGTCACATATCATTAGGGAATTGCAAATTAAAACAATAACAAGATATCATACACATCTATTAGAATGCTAAAATCCAAAACACTGACAATACCAAATGCTGGTGAGCATGTGTAGCAACAGGAATTCTCACTCGTTGCTGGTGGGAGGGCAAAATGATACTGCCACTTTGGAAGACAGTTTGGTAGTTTTTTACAAAGTTAACCATATGCTTACTGTATGATCCAACAATCATGCTCCCTGGTATTTTCCCAAATGAGTTGAAAATTATATCCACATAAAACCCTGCACACAAATGTTTATAGCATCTTTATTCATAATTGCCCCAAATTGGAAGCAACCACAATGTCCTTCAATAGGTGAATGGATAAACAAACTGTGATCCATTCATACAATGAAATATTATTCAGTGACTTAAAAAAGATAAATGAGCTATTAAGCCACCAAAATGACATGGGGGAATCTTAAATGCATATTGCTGAGTAAAAGAAGCCAACCTGAAAGACTACATATTGTATGATTCCAACTGTATGACATTCTGGAAAAGACAAAACTACAGAGACAGAACAGAGATCAGTGGTTACCAGGGATTTGGGGGAGGGAGGAGAGATGAATGCGTGGAGCACAAGGATTTTTAGGGCAGTGGAACTATTTGTATGATACCACATGGTGGATAGATAACATGTAACAGTGGATACATGACCTTATGCATTTGTCAAAACCCATAGAATTGTACAACACAAAGATAAACCCTAATGTAAACTATGAACTTTATGTACCTTCTGCTCAATTTTTCTGTAAACCTTAAACTGTTCTAAACATAAAGTCTGGTCATTTGAAAAGGCATAGTATGTTGGATGATGTTGTGTGCTATGAAGAAAAATAAAGCAACACACAGGTATAGAAGTAATGGTATGGTGTGGTGTGGTGTGGTGTGTGTGTGTGTGTGTGCAAACTATTTTATATTTTAGATGGTTAGGGATGACCTCACTGATGCTTGAGAAGTCTTAAAAAAGTGATGGTGCAAGTCATACAAACTTCTGGTGTAAAAAAAAAAAACCCTTACAGATCAAGGGAAGCAAGTGCAAAGGCCTTGTGGCTGGCATGCACTTGGTGTGTTTGGTGTCAGTGTGGCTGGAGTGGATGAGCTGGAAGAGACAGCAGGGGTGGGGTGGGGGAGGACCATGTCATGGAGCACCTTGCAGGCCACTATGGAGAACTGGGATTTTACCCCGAGGGAGATGGGAGCCCCTGGGGGATGATGAGCAGAGGAGAGACACGGTCTGATTTATTTTCGAGAAATTTCCTCTCGGAGGAGCTTCAAGATGGTGAAAGAGTAAGAAGTGGAGATCACCTTCCTCCACACAAATACATCTACACGTGGAACTGCTCCTACAGAACACCTCCTGAACACTGGCAGAAGACCTCAGACCTCCCAAAAGGCAAGAAACTCCCCACGTACCTGGGTAGGGCAAAAGAAAAAAGAAAAAACAGAGACAAAAGGATAGGGACGGGACCTGCACCAGTGGGAGGGAGCCGTGAAGGAGGAAAAGTTTCCACACACTAGGAAGCCCCTTTGCGGGCGGAGACTGCTGGGGGCGGAGGGGGGAAGCTTCGGAGCCGCGGAGGAGAGCACAGCAACAAGGGTGCAGAGGGCAAAGCGGAGAGATTCCCGCACAGAGGATCGGTGCCGACCAGCACTCACCAGCCCGAGAGGCTTGTCTGCTCGCCCTCCGGGGCGGGCGGGGCTGCGAGCTGAGGCTCGGGCTTCGTTCGGAGCGTAGGGAGAGGACTGGGGTTGGCGGCGTGAACACAGCCTGAAGAGGCTAGCGCACCACAGCTAGCCGGGAGGGAATCCGGGAAAAGTCCGGAGCTGCCGAAGAGGCAAGAGACTTTTTCTTCCCTCTTTGATTCCTGGTGCGTGAGGAGAGGGGATTCAGAGCGCCACCTAAAGGAGCCCCAGAAACGGGCGCGAGCCGCGGCTAACAACGTGGACCCCAGAGACGGGCAGGAGACGCTAAGGCTGCTGCTGCCGCCACCAAGAAGCCTGTGTGAGAGCACTGGTCACTCTCCACACCCCCCTTCCGGGAGCCTGTGCAGCCCGCCACTGCCAGGGTCCCGGGATTGTCTCCCGGGGACAACTTCCCCGGGAGAACGCAGGGCGCGCCTCAGGCTGGTGCAACGTCACGCCTGCGTCTGCCGCCGCAGGCGCGCCCCGCGCTCCGTGCCCCTCCCTCCCCCCGGCCTGAGTGAGCCAGAGCCCCCGAATCAGCGGCTCCTTTAACCCCGTCCTGTCTGAGCGAAAAACAGACGCCCTCCGGCGACCTACACGCAGAGGCGGGGCCAAATCCAAAGCTGAACCGCGGGAGCTGTGCGAACACAGAAGAGAAAGAGAAATCTCTCCCAGCAGCCTCAGGAGCAGCGGATTAAATCTCCACAATCAACCTGATGTACCCTGCATCTGTGGAATACCTGAATAGACAACGAATCATCCCAAATTGAGGAGGTGGACTTTGGGAGCAACGATATATTTTTTTCCCCCTTTTTCCCTTTTTGTGAGTGTGTATGTGTATGCTTCTGTGTGAGATTTTGTCTGTATAGTTTTGCTTTTACCCATTTGTCCTAGGGTTCTGTCTGTCCGGTTTTTTTTTTAGTATAGTTTTTAACTCTTGTTATCATTGGTGGATTTGTTTCTTGGTTTGGTTGCTCTCTTCTTTCTTTCTTTTTTATATTTTTTTATTACTTAAAAATTTTTTATATTTAATAATTATTTTTTACTTCTTATTTTAATAACTTTATTTCATTTTATTTTATTTTTTCTTTCTCTCTTTCTTTTTTTCTCCCTTTTATTCTGAGCCATGTGGATGACAGGGTCTTGGTGCTCTGGCCGGACATCAGGCCTGTGCCTCTGAGGTGAGAGAACCAAGCTCAGGACATTGGTCCACCAGAGACCTCCCAGATCCACGTAATATCAAACGGCGAAAGCTCTCCCAGAGATCTCCATCTCAACACGAAGACCCAGCTCCATTCAATTACCAGCAAGCTACAGTGCTAGACACCCTATGCCAAAACAACTAGCAAGACAGGAACACACCCCACCCATTAGCAGAGAGGCTGCCTAAAATCATAATGAGGTCACAGACACCCAAAAACACACCACCGAACGCGGACCTGCCCACCAAAAAGACAAGATCCAGCCTCATCCACAGGAACACAGGCACCAGTCCCCTCCACTAGGAAGCCTACACAACCCACTGAACCAACCTTAGCCACCCGGGGCAGACACCAAAAACAACGGGAACTACGAACCTGCAGCCTGAGAAAAGGAAACCCCCAAACAAAGTAAGTTAAGCAAAATGAGAAGACAGAGAAACACACAGCAGATGAAGGAACGAGGTAAAAACCCACCAGACCAAACAAATGAAGAGGAAATAGGCAGTCTACCTGAAAAATAAGTGAGCATAATGATAGTAAAGATGATCCAAAATCTTGGAAATAGAATGGAGAAAATAAAAGAAACGTTTAACAAGGGCCTAGAAGAACTAAAGAGCAAACAAACAATGATGAAAACACAATAAATGAAATTTAAAATTCTCTAGAAGGAATCAATAGCAGAATAAGTGAGGCAGAAGAATGGATAAGTGACCTGGAAGATAAAATAGTGGAAATAACTACTGCAGAGCAGAATAAAGAAAAAAGAATGAAAAGAATTGAGGACAGTCTCACAGACCTCTGGGACAATATTAAATGCACCAACATTCGAATTATAGGGGTCCCAGAAGAAGAAGAGAAAAAGAAAGGGTCTGAGAAAATACTTGAAGAGATTATAGTTGAAAACTTCCCTAATATGGGAAAGGAAATACTTAATCAAGTCCAGGAAGCGCAGGGAGTCTGATACAGGATATATCCAAAGAGAAACATGCCAAGACACATATTAATCAAGCTATCAAAAATTAAATACAAAAAAATATATTAAAAGCAGCAAGGGAAAAGCAACAAATAACATACAAGGGAATCCCCATAAGGTTAACAGCTGATCTTTCAGCAGAAACTCTGCAAGGCAGAAGTGGGTGGCAGGACATATTTGAAGTGATGAAAGGGAAAAACCTACAACCAAGATTACTCAACCCAGCAAGGATCTCATTCAGATTCAACGGAGAAATTAAAACCTTTACAGACAAGCAAAAGCAAAGAGAATTCAGCACCACAACAAATGCTAAAGGAACTTCTCTAGGCAGGAAACACAAGAGAAGGAAAAGAGCTACAATAACAAACCCAAAACAATTAAGAAAATGGTAATAGGAACATACATATCAATAATTACCTTAAATGTAAATGGATTAAATGCTCCAATCAAAAGACATAGACTGGCTGAATGGATACACAAACAAGACCCGTATATATGTTGTCTACAAGAGACCCACTTCAGACCTAGGGACATACGGACTGAAAGTGAGAGGATGGAAAAAGATACTCCATGCAAATGGAACTCAAAAGAAAGCTGGAGTAGCAATTCTCATATCAGAAAAAATAGACTTTACAACAAAGACTATTACAAGAGACAAAGAAGGACACTACATAATGATGAAGGGATCAATCCAACAAGAAGATATAATAATTGTAAATATTTATGCACCCAACATAGGAGCACATCAATACATAAGGCAAATGCTAACAGCCATAAAAGGGGAAATCGACAGTAACACAATCATAGTAGGGGACTTTAACACCCCAATTTCACCAATGGACAGAGCATCCAAAATGCAAGTAAATAAGGAAACACAAGCTTTAAATGATACATTAAACAAGATGGACTTAATTGATATTTATAGGACATTGCATCCAAAAATAACAGAATACACTTTCTTCTAAAGTGCTCATGGAACATTCTCCAGGATAGATCATATCTTTGGTCACAAATCAAGCCTTGGTAAATTTAAGAAAATTGAAATCATATCAGGTAGCTTTTCGGACCACAATGCTATGACACTAGATATCAATTACAGGAAAAAATCTGTAAAAAATACAAACACATGGAGACTAAACCATACACTACTTAATAACCAAGAGATCACTGAAGAAATCAAAGAGGAAATCAAAAAATACCTAGGGGGCTTCCCTGGTGGCGCAGTGGTTGAGAATCTGCCTGCTAATGCAGGGGACACAGGTTCGAGCCCTGGTCTGGGAAGATCCCACATGCCATGGAGCAACTAGGCCCGTGAGCCACAACTACTGAACCTGCACATTGGAGCCTGTGCTCCACAGCAAGAGAGGCCATGATAGTGAGAGGCCCATGCATCGTGATGAGAGTGGCCCCCACTTACCACAACTAGAGAAAGCCCTCGCACAGAAATGAAGACCCAACACAGACAAAAATAAATAAATTTTAAAAATACCTAGAAACAAATGACAATGAAAACATGACAACCCAAAACCTATGGGATGCAGCAAAAGCAGTTCTAAGAGGGAAGTTTATAGCAATACAATCCTACCTTAAGAAACAAAAAACATCTCGAATAAACAACCTAACCTCACACCTAACGCAATTAGAGAAACAAGAACAAAAAAACCCTAAGTTAGCAGAAGGAAAGAAATCATAAAGATCAGATCAGAAATAAATGAAAAAGAAATGAAGGAAACAATAGCAAAGATCAATAAAACTAAAAGCTCGTTCTTTGAGAACATAAACAAAATTGATAAACCATTAGCCAGACTCATCAAGAAAAAAAGGGAGAAAACTCAAATCAATAGAATTAGAAATGAAAAAGGAGAAGTAACAACTGACATGGCAGAAATACAAAGGATCATGAGAGATTACTACAAGCAACTATATGCCAATTAAATGGACAAGCTGGAAGAAATGCACAAATTCTTAGGAAAGCACAACCTCCTGAGACTGAACCTGGAAGAAACAGAAAATATAAATAGACCAAACACAAGCCCTGAAATTGAGACTGTGATTAAAAATCTTCCAACAAACAAAAGTACAGGACCAGATGGCTTCACAGGTGAATTCTATCAAACATTTAGAGAAGAGCTAACACCTACCCTTCTCAAACTCTTCCAAAATATAGCAGAGGGAGGAACACTCCCAAACTGATTCTACGAGGCCACAATCACCCTGATACCAAAACCAGACAAAGATGTCACCAAAAAAAGAAAACTATAGGCCAGTATCACTGATGAACATAGATGCAAAAATCCTCAACAAAATACTAGCAAACAGAATCCAACAGCACATTAAAAGGATCACACACAATGATCAAGTGGGGTTTATCCCAGGAATGCAAGAATTCTTCAATATATACAAATCAATCAATGTGATACACCATATTAACAAATTGAAGAATAAAAACCATATGATCATCTCAATAGATGCAGAAAAAGCTTTTGACAAAATTCAACACCCATTTATGATAAAAACCCTTCAGAAAGTAGGCATAGAGGGAACTTACCTCAACATAATAAAGCCCATATATGACACACCCACAGCCAACATTGTTCTCAATGGTGAAAAACTGAAACCATTTCCACTAAGATCAGGAACGAGAAAAGGTTGCCCACTCTCACCACTATTATTCAACATTGTTTTGGAAGTTTTAGCCACAGCAATCAGAGAAGAAAAAGAAATAAAAGGAATCCAAATCAGAAAGAAGTAAAGCTGTCACTCTTTGCAGATGACATGATACTATACATAGAGAATCCTAAAGATGCTACCAGAACTCTACTAGAGCTAATCAATGAATTTGGTAAAGTAGCAGGATACAAAATTAACGCACAGAAATCTCTTGCATTCCTATACACTAATGATGAAAAACCTGGAAGTGAAATTAAGGAAACACTCCCATTTACCACTGCAACAAAAAGAATAAAATACCTAGGAATAAACCTACCTAAGGAGACAAAAGACCTACCTAAGGAGACGACCTGTATGCAGAAAATTATAAGACACTGATGAAAGAAATTAAAGATGATACCAACAGATGGAGAGATATCCCATATTCTTGGATTGGAAGAATCAATATTGTGAAAATGACTATACTACCCAAAGCAATCTACAGATTCAATCCAATCCCTATCAAACTACCAATGGCATTTTTCACAGAACTAGAGCAAAAAATTTCACAATTTGTATGGAAACACAAAAGACCCCAAAAAGCCAAAGCAATCTTGAGAACGAAAAACGGAGCTGGAGGAATCAGGCTCCCTGACTTCAGACTATACTATGAAGCTGCAGTAATCAAGACAGTATGGTACTGGCACAAAAACAGAAGTATAGATCAATGGAACAGGATAGAAAGCCCAGAGATAAACCCATGCACATATGGTCACCTTATTTTTGATAAAGGAGGCAAGAATAAACAATGGAGAAAAGACAGCCTCTTCAATAAGTGTTGCTGGGAAAACTGGACAGCTACATGTAAAAGAATGAAATTAGAACACTCCCTAACACCATACACAAAATTAAACTCAAAATGGATTTAAGATCTAAATTTAAGGCCAGACACTATAAAACTCGTAGAGGAAAGCATAGGCAGAACACTCTATGACATAAATCACAGCAAGATCCTTTTTGACCCACCTCCTAGAGAAATGGAAATAAAAACAAAAATAAACAAATGCGACCTAATGAAACTTAAAAGCCTTTGCACAGCAAAGGAAACCATAAACAAGATGAAAAGACAACCCTCAGAATAGGAGAAAATATTTGCAAACGAAGCAACTAACAAAGGATTAATCTCCAAAATTTACATGCAGCTCAATATCAAAAAAACAAACAACCCAATCCAAAAATGGGTAGAAGACTTAAATAGACATTTCTCCAAAGAAGATATACAGATTGCTAACAAACACATGAAAGAATGCTCAACATCATTAATCATTAGAGAAATGCAAATCAAAACTACAAAACTACACCAGTCAGAATGGCCATCATCAAAAAATCTACAAACAACAAATGCTGGAGAGGGTGTGGAGAAAAGGGAACCCTCTTGCACTGTTGGTGGGAATGTAAATTGATACAGCCACTATGGAGAACAGTATGGAGGGTCCTTAAAAAACTGAAAATAGAACTACCATATGACCCAGCAATCCCACTACTGGGCATATACCCTGAGAAAAACCATAATTCAAAAAGAGTCATGTACCACAATGTTCGTTGCAGCTCTATTTACAATAGCCAGGACATGGAAGCAACCTAGGTGTCCATCGACAGATGAATGGATAAAAAAGATGTGGCATATGTATACAATGGAATATTACTCAGCCATAAAAAGAAACGAAATTGAACTCTTTGTAGTGAGGTGGATGGATCTAGAGTCTGTCATACAGAGTAAAGTAAGTCAGAAAGAGAAAAACAAATACCGTATGCTAACACATATATATGGAATCTAAAAAAAAAAAAAGGTCACGAAGAACCTAGGGGCAGGACAGGAATAAAGAGGCAGACCTCCTAGAGAATGGACTTGAAGACGTGGGGAGGGGGAAGGATAAGCTGGGACGAAGTGAGAGAGTGGCATGGACATATATACACTACCAAACGTAAAATAGATAGCTGGTGGGAAGCAGCCGCATGGCACAGGAGATCAGCTCGTGCTTTGTGACCACCTAGAGGGTGGAATAGGGAGGGTGGGAGGGAGACGCAAGAGGGAGGAGATACGGGGATATATGTATGTGTGTAACTGATTCACTTTGTTATAAAGCAGAAACTAACACACCATTGTAAAGCAATTATACTCCAATAAAGATGTTAAAAAAAAAGAAACAAAAAAAGAAGAAATTTCCTCTCACTGTTGTGAGTGCAGACTGTAGTGGGGACAAGAATGGAACCGGGAGACCTGACGCAAGTCCTGCAGACTTGGTGGGAAGAAGTGTCATAGCTAAACACAGAAACAGGATCATGTCCGCGTTTGAACTTCTGATCCATTTAAATAACAGAAGACACTGGGGCCCAGTGCAGCTGGGAGCACGCAAACTCAAGGGGAGAATTTAATTCTCAGGAGAGATTTAGTTTAGAAACCTAGGAGATGGGAGTATTGGGGTGAAGCCGCTCTGCCTGTTTCTCAGAGTTTCCAGGCTGGGGTTTCCCCCTTGGTAAGTCTCATACTGTCTACATTCAGAATGGGCCTTAACTATTCATCTGAAAAGAATATGCAAATTCTGTGCCCCGTAACGGTATCTTTTGTGTGATTGAAGACCCCAAATATTTTAAGTTCTGCCCATAGTTTCTTTGTATTCATTAACTAAACTTAATCTTCATAATTATCCCCTTATGAGGCCCTATTGACAAATGAGGAACTGCAGACCCTGAAAGGTTAAATACTATTGCAAAGTCATCTAGTAATTAATAGCACCCAGATCTACCTGATCCTGAAGTCCAGGCCCCTCCTAAGACACGCAAAGACAGCGTAGTAGAAAGAACTGAACATCCCAACAGATGCACTCATCACACAGCCTTGGAGTTTAATTCCAGAGAGAAAATGTAGAAGACAACATTTCCATGCAAAACCTCTTTCTCTTTCCATGCAAAACCTCTTTCCATGCAAAACCTCTTTCTTTCCTTTGGCTGTTTGATACCCTCTTTCAAAGTGGGTTTGAGAGAAACGGTGGAGTGAGTGAAGGAGGCAGGTTTGGAGAAGAAGAGTTTAGAGAGCAGGATAGTGAAGTGTGTGCAGAAGGGGAAAGTCTGGGTGTATTTCTTTACTTCTCACCTACTGTTTCTAAGTGCCTCCCAAGGCGTGGAGGCTAATGGCTTATAAGGACAAAGAAGAGCTACTTGCCTCTTAAAAGCTGTGAAGCTTGTGGGGACCTTCTGGTTTCTGCCACCACTTCTAGGTGGGGAGTGAGGCCAGGTGAGGGGGTCAGGCTGGGTGGGGGGTTGGGTGCCTGCTGTGGTCCCCAGCAGGCCTGGTTCCCAGAGACTCTCAGCCTTGTCCCACACTACTTCTCCCCACTACTGAGTAGAAGAGCCTTCCCTGGCCACACGGGCTGGGCGGATTTGCTCGGGGAAGCTCCCCCATTTCCAGGTGCCATGGTCTAATGGAGGTTTGGGTGGAGAAAGATGTCAAAGAGAGCCCTGCTGACTGATGACCCTGAGGTGGGTAATGTTCACGTCCAGGGGCCATTCACCAGCTGAGTAATAAAGTCCAAAAGCAGAAACGCTGGCTGAATCCAAATTGCACGTTTGTGACAGAGAGGGCGGTTGGCAGGGAGACGGTGTGGACTTTATTGCTGCTCCCCAAAACCTGAAGGCCATTTTAACTAGCTTCCAAACAGCTTTTGTACTTTTTGGTCTTTGAGTTTGTTCTTATGGCTACACACACCCACCCACCCATAATCCCATTTTAATGAAATCAGGGGAACATCAAAATCACTACATTGTATCAATGTCTCCTTAAAATGGATATCTCTTGCTTTGTAGTTTATTAATATTTTTAATTATTTAAAGCAAAATTTCCACACACTGTTGTGCTGGTGAATAGAGGTCAAGTTTTTGTGTTTTTTTATTTATTAATTTTTTTATAAAAAAGAAAGCTTGTTTTCCAGTTTTCAAAGTAAGCTGTCAAGGAAGGAAAGGCTGTGACTAGCTTCGAATGTAATATCAGATTCCTGGTATAACTGGATGTGTTTTTCAAAACATACTGCTAATATTTGGAGTGAAGTTATAAATATTTATGGGAGTGAGGGGTGGCAGGAGCCAGGCTAGGGGACTAGTGGGGAAATGAAAGGCTATCCAATTAGCTGTGCGTGGAAATTAACCGTGTAGTTCTGTAGAAATGGCCAAACTGTTGAGTCACCACATCTAAAAGAAAAATGACAGTAGCAACCTAAATAAGCGAAGCGTTTTTGTATTTGTACGTGTATGTGAGGGACGGTGAACTGGGGAGGCGATCATGAGGCATTGATGGGGAACTCTGGCCTTGACTGAGCTGTTTCAGAGGCTGTGGGCTAGCTGGTCCCAGAGGGAGTAAGGCTCAGAGGATGGGGAAAGAGGATGCAGCTGGCGTGGAAGGAAGGAGATGAAGTGATACTGTGGGAAAGGGGAGGAGTTGGTTCCCCCCAACACCGCTAAGATGTAGTAAAGGGTCAAGGGCAGACTTGACGTATCTGAGTGCCAGCTCCCAGTAAAGAACACCTTGGAGAGGGAGGGGGTGGGGGAGGCAGGAGCTGAGTTTCCCAGAGAGCTGGAGAGCTTGGAACATGGCAGTCTGGGGACTCCGGAAAAATGATGCTGATGAGCACTTGAAGTGTTCCTAATGGAATTCTTAGTGAATTTGTTTAATCCACATACCTAGCATGTGATTGTCTGTTAAACTGCTTTCTCTACCATGTGTATCACTCGGGGTCCCTATAGGAAACAGATGGCATACTCAAATGGGTAATTGAGAAGAGTTTAATAAAGGGACTATTTGCAAAAGTGTGGGCACAGTGTGAGGAAACCACAAGGGATAGTACCTGGGGCTGGGGACAATGTGGGGAGAGCATTGTCACCCCATCACCTGGAGGGGAGGGGAGGAAGCAGTACTGAACCTCGACAGTGGAGAAGACCACTTGGGAAGAGCAGCTTGGAACAACCTATGAGGAGAAAGCCAAGGGAATAAATACACCAACCTCTCTCTCCCTCCAATTGCCTGCTGTTGACTCCCACTGGCAAATCCCAATTTGAAGTCAGACATGACAGTGTGGCTGGCAAGCCCCAAATCCATAGTCGAGTGGCAGGCTGCAAGTTTGAGTAAGAGTTAACATTGCAGCCTATAGTCCAAAGGCTGAAAAACCAGGGAGAATTTCTATGCTACAATCTGGAGGGAGAATTTCTTCTTTTGGGGGAAACCTCAGTCTTCTCTGAAGACCTTCAACTGGTTGGGTGAGACCCACCCCTATTATGGAGGGTGGTCTGCTTTACTTAAAATCAGCTGATTGTAAATGTTAACCCCACCTTAAAAATACTTTACAGCAACATTCAGACAGGTATTTGACCAAATAACTGGTCACCATAGCCTCACCAAGTTGACGTATAAAATTAAGCATCACAGTTCTCATGGTGGGGCAGGGTGGAAGCAGAGTTACACCGAGGTTCAATTAAGACCTTACAGTTTAAAAATTATTCTCATGTGTGTTGAATTATCTGACCCTCAAAACTATGCGGTGGGACAGGCATTATCATCCATCATTTACAGGTGGTGCAACTGAGGCTCAGAGACGTTATTGCCCAAGGACACAGCTGGAAAGTTCTAGAGGCAAGGCTCAAACTCAAGTCTCCTGACTCCAATGCTAGACAGTTTCTAAGTGAGTAGTACAATATTTTAAAGTCCCACTATGAAATCACACAATATCAGGAGTTTACTTCAAAATAATAAAATGGGGGAGCAAGTGAGAGTACGGATGAAATGTGACTGGCCACGTGTTGGTAATTGTTGGGCTGGGTGAGGGGTACTTGGAGGGTCATTGTATTTTTCTCTACACCTTTGGATATGTTTGAGAATTTCCACAATCAAACGTTAAATATTATCTCACAACTTTGTCAGCAGCTTGCTATCTTACAAAGTACATCTATCCACTCAAGCCCCATCATTCATAGCTGTAGGAACCCCAGCCCTTTGAACCTAGCTCTGCTTTTTCCTACTTTGTTTTCGAAGGGCATTCTTTGCCACGGAGTAAGGGAGGTTACGGCAGGTGTCTTTGCTGGCAGGTTACACTGAGTATCTTCTGATGACACGACACTTTACCCATGAGCTGACATGCAGGTTATGCCACAGTGTGGTGGTCACAAGCACAGACTCTGCAGCCAGACTGTTTGGGTTTGACCCCTGCCTCTGCCACTTACCAGCTGTGTTCCCTCAACAAGCCACTTAACCTCTCTGTGACTCAGCTTCACCACCCAAGAAGTAGGACCATGATAGTACCTTCCTCCTCAGTTTAATTACAAGGACTGAAGGAGTTAATATTGCCCAAAGACTTAGACTAGTCTCTGAACACAGTAAGTGCTATGTAAGCGTGTATTGAATAAAACCTACAAAACTCTGTTTCTATGAGAAAGTACTGCTTTTGTTTGCATCTGGTTTTCTGGTTTCTTTGTCTTCCAATGCTGGAAGAGAAAGCAATAAGTAAATCGTTCATTCATCCAATAATTATTGAATGCCTGTTTCATACCTGTTATTATGATGATCATAAAGATGAGGTGTTTGACAACAAGGAACACAATTTAGTTGGGAGAGGCAGACCATTAACTAAATCAATAGCTAACATTTACTAAGACATAGACATTTAGAGAATTGTATGAAGGTTATGCATCATCTCCACAAAATACTCATACACATAAATTATTGGGTATAATTTAACCCTACATACCAGGTTAAGGATCCCTAAAATAAACAATTATAAATAGTATGATAAGTACTAATATAGAAATATGTGCCCGCTTACCTTGCTAGATTAATTTCTCTCCTCTACTCCCCAGTTCTACCATATTGTCTTCTTTCAGTTCTTGAATGAAATGGTTTCTGAAGTCTTGATTGTACACCTTAACTAGAAAATAACAAATAAATAAGCAAAATCTTCTAGGCTCCTATATCTATATCTATATATAGAGAGAGCGCTATGTATATACTCCAAGGTATGTATATTTATTTATAAATTGTACACATGCATTATCACTGTTAACTAAGATATCGAGATGAGAATTATAAATAGGGCAAGGTTTGCCCTTAACGACAGAGGACGCAAATCCATATTTCAAGAAGGCTTGGTGATAGTTTTGTATTCTTTTGGCAGTTTTCTTGTCAGGTCTGATTAAATCATTGTTTTTATCTCAAAATGTGGTTCACAAAGAGCTTGTATGAGGCAATGTCAGTTCAGAAGAAAATTCTTATTCGTTTGTACCTACATTATTAGCATTACCTTCAATCTGTTATTTCTTTGCAGGAACCTCTGTAAGCCATGTTTCATTCTGTGAGGGTGGGTTTATCACCTTCGCCTAATATAATGCCTGTTACATAGTAGCTGCTTGAGAAACGTTTGTTGAGTTGGAGGAAGGAGCACATAGGAAACACAATAAACCCAGACCGGGTGTTGGGAGAAGTTTTCTCAGAGGAGACAGCACCTGAGTTGGTATATAAAGGACAAGCAGGATTTCACTACAGGAAGAAACTGGAAGCAGCAAGGCGAGGAAGAGCAGAAGGTCACAGGAGGACAGTAGGAGTTATCGTGGTGGGTGAAGGACCTGCAGGGGCCCCTACCTGGCAGCGGCTTCAGCTCTGCACACACAGGACAGAAGGTGAGGCTGGAGGGGAAACTGGGAAATCAGGAGCGGACATGGAGAGCCCTGTGCACTGGCCTTTGAAGGATTTGGCCAGTGGGAAGGTGTTGGAATACAGGTGCAGCAGTGGGGGCCCCGGCTAAGGTGGGTGCAGTGAGGATGAAGAGAAGTGGGCACCGCCAGGTGGGTGGGGAACGATGCCACTAACCAAAAGGGGGCACAGGAAGATCAGCTTGTGTGACGGGCTGGGGATGAGGGCTGCAGGGCTGACCATGCTGAATTTGAGGCACTTGGGACGTAGCCCCAGGCGTAAACCATAGTGGTTAAGATTGCTGGTCTGGGGTCACAGTGTCTTCTCTGATTCAGGGGGAGGGAACCCCAGTCAGAGGGCTGATGGGATGCAAAAATGGGAAGACTCTGCCCCTGTCTTCAGGTGGGTTCCAGTCTGTTGGGGGACGAGATATACACATACATATAGAGAGAGCGCTATGTATATACTCCAAGGTATGTATATTTATTTATAAATTGTACACATGCATTATCACTGTTAACTAAGATATCGAGATTAGGTGGAAAGCGTTAAGAGAGGAACCAGATGGGAATTCATAAGGGAGCTATCGAAAATCACTTCTGGAGGGGCCAGAGGAGGTAGGAATCTGCTTGGAAATGCCCCACGGGGTAAAAGTCATGATTCGTCCATATTTTGTGGCAGGAGCAGAGGGAAAATGTGGGTGTCTCGTTGACATTAACCTCAAAAAGCTAGTCCTTTAAAACCGAGATTCCACGGTGACTTTTAAAAATAGCCCTTAGCGTGGAGCCTTTTTGAAAGTCTAAATAAATTACATTCGTTGGTTTCCCCTTGGCCACACATTAATCTTCTCAAAGGCTGCAGTGCATTCATCAGGCCTGCTCTCTCCTGGAATCGCCTTTCCCTGCTACGTTCTGCGGATCTGAGGGACGCATCGATTCCACGCCCTGCTAGTACCAGCGGTGGGAAGGAGCGCGCTCCGCCCATGGGTCCAGAAGGCCCTGCGGAGTCTCCCCCGTGCTTGGGGTTCCACTGGAATCTTCTGGCCCCCAGACATCAGGGCTCTCTGTGTGACAGGCCACACACTGGCTGAGAGCTGCACAGTTTCACCGCCCCTCCCCCAGCCCCTATAAATGTCTTGGGTTAACCCCATCCCTTCCCAGGGATATATTTACATGTAGTTGAATGACTAAGTAATTTGACACTATTTGGCTAGATACCTCCAAACTGCCTGCTTCTATAAATATTCTAGAAGTGGCCCAGCCAAAGCTTCGGAGTCGTGTGGTTCTATGCCTTTCTTCCTCTGCCCAGCCATTGCCATCACCATGACCTAGTGTGCCCTTGACTTGCAGGACAGCCAAGCTGATTTTGGTGCAGTCAGGCAGCCTCCTCTTAGAAGCTTTGGAGCTCCCAGCAGGGTGTCTTCTGAATTATTTTTGTCCCTGTTGATTCTACTTTGCCCCAAATCTGCCACACTTCATGGGTTTCCCAGATTTAGTTGACTGGGCTTTCTCCACGTCTGCAAAATGCAGTATGCCCACACTCCAGCCTCCCCTAATGAGTATGGCCATCTAGCCTGTCTGGGGTCCTGTGACCTGGCTGGTCTGTAAGGGTGCAATTTCAGACAAATGGGGACCAGGACAGGGTCTAGGACCGGTGTTGAGCTCTATGACTGAACGAGGGGCAGCCTACAAGGACTATTCTGGGAGAGTCGTTGAGTTGCAAAGAAGCTCTGAAGCTTTGGGTGGAGGTGGGGGCCTGTTTGCACAGCTTGTCCATAGCTCCTGAGCTGACCATGAGTCAGGAAAGCTGTTGTTTATCTTAAAGGGCCATCTAGAGCAGTGCAGGTCCACATACTCCTAGATCATCCCCAAACTGCAAAGCTGAAACCCATAAGGTTGTCTTCCTTCTTTAGTTAAGAGCCTTGTCCACAGTATTTGAGGAGACGGCCTCATCCCAGGACTGAATTAGGTGCAGCTGGGGTGTCCCTGCCCATCTCAGAGAGGACAAGCTGGCCATGGCTCTAGAAGTCCAAAGTGTGTGGGGTTGCCTCCCCTTCACGCCCATCCCCTCTTTGCTGTCTGAAACTTGGCTCCATGTGTCTGACAATGATGGCCAGGCTTCCTCTACCCATTAGCTAGATGGTTATTAAAACAATCTGAAAAATATTGGGTTGGCCAAAAAGTTCATTTGGGTTTTTCTGTAGCATCTTACGGATAAACCTGAACGAAAATTTTGGCCAACCCAGTAGCATCCCTAGACCTCCAAGGCAGCCCTGGCCCTTGGCATTAGAGAGAAATTTTTTGAAATATTTGACTTTAAGTCATTCTTATTCAGCATGACAAGGGGAGAGCTCTGAATCTGAAGAGTTGTTTGAATAATTTCCTGAGTTTATTGTCAGGCAAGATACGTTGCAGTGGTTGAACTAGATGACATTTAAAGTCCCTTTCAGCTGTGAAAGCCACGTTTCTCACAGGTGGTCAGACAAGTGAGGGACACTTGTGAGGTGGTTGAAAGACCACCGACCTTGACCTGGGAACAGTTAGGATTCCAACAAACCCAGATTCCAAGTCTGGAACAAGTAGGCACCGGAGCGGGGGGACTTTTGCCAGGTAAGTCAACAATTCCCTTCAAGGATTTGGGTTCCAAAATGGGACCTCAGTCCTCGGAGGATACAGGATAAGGTGTTATCCTATTCTTGGATGTGCTGAAGTCCTTGAAACCAAGGCCAGGATTCAGTTGGAGCTGAGGCTCACGGCAAAGGCGTGGCCAGATGAAACAAAGCAGGCGGAATTATTGGAAATGAGGGACCAGGATCAGATAGAGACTAATAGCCAAGGTGATTTGATGCTAGCTACTGGCTATATGCTCTTAAATTTTCCCTCCTTGGGTACAGAATGAAAAAGGTTGAACCTCAAATCTGGTTTGGTGGCCTCAGTTGAAAAACACAAGTGAGTTTCATTTCGTTATTAACATTAATTTTGTAGAATGAACTTTAAAAACACGGAGAGAGTGATTGAATCTCTGGGAATATCTGCACAGACAGCAAAGCCAGCAGATTGGTATTCAGGGCTGGCTTTTATATCTGTGCCTGGAATCATCCTCTGAGAACATGTAGGTGTGGCTTTTCACACAGACAGCGCAGTGAAGAAGGTGCTTGGCTGGCCGTGCCCGAGAGAGTTATCAGAAATTAATGCAATGCCGGAGATGTGCCGTCAACGAGAGAGGAAAGAAGGACCTCGGGTCACAGTTAAACAATTCAGCAACTAAAGATAGTCTCACCGAGGGGTGTTTCTGTGTCCTGCAAAGGGCTTTGCAGAACACCTCGGAAGGTTTGAACCTAGGGCGCACCGCCCGAGAAACTTCTCTACTATTCATTCCTTTCCTGCTCCCAATTCTTACCGCCTCAGTCCTAAACTTGCCAGCATCTCCCGTCCCATCCCACTCTTGCTGCATCTCCACTTTCTATGGGGAGCTTCGGGGAGGGTTGAAGAAGAGTTTGGATCCCCGGTTGGTTTCCGCCGGATCAGCCACTGGCGAGCAGCATTTCTGATCACAGTCTTGTTCTCATCACAAAAATATCAGTTTTGGGGCTTCCCTGGTGGCGCAGTGGTTGAGAGTCTGCCTGCTAATGCAGGGGACACGGGTTCGAGCCCTGGTCTGGGAAGATCCCACACACCGCGGAGCAACTAGGCCCGTGAGCCACAACTACTGAGCCTGCGTGTCTGGAGCCTGTGCTCCGCAACAAGAGAGGCCACGACAGTGAGAGGCCCACGCACCGCGATGAAGAGTGGCCCCCGCTTGCCACAACTTCGCACAGAAACGAAGACGCAACACAGCCAAAAATAAAAATAAATAAATTAAAAGAAGGCTCAACATTAAAATATATATATATATATATATATACATCAGTTTTGGTATTCCTGCTCGAGCACCCTCTTCCTTGTCTTGCCTATTTGCTTAGAGCACCATTTCTCACAATGTGCTTTGCGGGAAGTGTGTGTGTGTGTGTGTGTATGTGTGTACAGGTTCATATAGTCACCCTGTATTCTTAGCATGCAATGGATGGGGAGGAAGAGAGAGGATTGAAATAACAGCCAAATTATTCTTTTCCCTTCTGCTTTACACACCGATGTGTAAGCCTTGAGGCTGAAATGCTGTACCATAGAGAACGCGTGGGATGCGGAGTGGAACCACCCTGGAGGAGCTGCAGGCCTCATCCACACCCGGACCTGACTTAAAGGACGAGGTTCTGAACTGTATGTTGATGCTGCAGTGGGATGAGACATCTGCAGCTTTGGGGGGAGAGTGAGTATATTTTGCATCTGGATGGCTGTGTCTCGTGGGGCCACAGCTGGTGATGGCACTGGGCAGCCTCCAAGAGGGCCCTTCGTGATCCCTGCCTCCTGGAATTTACAGCCTTGTGTAGTTCCCTCCCACATTATACCACCTATGGGCTGTTGGACCCTGAGAATATATAAAAATGACCCCTTCCCCTATAATTTCTGACCCACAGAAACTGTGAGATAATAAATGTTTGTTTAAAGCTTCCAGTTTGGGGGTAAATGTTTTAGTGCAGCAATAGATGATGAAGATACTAGTACATGGGTCTCCTCTCGCTCATCAGCCTCCCATCCCTGTTCCAGGCAGGAAGACACAGAAGGGACCAAAAAAGCAAGTGAGGAGATGCCCTTATGGGGGAAGGTAGAGGGTTGACAAATGCCCACTCCTCTCTGCTGGGCAAGAACTACGGATGTGGTTCTCCCTGGCTGCAGAGGAGGCTGGAAATGTGGGGAGCTCGTTTTGCTTTGTTTTTAGGCTGAGAAAACGACAGCCTGGAATTAAAATGACGGTAGAATTAGTAAAGAAGAGAGGGAATGGGTATCGGAAAGGCAACCATACTATATTAAAAGATATTAATTTCTGAGCATGCTACACATTCCATTAGTGCTTCCCAGCCTTTTTAGCATCATAGGACCTAGAAAATAAGGCTTGTTTGGCGATGTAGGGTACATAGAGAATGCGGCTCACGGACAAGGCAACTCGCTGGGGGACACGGGTTGACGTGAGACCCACCTAGCTTCTCCAAGGGCTGAGAGGACCAATCCCTGCAGACCAGTAACCCATTCACCATAAAACTGTTTGAGCCGTTCCATAGGTAGAGTTGCCTGGAGATCAGCACACAGGAGATTTATTAGGGAGTGTTTTCAAGAATGACACCTGTGAGGGGTGAGGGATACAGGACTGGGAAAAGGGAGAAGCTGGGTGACAATAAAATTGCCCCAGAGCCCTCAGTGGCTCCTACCAGGAGCTCTGGAGAGGGATGGCCCTTCACAGTTGTCCCACTTTGAGACAAGGGAGCCAGCCCTTTATCCTGCCCCTCCCCACTCTGACGAGACACCGGGTATGGGAGGGAATGTGGCCTTGGAACAGGGACTCTCAGGCTGAGGGCTGTGCCCAGATCAGGACTTAATGAAGAGGGATCAGCTGCCACGACTCCCAGCAGCTGGGGAAGCGGGTCCCTCGGTCCCAAAGGGGGCGGAGGGTCTGGGCAGAGCTCTCCAAATTCACTTCTGGGGACTTTGTGTTCTACGAGCAAAGGGAACAGCCACGGTCTCCTGCAGAACGAGCCTTGGTGGCCTGGTAAGGGCAGAAAACAGGACCGCGTGAAATTAAGGTCTTACCCGGAATGGCATCTGTGGTGTTCTCAGCCCACGATGAGTCCTAGAGGCCTGCGGGAGAATCCCACTGATTTCAGCAGTGTTAGAGGACTGACAAATGTGCTTCACGTGCTGTTTATTTGAATTCAGCCAGACTCTTCTGCAGCATTAATTGTCATGGACGTGATGTAACAAGAGGCAGCTGAGAGCCTGAAACGAGCTCGCAATTTGTCTTTGGAAAATTTTCTCCATTATGAGAACAGAAAGATTAAAGGGATAATAATACCTTACACCCATATCATGCTTTCCTACTAGCAAAGAGCTTTCAAATGCGTATTATCTTATTTGAGCCTCATGATGGCCCTGTGAGGTAGTTAGAATAGGAATTCATCTTAGAGGTGAAAATATTGTAACTTTGGAAACCTATGCCCCCACTTTATATTCCAATAATGGGTTGCATTTCTTGATTTTTTTGTTTTTTTTACCATGTTCCTTTCTATTCTCTCAAAACCCAAGAAGGCTAAAGTATGAAGGCAAGTGAGAAAAAGAATTTCCCTTCCCTATGCATATCTGGTTTATAGCATCTTTCTCCCACCTCTAAAGTTACAATATGAGAGTTAGGAAGCAGAAATTAAACTAATGTACCAACAAAGAAACAAAACATATGGCGGCTGCCAACCTCCATGATTGCATCATTTATTTATCGTGCCCCTACTGAATGCCATGGGACTCGTAAAAAGGGTGAATAAAAATCACAGTTCTTGTGGAGCTAACAATCCAATGAGGGATATAAAATAGGCAGAGAACTAACAAACATTAGGGAGAAGAAGTGGAGCCCCATTGAACAGGAGTTTAGAGCAGGCACAGATGCCGGGACGCTTTAACAGAAAAGGCAGCTGATCCCTAAGGATGAGCTGTGTTTCCTCCACAGATGATGATTGCGTGTGGGCTAGCAATAATCCCGGGCTTACTGAGTGCCAGGCTTGGGGCTAAAATGAGGGCAGTAGCATTCAACGTGTTGCTGATGCATTCAGGTCAATATTTAGCCAACTGCACACTTATTATCACCAGCCAGCCAACTAAACAGCCCCTGCTTGCTTGCTCTTCCATTGGTTTTTTTTAAAACTATATTTTGTCTTTTCAACACCAAAATGTTAAAGAAACGTTTGCGGCAGCTTACCTTGAAAAACGGACTCCGTGGGCTGGGACATCACAGGGTCTTGGTGGGGAGATTCAGAAGCCACTTGGAGCAGCAGATGTTCTCATACCTGCAACAAGTCAGACGTCCTTTTTGCACACAGGTGATACATAAGCTAGTGCCCGAGGGAAACAGCAGGCCTTTGAATGGGGTGTTTTTTTTCAGAGCTGTCCATTTGTCTTGCTTTTTTGTTTCACCTTTATTCTTCTCCTGGAGGGAATATTCCTAATAGGATTAATAAATGAGAAAAGTAAATAATGTGACTACGGAAATATAGATTTTCCAGGAATGCAATTTATTACTGGCTTTGTAGAAGCGAAGCCATGTGAGGCCACCTGTTCAATGGCCTCTTCACACAGTGCCAGGGGGAGAGGATTTCACACATTAAGAGCCAGAGCTCCCAGGAGTTACTGACCTTAGGGGAAGCTGCGGGGAGAGAAGGGCACTGACCCTGGGAGAAGAAATAACCTCCAACCATAACCTGGTGTCACATGGACACAAGTCTTGAATTGGTACAAGTGAGGGCCTGACGCTAAACTCTAAATAGTAATTTGAAAGCTTGGGCGTAGGGGGGTGGATTTGAAAAGAGTATGAAAGGAAATGAAGGGGGGGGAAGAGGATGAAAATTTGGAGTAAATGTGGCAGATCCTTAAGCAGCAATTTAGGCTGATGGGGTGTGTTTGCAGCCTTGACCATTTGGGGGAGTTATTTGCAAGGTTGAATGAACCCATGTGCATTCTGGAAACGAGACTTCCTACTGGGTAGACACTGTCTTTGCATCATCTTGGTGGGCCCTCAGGGCTGGGCTGGACAGCGGGTCAGGAGAGTTCAAGTCTTTAGCTGTGCCCCTCACCAGCTCCATGACAACTAGGATCTCTGTGCCCCTGTTTCCTCATTAATCAACCGAGAAGACTAGGTTATCTGGTCTCTATCTTGCTCAGTCTTTTATGAATGATTCCATTTCAGAATCAGAAGCTTTTTTTGCGTTACGCGGGCCTCTCACTGCTGTGGCCTCTTCTGCTGCGGAGCACAGGCTCCGGACCCGCAGGCTCAGCGGCAATGGCTCACGGGCCCAGCCGCTCCGCGGCATGTGGGATCCTCCCGGACCGGGGCACGAACCCGTGTCCCCCGCATCGGCAGGCGGACTCTCAACCACTGCGCCACCAGGGAAGCCCCAATGTCACCTTTGACATCACCTGAAGGAGAAGGACATGGAGTCTGTCGTGACTTTGCCGTCATCAGGAACCATCCTCTGAAAAGGGGGACCTGGAGACCAAAATAGGAAACCTGAAGAGTGAAGGGGTCGCATCAGGACCCACCCCTGCCCCCAGGGAGGGAGTAGAGTGTGACTCCACCTTCTTAGCTGGAGAAGGAAAAATCCTAAGAGTCTAAGAGGGGCAGTCCACCTCCACATGGCTTCTTTCTGGTCCGTCCTTCCCTCTCCCGCCTTTCCATGTGGGGCTGTACCTCCTCATTGTCAGTGATGGACATTGAGAACAAAGCTGTCTAGGATGGACGCACGTTTCTCGGAGCTGGTCTTGACCTGAACCAAAGCAGGAGCTGGGGAAGCAGCTCCCTTGCCGGGGTGGTGGGCGGGAAGAACAGGAAGCTGAGAGCTGGGTGGGGGTGGGAAGGCTTCAGAGACAGGTGAGATCCCGCCGTAGGCTGGCATCCAGGGGCCAGGCTTCCCAGGTGGCGCTGAGAGGTGGACTTTGGAAGGAGGTTCTGAGGAGAGGAATGAGGCCATGAACACAGGTCTCCCACTGCAGCCGGAGAGCCAAAGAGTGACTGGGGCTGTTTCCCTCCAAAAAGCCTTCAATTTCTCCAGAACCCATCGTGTTTCACGGGAGAATGACCTTCTGCTCCTCACTCATTCGTTCAACAGGCAGCTGTCGAGTCTGCAGAATACTAGGCGCTGCGGATCTTCGTGGATCCCATGGTGGGAAAAAGATTATATATCAAATCCCTGCCTTCAGGGAGCTTATGCTCTAGCAGAAGAGACAGGCACTCAAGACATAATTGAAAAGTTATAAAGTAATAGCTAGTGGGGCTTCCCTGGTGGCGCAGTGGTTAAGAATCCGCCTGCCAGTGCAGGGGACCCAGGTTCGTGCCCTGGTCCGGGAAGATCCCACATGACGCGGAGCAACTAAGCCCGTGCGCCACAACTACTGAGCCTGTGCTCTAGAGCCCGCGAGCCACAACGACCGAGCCCACGTGCCACAATCACTGAAGGCTGCGTGCCTCCGCAACAAGAGAAGCCACCGCAATGAGAAGCCCTCGCACTGCAATGAAGAGTAGCCCCCGCTCGCTGCAACTAGAGAAAGCCCACGCGCAGCAACAAAGACCCAATTCAGACAAAAATAAATAAATTAAATTAAAAAAATAATAGCTGGTGATGAAAAGTGTTAGGAAGCAAATTAGAGCAGAGTGAAGTGGGAGAAAAGGAGGGGCCGGCTGGTTTCCATCAAATGGTGAGAAGAGGCTTCTTCCTCTGAGGCAATATCTGAGCTGAGACCTAAATACAGCAAGGGGGCAATCCCTAGGGATTTCTAGGGTAAAAATCTGTCCCCAGGCTGTGGGAACAAATCCGCAAGGGCCCGAGGTAGGCGTGTACCTCCTGTGTTCAAAGAATAGCAGAAAGACCGTGTGGCCGCAATAGAGTGAGAGAGAGGGAGAGTTCTAGGGATGCCGTTCTGGAGGCCAGCAGACGCCAGCTCGGGGCCCCAGCGGGGAGTCCAGGCCGTCCTGTGGGAGCGGAGCCGCAGGCCATGGCTGCAGGGCCGCTGGGTGCCAACATTTGAGTGCACGACTTGCGGAGAACCGTGACAATGTGGTCGCAGAGCTTTGATATCTTGAGTAACGTTTACAGGTTAATTCCCACCATGGTGACCTCCAGTGCCCAGAAGGCTGCCAGGCGCAGAGCAGCCCTTATCCGGGGGAGCACGTGAGGGACGGAGTGTGTCAGTGGTGCCCAGCACACGTGGGCTGGGTCCACAGTGATACCGCATCTGGATTTGGCCGTTGACCGATACATGGAAGCAAAGGCCCAGCTCATGAGTGGCCACAGAGAGGCCAAAGAGTGCAACCCTTCCAAGCTGCAGTTAAATGACATTGACATACATAGTTTAGTATGAAGCGAATTGATCAAATAGTTACTCAGCTGCACATCACCCAGACTGGTCGCTGGTTAGCTGAGTTTCCCCCTTTTTGCCTTGTTTAGGCAGATTTGGAGTCCTGAGAGTAGGGCTGCCAGGAGGCAGAGGAAAGGGATGTGAATAACGTAAGCTGATCTCGGGAAAGGGCGTGATACGGTCTTAGATGCTGCCCATAGCGGGGTCAGGTGGCCAGCTGGATGTGTGGAAGGCTTATGGAAGACGGCTGAGGCAAAAGAGCCCAGCAGGCATTTAAAATAAAATACGCTGCCCACCTAAACAGGACCACATGGGTGCTTTCTCCAGCCTCTGCGGGATTGGCCTGAGTTCAACAGTCTCTACATGTTACTTCTCATGGTTTTGCTCAGACAAGACTCCATCCTACCAGATCGGATGCGCTTTTAACTGTCCCCCTAATGACACTATGTACTTCCCAAATATAGCCCTTTTAAAGTTCTATCTGTACCTGGAACCCCCTCCTGCCTGTACCCACATTAGAGATAAGGGATGGATACAGAGAGCTTGGACATCATCTATTTTGTTTATCCCATGCGGCTGCAGCTGGACGCCCCTCCAGTGCCTTTTGGGGCAGAGGTCTGCAGGTGTGAGAGGGCCAGGTGGTGTCCTTAGGAAACTGAAGGCAACGTGGGCCTCTGGGCTTCCTCCTCGCTCACTCAAAAGTCCTCTGTTTTCCTTCATTGCTTTTAGCTGCTGATGGGACTATGTTTGCCCATTCATCAGAAAGCCCCACATTTCCCTTCCTCTCATTTATTTTTTAATCTGCTCCGCCCTTGACATTAGAAGTGAATCACTGGGTCCACTGCTTGGCAGCTGGGGGCTCAATATTTTCCTGCCCAAAGGTAGGCAGAGGCCCAAGTCCTCATCGGTTTGTCCAAAATGGCATTGCTTGCAAACATGCCTTGTTATCAGTGTTTGATCAGTGAACGAACAGAGATGATGCTGTGTGCGGAAAGAGTGTGGGGTTTGGAGCGACCTCTCTGATTCTCATCTTCCTCAGGCCTGCCATTTTCCCTCCGGAGAGACATAAAATACAGGGTTATGGTGAGGATTAAATGAGAGGATGAAAATTGCTTGGCACACAGGAGATCATCTATTTGGTCTCTCCCTTACATGGATACGTAAGCTCTGTGTTAGGGCCTAGAGGGAAGCCAGAAGAATGATTCCCCACGACGCTGACGTGTGTGTCCGCCCCTCCCGACTTGGTTGTCACTAATCCTGGTCTTTGTTGATGCTTTGGGACCATCTTCTTTAACTCTATCAAAAATGTATCCCCAAAACCTGTGGTGAGGGTGAGAGTTTCAAAACGCAATCCTCATTCTAGGCTCCTCATTGTGTCACTGTCTATCTGAATCGAAGATTATAACAGAGGACGAAAAACACATCAGAACAACAACAAATATTCCCTCTAAGCCATCAGCAAAATTAAGCAGGAATTCTCAGGACGCCCATCAAAAAAACTGACCAGAGTGGAAAGTGGAACAATGGCGCCACCAAGTGGTGAAACTGAAAACGACCGCTTTGACTGCTGGTTTTTCATTAACTTCATTATCTTCGGAGAGCTACCGGGCTGTACCTGATCCAAGGCCTGGCTCATCAGAGCATGGTTGATGGAGCCGGCTCACAGGGACTGGCCACGCTAACACAGAGGAACGTCAAACAACTGTGCTAGTGAGGGTGACAAAGACAGTGGGAATGGAGTAGCAGAAATGAACCCTCTATAGACGGAAAAGCAATAAACACCCTACTGTTTACAGCTTGTCAGTGACACAAGGAAATATTTTGCTGTTCTTATACCACATGCCTCAGAATCACCTGGAAAACCTGGTAAAGGTGCAGATTCCTGTCCCAGACCCACTGAGTCAGACCCTCTGGGGATGGAGTCTGGGAGTCTGCGTGTTTAACAAGTACCCTGGGCGAGTCGGGGGAAAGTTAAAATTAGGGACCAGAGCCATGAATAAGGAGTCCTGAAGCCTCACTGAGCTCATTCTATAAAAAGAGAAAATGAAGGCAATGAGCAGGAGAGGAATGATCACTTTTTAAAACAGACAGAAACTTGAAGGGAAAGGGAATCCTGAATACAGGCAGACCTTGGAGAACTGGGGGTTCGGTTCCAGACCACGGCCATAAAGCAGATATCACAATAAAGTGAGTCACAGGAATTTTTTTGGTTTCCCAGCGCATATAAAAGTTAAGTTTACACTATACTGCAGTCTATTAAGTGTGCAATAGCATTATGTCTACAAAAACAATGCACCTACCTTAATTTAAAAATACTTTATGGAAAAAATGGTAACTGTCAGCTGACAACACAGGGTTGCCACAAACCTCCGATTTGTAAAAAGTGCAATACCTGTGAATCGCAATAAAATGAGGTATGCCTGAGCAGATTGCTACGCACACACACACACACACACACACACACACACACAGTCCTATATGTGCAACTGGCTGAATATGTGGATGGGGATTTTTGTTTGCTGGTCTGAGGAATTTTTAGTGGATGGTAAATGTAAAAACAAAACCAAACCTTCATTTGTAGCATTTGCCTATTTCCATGGTGTAAATACTCCCACCGTGGCCTATTTCCAGCCACAATGTGACATCACTGAACACAGAGGAAATGCACAATCTTATAGTATTTCACCGCACAGATTTAGTCATCAATCACCCCAAGAGCATAGGTAATAGTAAAATGTAATAAAATGATTAGGAAACGATGAGTTTTGAGTATTACCTTTGTTCCAAATATAATTTATCTAATTATAAGTCTGTATCGTTTAATTTTTAAAATGAGTGTGTTTTTGCAAAATTCCTGAAAATCAGCTCTCATGAGCTGGTATGAGCCAGTTTCCAACACACCATCACTCTACGCCAAGGAGCTTCTGCCACTAACTTAAGACCAGAGATGGAGGCCAGGAGAGGGGGCTGCTGACAGGAGCTGATGAGAGTAGCTCTCAGGAAAGGACTTTCTGAGGCAGATGTCGGGCAGGTAGCCAAGCCTTACTGAGGGGTTTTCTTCTCGGGGTTAACCCTCCACTGATTGTGGAGTGGCCACCTCTCTCGGCCCTCCCTGGTCCCCTTCCTAGAGCTGGGAGGATGTGGGCTCCCTGAATGTAGATTTCCAGCCATTCCTGTTTAGCACCCAACGAAGTCCCTGGCCCATAGGTTCAACCCACCTTTAGGAGGGGTTCAACGACTATTTACTGTTGAGTGAATTACACTGGCCCAGAGTCAGAAGAGCTGGGGCTTGGGTCTGCTATTACCAGGTTGTGCAATTTTATGGTTTCTGGGCCTCAGTTTCCCCATCTGTAGGAGGAGGGCCTTGAGTCTCATGACTCTGAATGCTCTGCCAGGATCCCAGGACTCTCTTTTCACGGCAATTGGCTCCAAGACCCCGAATCTGGGGCCCTATCCTGGTCAGCTCACACCCAGGGCTTGATTTCATCACGGGGTCAGGGGTCTCCAACCCCTGATGGGTTGATCCCGGTACCACTGATGTAAGAGGCTCCGATACATGGAAAACTTTAGCTAAGAACCCACCTGTCCCATTAATGGCAGGACTCCAGCTCCACAGACAGGTTCCCCAGAAATTCTAGAGAGGGGTGTGTCTGTGTCACCAGGCTGGAGCAACCTTTAGGATGTCAGCTGCCAGGGCCGCCTTCGTGCATGTCAGGGAAACTTCCAGCCCCAGCTCCTTTCCTCTCTCTCCCCAGGAGGACGTCAATGGGATAAAAACCCACCTGGAATCCTGAGTATACTAAAAGCCACTCCGTTGTACATTTTAAAATGGTGAATTATATCTCCATTTTTAAAAGCCTTTGAATACTTATTGAAGAAGGAGGAGAAGAAAAGGAGGAAGGGGGGGCAGAGGAAGAGGAGAAGAGAAGACATCAGAGTGGCTCTTGTGGGTAGACAGAAAGTGAAAGAATGTTCTAGGATTCCCTGGACCAACCCCTGTCAGAGGGTTTTCCTTTTGGAATAGAAATTCAAACTGGGTGCTTTTATCTTATTAGCTGATTTAATATGTTGGATAATTAGGGTTCAGATGAAACCCAAGTGCTGGGTCTTAGAAGGAGAGCAAGTCGGAGGGTGAGACTCCCCCCGTCTGGGGGAGGTGATGCGGTAGAGGGGAAGCAAGGTGTCGTCAGGCTGACCTCAGGTCTGGCGCCCGCCAGGAGTTCCTTCCTGCCCATCCCGGCTTCTGGTTCTTTACAGCTTTCAGACAAGTGGCAGCTGGAGGCTCTGTGTGCCCCTATCAACCCAGAACCCCTTGTGGAAAAACCCCTTTTCCTTTTTGTTTAGCTGAGACTGAGCTGGAATTTTCCAAAAGGAACTTTTCCTCAGCAACTTAGGGAACCAAAAAAACACAAAGGTTTTAGGAAAAAAAAAAAAAAACCATTCCACTAGAGTGTAGATTTCCACTGTGGTTGGAGCTCAGACTGAAGGTGGGGGAAGAATTGGTAGGACCCGCCTCCCAGGCCTCTGGTGTCTTCGCTTCCCACTCTCCTCTGTGGCCCCCCAAGTCCCGGCCGGAGTGGGGAAGCGGCCCAGCCCTGCACCTTCCATGAAGCCACGTCCAGGCTGGGCACCGGCAGAGGAGTCCTGGGCAGCCTCCTAGGGCGCAACTGTCCAAGTCATCCCAGAATTACCGAGGGTTAGATCCTGTAGAAACCGTATCCACCACCCGGCTACCTCAGCCTCCCAGTAGGAGCAGTAACCTGTCCCGATGACCCAGGTGTCAGGCTGGAAGGCCCGTGCATGACCACAGAGCCGGCCGCCTGGCGTCAGACACCTGGGAGGCCAGGCCAGTCCAGGCCCTTCTGTGGCTTCAGAGAGGACTCACTGAGCCCAGGGGAGAGGCCGTCATCCCCACTGAGCAGAAGCTCCTTGGGAGGTGGCATGGGGGTGGGGTGGGAGGAGAGGAGAGTCGCCGTGTACAGAAACTCTGCTCTCCAGGGAGCGGAGGGTGTTTTGCTGTCAGTGGGGCTGGAGCGTCTGGATGGGGACCACAGAGCCCAAGGGCAGGTCACCCCCACGGGTCGGAAACACAGGGAGGGGGCTCACCCCAGGCCCCAGTCTTCCTCAGCCTGGGATCACCGAGCAGCTTACAGTCACATTACGACCGACACCCCTGAGCCCAGCCCCTCAGTCTGGGGAGCCCGATCTTCCCGCAGATGACCTCACCCTGAGTATCTCCGAGTTTTGCTAAAAGTGCTCACAAATGTTTGTGATTCAGTCCTGGGGCTCCTTGCTGCCCGCAATTCTCAAGCCCCTGGCAGCCCGAGGCCCCCAGAGGTCCTGAACCCACCGTGGCCTGTGCCTGTGACCTTGGAACGGCCCTTGGCAGATCTGCCTACAGGCCCGTGAGGTGAGAGGCTCTGCTAGTGGCCTCTTTGTCCTCGTCCCTCAGGGGATTCCTCAGCGGGGGGGGGGGTGCGGGGGGCCAGGCCACAGGTGCTGCAGCTCTGAGGGTAGGGCTCTGTGTCCCTCTCTTTTACACACAAACACACACATACGCACATATATACACATACACACATATACAAACACACACACACATATACAAACACATACATGCACACATAAACACACATATACACACGTACACATATACACACACATACACACACACACACACACACACACACACACACACAGCCATTTCTCTCAAGGCCAGTGTGCAGGGTGGTGTGGCTGAGGCTCCAGCCGGCCCTGGGCCACAGCACCTGGGTTTTGCAGGGTCTGGCCTGGGTCACAGGCCACTCTCTTCCTCTCTCAGAATGTGCCCAGCGGTCTCTTCCAAGGGCTTTTCAGTTTGGCTTTGTCTGGGGTCACTCGAATTTTAGGACATGCTTTTTCATTCTTGAGACACAATGGAGGTTAGAATTTGCATCCCTTTTTTTCCCCCGGGGAATTCTTTTCAGTCAGTCTGTGAATTCAGGTCCATGTGTGGGACAGGAGCTCACAGGACTCCACACGCAGCAGGGTGCAAATCCCAGCCTGAATGCTGCAGGAGGCTGCTGAATTCTGCCCCAACCAGCAGAAGCAGCCCTCCAGGCTCAGCTCCCCAGAATGTTCTCAGAGCCAGGGGTGGGGCAGGGGAGACTGGGCGTGTGAGGTCTGTTCTCTCTGCAACAGCATCTGGCCCTGTTCCGGTGCCCTGGTACTTTAAGGAAATAGCCCACTAGCCATGTTGCTATATATTTTTTGATTATTAACCCTTTAATATTGGTCTTAGGCTCGTGAAGCAGGGACATTAGTGGTCAGAAGGGGTCTGTAGCAGCACCTGACCCCCCAAAGGACCATGAAGCCACAGTAGTGTCTGTCCATGGAATCCTGTCCAGGCACTTTCTAACTGTAGGCCTGAGGCAGGCTTGGTGGAGCCAGGCCAGCAGAGGAGGAAGTGGAAGGAAAAGACAGAAGCCCAAAGAAATGGTCCCTGACAAGCCACTCTAGAAACTGAGGGTTCCAGGGGAGACCTGTCCTCTGGAGGGCATGGCTTTCCGTGGCCACGAGCAGCTGGGGTTAGCAATTCAGTCCTGCCGGCCCCATAGGACACAGCGGGGTCTGCCTGTGGGACAGATCAGAATGGCCTGGCAGAAATGTACTTCCTCTGGGTCAAATGTCCCCATCAGATAGGCTCTGACTCTCAAACAGAGCAATCTAGCTCCCCTCAGAGGTACTCCAAAGCTTGCCTCAGAGCCTGGCTGGCATGATACCTGAGTGCAAAGCCTCATCTGAGTCTTGATATTATCCCATCCCTGCTAGGCCATCTTCTGGGGTCATCTTGGCTTTAGACCTGCTGGTACCCAGGATCTTGGTATCTTTTTACATACAGTCGCCAAGTGAGTGATACAGACACGAGCATCCTGGACCCAGAGGAAGGGAATCCTGTGGCTGGGCTGTGAGGAAGCATGGCCAGTGAAGGTGGATAGGACTTGGAAGGGTGGGTGTGGGGTGGCGGCTATTCCAGGCAGAGGGATCATGAGTCAGTCACCAAGACGGGGCATGTCCGCCCAGTGAGGCACATCTCTGCCATGGACATGTGCTGGAAATCTTGCCCTGGAGGGACGACGTGCCTGACAACTTAGCCTTATCACAGAAGGGCACGAGGTGGGCAGGGAAGGCCTGGGGCCCATGCAATGGACTGTGTGTGCAGGAGTCATCATTCCCGCTGACGACCATTCAGACTGAGGCATGCAAAGCATTTTCATAGCACCTGCACATGCCAGGCAGCACCCTGGGCTGTTCGGACATGTTATCTTGCCTAATCCTCATAACAGTTCTAAGGTATTATTATAGCCTTCATTTTATAGATGGCGAAACTGGGGTACAGAGCGACAAAGTAACTTGCCCGAGGATCTACCAGCAAACCCAGGGGGTTTGTAGAGGGAAAATGATGAGTTTGGCTTTAGAGGTGTTTGCAGATGTCCAATAGGCAGTGAGATCGTAAAAGCTAGAGGTCGGAGAAGCCGCTGGGGTCGGGATGGATCTAGTGATTCGAGAACATAACTCCTGGGGCTTCCCTGGTGGCGCAGTGGTTGAGAGTCTGCCTGCCGGTGCAGGGGACATGGGTTCGTGCCCCGGTCCGGGAAGATCCCACATGCCGCGGAGCGGCTGGGCCCGTGAGCCATGGCCGCTGAGCCTGCGCGTCCGGAGCCTGTGCTCCGCAACGGGAGAGGCCACAACAGTGAGAGGCCCGCGTACCGCAAAAAAAAGAATATAACTCCTGGAATGATTTGAAATTGTATATGATTTTCTCTTTTGTCTTCATGAGTCTATGACTTTTACACACAGTCTGCCAAAGGCAGCCATATGTCTGGTTAGGGAGAGAATTTTTTATAGAAGGATTGCCTAGTGAAAGGCGAAGTTGACAGTCAACTTTCGACTTTCAATATAGGATTATGTGGCAGGACAGGAGTCTTCAAGCCAGGATAGTATCTTGAGGGAGGATTCA
The DNA here is from genome assembly GCF_949774975.1 of Lagenorhynchus albirostris. Lineage (NCBI taxonomy): Eukaryota > Metazoa > Chordata > Mammalia > Artiodactyla > Delphinidae > Lagenorhynchus > Lagenorhynchus albirostris. The sequence goes on along the minus strand of NC_083102.1, from coordinate 18,358,682 downwards.
CCAAATTCCTTTCCTTCCCTCTTTCCCCATTGGTTCATCAACAGTGAGTCTCCTGCCCTGTTTTTAAGGCTCACGTGGACATCTGGGGAAGGGTAAATATGACATAGGGAGGTATAGAAAAAGCACGCCCCCCTGCCCTCTTCTGGATCAGGAGATTTAAGGGAGAAGCAGGATGGAGCGGGGGCTAAGGAGTCCCCGGCCAGTGACAGTTAAGACGGGGCCCTGGACTTCCCCGGTGGCGCAATGGTTAAGAATTCGCCTGCCAATGCAGGGGACATGGGTTCCAGCCCTGGTCCGGGAAGATCCCACATGCCGCGGAGCAACTAAGCCCGTGCGTCACAACTACTGAGCCTGCGCTCTAGAACCCGCGAGCCACAACTACTGAAGCCCGTGCACCTAGAGCCCGTGCTCCGCAACAAGAGAAGCCACCACAATGAGAAGTCCACACACCTCAACGAAGAGTAGCCCCCGCTCGCCACAACTAGAGAAAGCCCGCGCACAGCAACGAAGACCCAACGCAGCCAAAAATAAAATAAATAAAATAAATAAATAAGATGGGGCCCTGTCATCCCAAGACCTCCCCAGGCCCTGAATGAGCAGAACTCAAGCGAGACAGCAGCTATGCAAGATCCGAGGCCATAAAAGCTCACGAGGCCAGAATAAAGCATCGTCTTGGAGCGCAAGGGACCCCACTGGAGAGCTGGACCAGCACACCCCAGGCCAGAGGCCTCTTCTCCCAGCAGAGACAGGCCAGGCTAGCTGAACAACTGAGCATTTTAGACCAAGAAAGACTGAAGACACCTAAAGGGCTTTTATAGTTATCCTAGCTGATTACACTTCATCAGTTACAGGCCTCATTGAAAACTGAATTTTTAATACTGCACATCCAAGACGTGGTATGAGTTAAGTACCCAGATCCATGGAGGAGTGACTAGGTGGTAGAAGAAGCTCTGGAATAGTTGGATGTAGCCAAGGAATGTGAGTGGAATGAGAAGAGTGAGCTGAAGAAGCAGAAAATGTGGTCAAAGATGTGAGGGAGAAATTAGAGAGAGTGGGGCTGGGGAAGTCTGGAAGTTTGTGTTATAGGGAGAAAATGGTGAACAAGGCAACTTAATGTTGCAAAGGGAAGGGAGGATGAAATGGAGAAAGGGTCATTTGATTTGACAATTAGGAGATCAAGATGACATTTAAGAGGCCAGGTGAGGTAGTGATGGGAAAGAAACCCGTCAGGTAAATCACTGGTGTTAAGGAGTGAGTGAGTGATGAAATGGAAACAGCCAGAGTAAGTGTTTCCTTTGAAGGTTTGTTAATGGGGTAGGCAAGTAAGAATACACCAGATGACAATATGAGAGGGTAGCATGAATGGGAGTAAAAGGACCTGGCTGTGACTGTAGGTAGAGAGAAAGGATCCAGTCGATGAGAAAAGATTAAAAATGCTAGAAAAAAAAAAAAAAAAGAGAGAGAGAGAGAGAGAGGATGCTGGAGTGTGATGGCTGAGCAGGACATCGTGTGGAGAAGATGAGAAAGGGGATCAGGAGAACAAGGTGGTAAGACTGACCCGGTGAAGGAAGCAGGGACCTCTATCTCCAGGAAGGAAGGCAAGTGAGGACACAGGTGTTCTCAGGTGGAGACAAGGGTTTATTAATACATGAGACATGTCCCCCTTTCCATTTTCCTTTACTAACTAAAAAGTGAGGTCACCGGTAGATGAGGCTACCCAACTGGGTAGACATCCAGGGATGAAGGATTGGGAGGGCAAGATGCAAGGGGGATGCACCTGCCCCCTGGAGGCTTGGGCCTCGACTTCAGATCCACTTCTCATAAGAGGAGGGGCATTGCTGATGCAATGGGTTAAGCTGTGACAACTGCAAGTGAGAACAGTGGATGTTAGAAATGGAGGAGTCAAGGGGGCAGGGGGTTTTCCTGGGAACAATTTCTGAAGCTTTGTCAGCTTCATTCCTTGTTCATATAATTTTATTAATAATTTTTACTTATTACTCAAAGAACATTGCCAAAACAATAATAGGATTTCTTTTCTTTTCTTTCTTTATTTTTTTGCGGTACGCGGGCCTCGCACTGTTGCGGCCTCTCCCGTTGCGGAGCACAGGCTCCGGACGCGCAGGCTCAGCGGCCATGGCTCACGGGCCCAGCCGCTCCGCGGCATGTGGGATCTTCCCGGACCGGGGCACGAACCTGTGTCCCCTGTATTGGCAGGCGGACTCTCAACCACTGCGTCACCAGGGAAGCCCGGATTTCTTTTATTTTAAATATTTTTTTATTTATTTGGTTGTACCTGGTCTCAGTTGTGGCAGGCAGGCAGGCTCCTTAGTTGCGGCATGCACGTGGGGTCTAGTTCCCTGACCAGGAATCGAACCTGGGACCCCTGCATTGGGAGCTCAGAGTCTTAACCACTGCACCACCAGGGAAGTCCCAACAGGATTTCTTTTAAATCAAGATTTCATTTTTCCATGTTTCTTCCCAGTCTTAATCCTAATCCTTTTATGACTTTTATGTGGTTCTAACCAGGTCATAGATTTCAGCAGATTGTATTTCCTGAAAAACAGGAGCATTTCGAGTCCTGCAGGCTTGTTTAGAAACTGGTCACTCTTCCCGTGACAAGGTAGAGTCTCTCTTCCTTCCCCTTTGAAACTGGATGGGACTTTGTGACTGTCTCCATGAATGGAGATGGAGGTGACACTGCATAATTTCCAAAACTAGGTCATGTAAGGTGAGTTGACTTCTGCCGGGCTCCCTCTCCGGGGACTCTCAGTGTTGGAACCCAGCTACCACGTTCTGAGAAAGCTCAAGCCACGTGTAGGTATCCCGGCCGAGAGATCCAGCTGAGGCTTTAGCTGACAGCCAGTGTCAAATGCCAGTCATGTCCTCTAATAAGCCTCAGATAAGCCATCCAGTTGTGTCCTGTCTGAATTTCTGATCCATAATAAATGGTTGTTTCATGCCACTAAGCTTTAGGGTAATTTTTTATGCAGCCATAGTAACTGGAACGCGCAGAGAGTTTTGTTTGATAACTTCTGCATGTGTTAGCATGAGCATTTCCTCATGTTGCTTCATAGCCACAATTATCATCTTATTGGCTGCAAAATATTTTAAATTGATTGTAGTATAGCTTATGTAAATATGGTGTTATTCTTGGCTATTTAGACTGCTTCTCATTTTTTACTACTTAAGTAATGATATAAAAAGCTGTGCATAGAGATTTTTCTTTGTCTTTGAGCTGCTTCACTGGGACAAATTCCCAGAAGTGAAACTCCTTTTGGGTACGAACATTTTTATGACTCCACAAATGTACCACCAAATTGCTTCTCAAAATTGCATCGATAGATTCTACCATCCATTGTGTTTGGCAGTTTTGGTAGATAAAACCACCCCAAATTTGTTTTGAATTGAAGTGGGGTATAAATAAATAACTGCATTAAAGAAAAACCTTTACTATAATGATTAATTTAATTGGTGCAATTGTATTTTATCATTGCTTATAATTTGTATGTCTTGGGTGAGTACTGAGGCTGAGATTTTTCTCTATTTAAAAATGGTTTTTCTATATTTTAAAAATTGTTTTACACATAAAAATATCTGCGTATATTCTTTATCCAATAATGTATTTATAAGAGCTCTTGAGATCACTGTTTTTTCAGCGGCAAGTCACAATTCATTAGTAGATTATGAAATTGATTAAGTGGCTCATGACCAGTATTAATGAAAAAATTATAATAGAATAAAAATATAAGAGGGCTTCCCTAGTGGCACAGTGGTTGAGGGTCCGCCTGCCGAGGCAGGGGACACGGGTTCGTGCCCCGGTCCGGGAAGATCCCACATGCCGCGGAGCGGCTGGGCCCGTGAGCCATGGCCGCTGAGCCTGCGCGTCCGGAGCCTGTGCTCCGCAACGGGAGAGGCCACAACAGTGAGAGGCCCGTGTACCGCCAAAAAAAAAAAAAAGAAAGATAAAAGAAAATTATATAAAAATAAAAATACCATCCCACACATAGTGAGTTTTTTGTGTGTGAAATTTTTTTTTTCAATGTATGTAGTGGGTCATGATGTAAAATGTTATTTTTCTTCATGGAGGATGCAACCAAAATGTTTTTAAAAAGTGGTCTTATAAAACCATATTTATTAACCCTTTTTCACATTGATGTGAACATTTCCAAAGCTATGTCTTCCCTTTTTATTTTGAATTTTCTTCCTTTTTTACCATTTTAATTTTTCACACGGTCAGGCCCAGCAATCTTTCGTAATTTCTTATTTCAGTTGAAAACAGAAATTCATCTTGTTTCCACGAAGGTGATAAATGATCCATCCCGTTTTTTGTCAACTCAATTCATACTGAAGAATTCTCCAGACACCCCCAAACTTATAAAAATTCATGTCAGCTCAGCAAAATGCAAATAAAGAGCTCAGGCACGAACGCTATTGCGGAGTGGGCAAATCGAGAAGATGGGATAAACCTGAGAGCACGTACCCCTGGTCTCACTTCCAGCTGTCAGAGTTTACGTTGCATCAGCCGAATGAGTTCTGGTGCAAATGCTGTATAAGCACATGTTCCCACAGTCACCCAAAGATAGCTACAGCATGGGCAGAAAATAGTTGAAGAGGAAGTAAAGCTGAAGAACACATGGAAACACTCAGAGTAATAAAGAGAGATGCGTCTGGGGACAGAATGGTTAGAATAAAATGATAATGATAGTAATAATTGCTGCTGTGTATTACATATTGACCAGGCTCATTGACTCCTCACCAAAACCGGTGAGGTTTACCATTATTTCCGTTCCACAGATGAGCAAAGTGCGGCCAGAAGGCCACGCGACTTACCCAAGGCTGCTCAGCTTGGTAATACGTGCCCGGAATTTCAACTTCAAGCCCATGCTCTTGATCACTGCCTCTCCAACAGGAGCTAGCGGTTGCAATCAAAGGAAAATAGTGAACGCCTGGGAAGAGTTACTTACAATTTAGGCGTCTTAAAGGAATTGCTCTGTGGGAACCTTCCAGATTCCCCTTTCTGCTCTGGGGAATGTCTTTCAAATAACTGGATCTTGTGATTTAGAATAAAAGCAAGCTTCTACCCTGTACAGTGCTGGAGACAAACAAGACTAATCTCTTATATTCCATCTGCTATTTTCCTGGATTTCATTCAGATCGTGAAATTTCCTGATGTTACAAGGTCTCAAAGAGGCAGTGGAGGCCATGGCTTGGAGCACAGACACGGCTGCCAGCGTGTGTGGATTTGTGACTCTGCTCTGCTTCCTTCTAGCTGTGTGATGCTGGCCAAGTTTTCCTCTTTTATAAGATGAGGATAATAATAGTACCTACCAATTAGGACAGACAGTGCTTGGTCTACAGTAAGGGGTACATTAGTATGTTATATTATTATTACATACTACAATTACTTATTTTGAAGTCAGTATACTTTATATTCGTTATATTTTTTTCTGGTTGGAATTTAAGAGATAATCTAGTTTTATCAGCAGCAATATTTATAGTTAGGGTGAGTTTTTATGTTGATGTTTGTAAGTTACATTGAATCACCTGGCATTTTCTTATCTAATTCCTCAGTTTCCAGAATGCATGCTATTCGGGTGGGGTGACCAAATGTCTCAGTTTACACTTGTCCCAGTATAATTATTAATAGTGTCCCCTTTCAACTCAGAAGGGTCCTGGTTTGGAAGATAAATCACATGGTCATCCTATTTGTAGAACTGCAACTGCTTGTCACTGCTATATTATGTGATCTGGGTCAGGAGACCCAAAGCCTAGCATAGAATCAAGGGCAGCGATCCTAACCATTTATCATGCCAGGACCCCTGGGCAGGCTGCAGAAGACTTTGGACACCCCTCTAAGTAGAATTTTTTAGTACATGACATTAAATGCACAGTATAACAAAGAAATTCCATAATTTTGAAAGAATGCTAATCAAAATATTGAAAAAACCAAATCTGTGATATAGTAATACACATGCTTTTTAATTAATAATTAAATAACAGGTCTAATGACAGATTTAGTAACTATTGTAATTTCAAAGGAGTGATGTGCTTAAATGATATTTTGAGATATCTGTGACAATGGTGACATGATACAGAAATGCCTGTGATTTCTTTTAGCAACAAAATCATAGGTACCATTTCTGTTTATTTTCTATATTCACAGTAGAACATAATTTTTTTCCCCGTCCAAGTTCCGGGACCTCTCGAATTCTATCCAGAGCTCCCTGGATTTGGGTGGATGTTTGGGAGGGAAACACATTGTACGAAGACCAGGAAGGAAAGAAGAGACTGGAATGGTCGTGGGCTTGGTGATGGAGGAGAAAACTATGTGGGAGGTTGCCAGGGTGTGGATGGATGCAGTAAGGAGGCACATGGGTCTGTGGCTTGGCTGTGTTGGCCGAATATGGGAGAGGTGAGCCCATCCACGATATAGCCTGCTGGGAATGTGAATTTGCAGAGTGGTTCAGTCTGTGGACTTTGAAGTCCGACACAACGGGATTTGGATCCAAGCCCTGCCATTTCCCAGCACGGATCTTGCACAAGCCATTTAATTGCTCTGTGACTCAGATTTCCGTTTAGTGGGAATATTAATACCTATCTCACAAAATCACTTTGAAGATTAAATCAGACAATGTATGTAAAAAGCTTTGTACAGTGCCTGATATGCTTTTACAAGTTCCCCACTGACGGTTTTGGCCAGAGTACTGTGGTGATGGTTACTATGAAGGTCTAACTGCCAATAGTAAACAAGGGCTCCTGCAGTCACTAAAATGTCTTCACTCATGTGTAGCCAGCAGGGGGCAGCAAATATCACATGGCAGTATAAGCTTAGGAGGAAAAGAAAATGCAGGGGTGAGCGTGGATGGACCGCCCCCTCTGCTCACAGGCAATGAACTAGATGAACTAGGTTCCTTCTGCCGCCCACCCCACTTCCGTTTGACCCACAGTGCCTAGAAGTGTGTCCAGTCTCTGTTCTTGGGTCAAGCCCACCCAAACCAAAGAAGCACTGTCAAGGAATGTTCTGGTGAGGCTGCAGGCCAGGGATTGGGCTGAGACCGGCGGTTTATGTGTGCCCCATAATATCCAAGCAGCACTTTAATCGTATAAATGGGGGCGTGGGTACTGGGTCCGGGGAAGAATTCTGGATACAGTGGGAGCTTATCAGTTTACTCTCACAAACTCCCTTCTTAAACTCTTCTTGCTATCTAAACTTTTACCTGTCCTCCAAGTATTCCCAGGAGCCAACAGGACGTACACAAGGGGTGCCCAATTTAGGAACATCAACCTTGGACATCCTGTTCTGTCCTTCCTTATCCTACTGCGATGAAGTTATTGCCTTATGTTACCCTGTACAGAAAATCATCTGGAAAACTTTTGAAATAGAACTCCCGTGCACACATGGAAAGCAATCATCCCTATTACAGTGACAGAAAGTCAGCAAGTTGTAGATGCCAAGATCTTATCTCCTTATCCCTTTGCAACCTTTCTCCAGGACATCAAAGAAATGAGATGCAATTAAATAGGATGATGGTAGGAACATGGTGCGTGAAATAGGCAAGCAGAAGTATCATTTGAAAATGCTTCCCCAGACATAGAAAACAAACTTATGGTTACCAAAGGGAAAAGGAAGGGGGAATAAATTAGGAATTTGGGATTAACGGATACACACTACTCATATAAAATAGACAAACAAAAAGGACCTACTGTATAGTGCAGGGAACTGTATTCAATCTCTTGTAATAACCTCTAATGGAAAAGAATCTGAAAAAGAATATATATAAATGAATCACTTTGCTGTACACCTGAAACATTGTAAATCAACTGTAGCTCAATAAAAATAAAAATTTTTTAAAAATGCTTCCCTTCTCCAAGCAACTCGCCCAGGAATCCTTTGTAGATCTGTGCCTTGAGGATGGCGTGATCTCCCTCTCTGTGCCCCTTAGCACATGCTACAGAGCTGAACATATGACTAGGTCTCCAAGAATTTTTATTGAAAGGTACTGAAATTTGGGAAATGAGCAGAGAGAGCCCCAATAGATATAATCTGGTTCTCCATGGAATGATTTTAATCTTTCTGATCCTTTTTCCTAAGGATCAGAACACTTTTCTGCAGAAGAAATCTTATAATTTCAACAAACAAAGCAGAAGAAAAGGAATTTGCTCCAGTTGAGGCGGGAGGGAGAGAGGACACCTAGGCACCCCTTCCCGACCTCAGCCCTGGCACGCAAATCCAGGTTTCCTTCAAACACAGTTTGAACCCCTTGGCTTCCCACAGGCTGACAAGCCAGTCTGGTCTCTAGTCCAGATTATGCCACCGATGGAGGGTTTGGAGTTTCCAAAATGATGTGTCCAGACTAAGAGGATGGACACCAGTGTAGGTGACCTATAGAAGAAGAACACTGGATAAACAACCAAAGATATAAGTTCTAATCCTGGCTCTCCTACTAATTGGTTGGCTCGTGTTGACTGAGTCACTTGGTCCCTTCTGTACAATGAAGGCTATGACCACGTGACCTCTGAGAGCCCTACCAGAGCTGACATTCTTGTCCAAAACAGCTGACTCATGGTGACTGGGAGGGAAGGCCACATAATTCTCCTTAGCGCTCAGGTCCAGGACCGGAGCCTCTGCTGCAGACCCACGTGAAACCGTGCAGCAGGAGTGAGTTTATAGCCCCTCTGCTTTTCCTCCCCCTTCTCCCGTGCTGGGCCTCCCCATGCCCTCCCCGCCATGCTGAGCCAGGGGGACCTGTCCCCTGTGGTCAGTGCCCCCTTCTCTGGTCCCTGGTGACCCTGTGCTCCAGTTCCACAAAAACATGTCTGGCTTCTGTTAGCCTGGGGCCTCAGGCTAACTCTCCCTTCCAGGGTCCCAGCTTTAATACGTATACCCCTAGAATTCTCTTCCAAAATCTGCTGTTTCTTGTCTGACCACCTCTCACTTTCCTGGCCTGCAACTCTTGCATAGTTTGCTTATCACTAGTGAATGGCTATGTTATCTACCCAGCATAGAAAATTAAAGACGGTAGGAGAGAACATTGATTTTTAAAAGATAATTCTGTTTGAAGAATCTGACTTCTTTTGCTCAATAACTGCAGTTCGGCATGCTAGATTTTCTGTGTGTACAGTTAAGATAGCAACAGAAATTGTCATAAAAATTAGTTTCAGTGCGATTTAGTGAATAGATCACAGAAAGAGAAGGTGGAACTGAAACGGAGCAGGACCCTATGGTCCTTGCCCCCCATGTCCTCAGCCTGACTTTTGTCCGTGAAAAAACTTTAGCCAAAGAATAAGTTTAATCAGAGAAGTGAGACAATGCAGAAACAAAGGAAAACAGTCAAAGGAGACCAAATAATAATAGTTTAATCATTAAGCTTAGTCAAGGACCTTTAGTTCCTCCTTAAGGGCTATAGATAATATTCTGAGCCATCTCCTGCGAGCTGTTTTGCAGATACTGAAGGAGGAGGAAGACTATATGATGACCGATTGAAGCCATGACATAAGCTGCCGCAGTTCCGAGAACTGCCCTCAAAGAAATGGGAACAAACCCAGGAACTAAAGATTAACTGTACTTAAAACAACCAAGGTGACGCTGATCAGACCACCATATTACTGCTTTCAAGATGACTGTCTGACTGTGCTGTTCTGCTCCCTCCCTCCGCCTACAACCTTGAAACTCCCCTTTAAAAGTCCCTGTCCCCTGAGCAGCCATCGGGAGTTGGTTCTCGAACAGGAGTCCACCCTCTCCCCTGGTTGCCGGCCTCCGACATAAAGCAAACTCTCCTTTCCTACCAACACTCGTCTCTCGAGAACTGGCTTTCGAGCAGCAAGCAGCCGGACCTGGGCTCGGTAACAGAACCATTGACTAGATATTTGGCACATCAATGAACTTTTCTGGATTAAATTCATCATCTGTAAAATGAGAATCGTGATGCGTGAGTCTCGCAGGACTGCTGTAAGCATCACATGAGATCATTTGTTGATTCAGGAAATTTTTATTTGAAATATATCATATACCCAAAAAAGTATATAAAATTGATGTATACCATTTAAAGGACCAAAATAAAACAAACACATATGTCCTAGGACCCAGGTTAAGAAATAAGTGGTACCTTGGAAGCCCTTTGTATGTCCCTCCCTGATAGCAAAATTCACCCCAAATCCCACCCTTTTTCTTGGTCATAATTTTAGTCTGCATTTTCCCCTGAGACTGTCTTTTCACCCCCAGCTTTATTGAGATCATCAACGTATAACTGGGTTTAAGTTTAAGGTGTACAATGTGATGATTTTTTGTTTCTTTGTTTGTTTCATGTATTTTTTTAACATCTTTATTGGAGTATAACTGCTTTCCAATGTTGTGTTAGTTTCTGCTGTATAACACACTGAATCAGCTATATCTGGGTCATATGGTAGTTCTATTTTTAGCTTTTTAAGGAACTTCCATACTGTTCTCCATAGTGGCTGTTTTCAGTTTACATTCCCACCAACAGTGCAAGAGGATTCCCTTTTCTCCATCTGTATATCTTCTTTGGAGAAATGTCTATTTAGGTCTTCTGCCCATTTTTGGATTGGGTTGTTTGTTTTTTTGATATTGAACTGCATGAGCTACTTGTATATTTTGGAGATTAATCCTTTGTCTGTTGCTTCATTTGCAAATATTTTCTCCCATTCTGAGGGTTGCCTTTTCGTCTTGTTTATGGTTTCCTTTGCTGTGCAAAAGCTTTGAAGTTTCATTAGGTCCCATTTGTTTATTTTTGTTTTTATTTCCATTACTCTATGAGGTGGGTCAAAAAGGATCTTGCTGTGATTTTTGTCATAGATTGTTCTGCCTATGTTTTCCTCTAAGAGTTTGATAGTGTCTGGCCTTACATTTAGATCTTTAATACATTTTGAGTTTATTTTTGTAAACAGTGTTAGGGAGTATTCTAATTTCATTCTTTTACATGTAGCTGTCCAGTTTTTCCAGCACCACTTATTGAAGAGGCTCTCTTTTCTCTATTGTATATTCTTGCCTCCTTTATCAAAGACAAGGTGACCATATGTGCATGGGTTTATCTCTGGGCTTTCTATCCTGTTCCATTGATCTATATTTCTTTTTTTATGCCAGTACCGTACTGTCTTGATTACTGTAGCTTTGTAGTATAGTCTGAAGTCAGGGAGCCTGATTCCTCCTGCTCTGTTTTTCTTTCTCAAGATTGCTTTGGCTATTTGGGGTCTTTTGTGTTTCCATACAAATTGTGAAATTTTTTGTTCTAATTCTGTGAAAAATGCCATTGGTAATTTGATAGGGATTGCACAATGTGGTGATTTGATGCACATATACGTTGGGAAATATCTACCACAATAAGGTTAGTTAACACATCCTTCACTTTGTGTAATTACCATTTTGTTGTTGTTATGATGAGAACATTAAAGCTCTATTCTCACAGCAACTTTCAAGTATACAATACAGTATTGTTAACTACAGTCACTGTGCTGTACATTATATCCCCAGAACTGTTGGAAGTTTGTACCCTTTGACCAACATCTTCCCATTTCCCTCACCCCCAGCCCCTGGCAACCACCACTCTACTTTCTGTGTCTACAAGTTCAATGTTTTTAGATTCCACATATAAGTAGATAATCTTCCTCTGTCTGACTTATTTCACTTAGCCTAATGCCCTCAAGGTCCATCCATGTTCTTGCAAATGGCAGGGTTTCCTTCTCTCTCATAGCTGAATAGTATTCCATATATATATATATATATATATATATGTACACATTTTTTTTTCTTTTCTTTATCCATTCATCCACTCAATCATTGATGGATCCTTAGGTTGTTTCCACGTCTTGGCTATTATAAATAATGCTGCAATGGACATGGGAGTGCTGATATCTCTTTGAGATAGTGATTTCATCTCTTTTAGGATGTATAGCTGAAACTAATAAAACATTGTAAATCAACTACATTTCAATAAAATTTTAAAAATTGCTCTGTGAGCTTTGGCTGGTCCCTTCACTTCTCTGATCCTCAGAGTTTTCTTCATTGTAAGACCAAAGTGTTGCTTGGCTAGGCATGCCAATCTGAACGTATATTCTTTTGAAATACCATTTGCACGTTTGTAATTACTTCTGAAATGCTTTCTAAACAATATGCAGTTCTAGGTTTGCAGTTTGTGGTAGCCAGCCTCCACGGTTTCCCAGTGAATGGGGTTGATCTTTGGTGGAAATGACGGTGTCTGACTTCTGAGGTTAGATAATGAAGACATTGTGGCTTCCACTTTGTGCGCTCTTGGATCACTCACTCAGGGAGAGTCAGCCACCAGGTCATGAACATTCCGGCAGCTTTATGGAAGGTACTCGTGGGGAGGAGCTGAGGCCTCCTGCCAATACCCAGTACTGACTTGCCAGTGACTGAGTGCGTTATCTTGGAATCAGATCCTCCAGCCTTAGCCGAGCCTTAGCATGATGAGTCCCAACCATCATATTTACTGAGAGACTCCCCCACCCAGAACTACCCAGGAAAGCTGCTCCGGAATTCCTGGACTCCAGTAAGTGTGTGAAATAAGTGTTATAATTGTTAACACACACACACACACACACACACACACACACACACACACACACACACACACACACACACACACACAAACAAAAGAAAAACAAAGGGTTGGATCCCAAGGCTTTGAAATTGTGTTCCAGGGCCCTCCCGGCTGGGGGCTGTGTATGGGGGTAATAACTGATTTGGTTCCCAGCCTCCTCCCCGACTTAAACCACAGCAGCTCTGCCATCATCTAGTGTATATATTGAGGATACATAGCGGAGTTATTTTAAAGAAAAGAGTGCACTGCCAAAAATATGTTTGAAAACACTGGATTAGGACACACTGGCTTAGACGACCTCTAACAGCCTATGATTCCATCTATCAGTATGAAAAAGAAAAACCTTCTTACAAACACATGGGCAGCATTTTCTTCAGGGCTCACTCGTCTTGCCGGAAAGCACAATCCCTGAGGTTGGAAACAAAAGTTCACACTGTGCTGCTCACAGATAAATGAATCAGGAGTTGCCCTTCCTGTGCATGAGGCTGGACAGGGTCCAGGCAGCGGAGAAAGAGCTGGTCCTGCAGAGGAAAGAGCCCCACACTGGACACAGCTCCACCCCCTGGGGCACCATCTAGAAACTGGGGGGGACAGTGGGTTTGCTTCTGTTGCCCACATTTTGTTATAATAATAATGATGATACTAACAACATCAACAATGATGACTAGCATGTATCGAGGGCTGTGTGCAAAGCCTGGGAGATGGGTTTCACACTCATGGCCTCGTTTAATCCTTATGACCCCTGGGAGGGAAACATTTGTAGATTGGGGAAACAGAGGTAGGTTAAATGATCTGCCAGACTCACAGATTAGGAAGAGCAGAGCTGCAATGAAGATTCAGTCTGTCTATATTTATACAATTTTTTGCTACCATCTCACGTATTTTAGGCCACTAGTCAGAAATGAGCAGCCCCTCTTTGGGTCTGAAGTACACTGATTTCACACTAGGAGGTTTTCATAGTTAGTCATTATAAGCTCTTCATTCATCAACTTACTCGTACATGCGACTGCCATTACCAAGCGCCCACTGTGTGCCCAGGCACGGTTCTAGGCACTGCGGACACAAGAGCGAGGAAGACAGACACTGGTGTTCCCTCAGGCTTAGCTGGGAGTTGGGCTGGAGGAAGACCTGAGAAGCCAAACTCTGGGGAAGGAAGGAAGGGAAGCTTCCCTTCAGGTTCCTGAGCCCAATGTCTTCCTTGCAGTACAGCTAGAACATGCCTTCAAGGGTCAGAAAGACTAAGTGTGACCTGGAGCTGGACCCCAAGAACCTGAGCCTCCAAAGACAGTCCCCCTAGGAAGCCTTTCCGGGCTGAGCCCAACACAGCCGGTGCTCTTCCTGCTGGTGGTCCCCCCAGGGCTCTGCTGGCAGCTCCACCATAAGCGAGGGGGCCCTCCATTAGCGAGCACCACAGACACTGCACTGAGACAGCTTGTTTGGGAATTGTGTCAACACAGAGGACACAGTTTCACGTTGAGAAACGTGAAATCAGACCTTGTGCTGTCTGCCATCAACCTGCGCCATTATTGTTCAGAGCAGATTTTCAAGTGCGAGTCTTAATCGCCCGTGAGAGTCAATCAAATTTTATTCCATCTTTCAGTTGGTCTCATTATCTTAACAATTCCACTCTTTGGCTGGAACTTTGTTTTGGTCAAATTCCAACTGTTCCACGAGTATATTTCGTGGCCCCAGCAGAGCTCCTCAAAGCAGGAACCTACACCCTTGTTCTGTAACTCCCGCCAACTTGGCCCCTGCAGGGTCAGTACATTTGTGACCAGGAGTTTACCTGACTCCTGAGGCTGGGATGCAACCTGCCCAGGATGGTGGTGGGGGGATGGGGGTGGGGTTAGTTCCCCAAAGGGAAGGGGGAAAGGGGCTCTCCACTGGGAATGCAGCATCTCTACCTATGGAGACCCTCTGGCGTCTATCTGCTCCAGCCTTGTGCTGCAAATACTCCTCTATCTTGTCTTCGAAATGCAGCCCCAGTCCTTTGTGACAGCTCTGATCCCTCTCCTCTTCCTTCACCCCAGGCAAGGGACAGTTCTTAGATATAATCGGAGGTCTTCTAGAAAGCAGGGAGGAGGGCTAGCAAAGGGCCCTTCATCTTGTTTGTGCTCCTGGCTGACTTCTCAATGGTCTTGTTTTGAGAGAATTTTTAAGCAGGGCTCTAGAAAGCAGGCATCTGATTTAAAATCTCTTACTAGTGATTACCCTAAAGTTTTTCCAAAGTGCACTTAAGCCAACTCTTGACTACCTGGAGAGATCGTTTGGGAACTAGATCGCAGAGGACTTGCCACAGCTGTTAATGATAGTCTGCTCTTGGTGATTTAGAGGGTCACTGAAGAGGTTTGCAGTTTGACTTGGGATAAGGTGGGACCTGCCTATCCAGCAGTGGGGACTGGACCACAGTGACCAGTAGGTTCCAGGAAGCGAGGGGCCCAGGCAGCGAGCAGCGGTGAGTGCCTGGTGCTCTGTGCCCCCCACCTGGCTCTACTCCAGCTGATCAGGGGCTGGGCTGCTCTCCTGCATCCCTGGGTGAGACCCAGCAACCAATGTTGCCCAACGAAACGCTATCCATCCGACACATGGATAACCTGCAAAGCAGTCGTCACCTAACCACAGGGGCCATAATCATCCAACAAACAAAGCCAGGAGCAAAGCAACCTATCTTTGTAAAACTTGAAGTCAACACTTGTCTATCCGACCCCCTTTCCTGGCCTTTGTTAATTTAATTCTGGATAAGGAAACAGTATTAATTTTTTTTAAAAGCAACAGCATTTGTAAAAGTAATACAAGGCCTTTACTTTTGTAACCCTATTTAAAGCATTCGTCCATCTCTGTCACTTGAAGATACAGCGAGAAGGTGGCCGTCTACCAGCCAGGAAGCGGGCCCTCGGCAGAACCCGACCACGCTGGCACCCTGATCTTGGACTACAGGCCTCCAGAGCCTTGAGAAATACATTTCTGTTGTTCAAACCACCCAGTCTCTAGCATTGGGCTGGCCAGAAAGTTCATTCTGGTTTTTCCGTAAAACCCAAACGAACTTTTTGGCCAACCCAATGGTTTGTTATAGTGGCCCAAGCTAATACCAATTATTGATGCTTTTCTTCCCTCTGGTCCAGACAACGAGCTTCATGAAAGCAGTTTCCTGTGAGTGGTGCTGCTTAGTAACCATAGGACTTTGGCCTGCACAGGTAGGAGGCACAACCAAGTAATTTGTGAAACAACAAATGGACTCGGGTTCTGGCTCGGCCGTAGGGCTGAGGCTCTCAGCCTTGGCTACACATTAGAGTCACCCAGGGATCCTGCAAACTCTTGAAGTCCTGGGTACACCTGGACAAATGAGATCAGCTTCCAGGGATGAGGGCCAGACACGCTAGCATTCAAAACCTCTCAGGTGTCTCTGATGCGCAGCCAGGATGAGACCCAGACCCCTAAAGCTAAATGGGTGAAGTACCGAGGTGATGGGTCCCCACCTAAAAGTAAAGACACCAAGTCCTCCCTCCTGTTGCAGAGCTGAGTGGCCTGCTGTATGGGTATCGACAGGAGGAAGGTTGAGGGGCAGGGAAGGCGGTACATCGTCTCAACAAACCAAAACAAAATAAACAGCGTCAAACTCATAAGAGCACATTTTATTTGAGGCAAAGAAAAGTCTAGCTGAAAGGATTACAGTTCCAAGCAATCAAAATGCAATTGTTAGAGGCACTATTTTGATTTTGTAAATTCAATTTAGAAAAGGGTATTGGGTTGTGCTTTCCCCAGATGGACAAGAAGAAGGGCAAAGAAAACTGAAGAGACTTCTAATCTACTGATTCTTCTCTTCGGACCCAACACCAAGCTGGCTGAGCCCTCGTTGGTTCATCTGTAAGTCGCTGACCCACCGCTGAGGGACACAGGCCAAACTATACTACACACAATAAAAGTGAGGCGGGGAAAAGCAGGTCACCTGGGGAAGGGCAGGCACCCACAGCTTCAAAACTCCTCGTGAAAGGGATAATCCTTGTGGGCGGCACAGCTATCAGGAAAAAACAGAAACACATTACCTTTTGACAAAGAGACTTTGACCACAACAAACTTCAAAAAGTCAGAAATGCTGTCTCATTTAGGTAGAAAGAGAGGCCTCAGAGAGCACGAGCCTCTTCTGAGACTGCAGATCCTGGGTCTGCCCTTGGGGTCGTGGCCCACCTTCCAGTCCTCTGCCAGGGGGCTCTCATCCATCAGCACCTGTGTGATGGACACCACCCTCCCTGTGTGCCCAGCACTGTGCCTAGGGTGTGCAGGGCGGCAAGACACGAATCCTGCAGCCTGGTAACTCAGTCTAGTTGCAGGACCAGAGAGCACCTATTGCCTTAAACAGTAAGAGGGTGATAATAACATAAGAGACGTTAGCAAGTCTGCACACGTGACACAGCAAGTGCTCCGAACACGTGGAACAAGAAGCCACTGTCACCTCCAAAACCTCCTGGTACCAGTGGGAGCTAAAGTGAGGCCAGGAGAGTAGTTGAGGATTTGCTACAGGAAACACAGGGAGAGGGGACAGGCTGGACGTTGAGCTGGGGGTGGACTGATGCAGGCGTACGTGTTGGCCAAGGTTCACAGTGCCACCTGCAGGGCCGATGGCCTGTGCTGGGAATGTAATGGCAATAGCGTTGGGAAGTCTGGCTGGGCAGAGTGTGAAAGGCCCAGGGTGAACCCTGCTTGGGGCATACAACTCCTACTCAAATATTTAGGCAATTCAGAAGTTCCCCATGGATTTTTTTGTTTTGTTTTGGCATCCTATCAAACCTGAGAAATATAACACTGCCATTAGCCACAGGGGCTCAGTATAGCGATAGATGCCAAACTGTGGCAATGTGGATGTACGTATGTATGTGTACATATGGTTAGAAAACGCTTCCTTGGTGACCCGGGGATGTTGCAGCCAGCCGCTCCCTCCCTGCTCCAATCCTAACCCATTAACATCAGTGGCCACAGGATAATCTGACAGCTGTTTCTAGAATAGCACTAGACAGTAGAAGAAGTCTATACATAAAGGGGCCGAACAGAAAGCCCCTGTGGTTTGTCTGCCCTTCAATATGCTGCGTCAGCAGCGGGAAGGGAAAAGGAAACTGAATGAATGATCAGTAATTCTCAAAGCAGAACAGATGTAACTTGGCGACTGATTCACTTCTCTCTTCTCTCTCCCTTGCCCGCCAGATCAAAAACGATTTTCACGTCTAAAGGGTAAGCACCATTAACGCAAACAGGATCATCAGAAAGGGCCAGTGGTAAACTCTGCCTCTGGCCTATTCCGAATCCGAGGCCATGGCGTGGCAGCAACACACTCACAGGCATGTGCTTGAACGAAGCTCAGGAGAGAGTTATCGGCCAAGACGCAAACCTGGCGAACACCTGCCAGGGCGGCGGGAAGCCACCAGCGGTGCAAACCCAGAACTGGAGAGAGAGCAGAGGCTGGAAGGAGAGAGCTAGCACCCGAGCCGGCCTTAGGGAATGCTCAGATTTTGCTTAGAAGAGTAACTACTTGAGAAGAAGAGAAGAAACAGAGAAGTCGGACGATAAAAATCATGAGAGAGGAGGTTCTTAGTCTCCACTGTGAAGTGGGGAGATTCTTCTTGAAAGCAGAAAATGAGTTTTAAACTTTACGGAGTTAATGCAGTGGTGCAAAAACGAAAACAGAAAAAACCACCTTCCTTGTCATCTCCCTCAGATTCCACACTACAAGTCAGAGGGAATACAAGGAACCAGCACATATATAGCTGGAGGGGCCGAGTGATTCTCTCGGTCACATGGTTTAATCGCTGTCGGAGCTGAGCCCCAAGCACCATGATCTTCCAACTAGAACCCTTTCATTAGTCATTAGAGACGAAGAGTCACATGCAAATTTTTCCAAGAAGACGGGGCACGCGCCACCTGGGATCATCTGGTTTCAGATGTGCCACTAGAATTTGAGAATTAAAAGTCAATATATGTGGTCACTGCAGGTTAGGCCAACAGTGCATGGGAGCGGGAGAAGACATCTAGGGCAGAGCTCCCTGCATTTCCCGGGGGGCTGAGTGCGGCTCAGCTGACACGCTATAAATGTTTCCTGCTGTACACGGAGGAGAAGGCAAGTTAACAGGCAAGGTAACATGCACAAGTCAGAGCCGCTGCAATAGCAGGACTTGGACAGTAAGGCCTCCAGGAGTTATTCTTTCATCTGCAGCACCTGATACCCTCCTGGGGCTCTCCCGGGACTCACCTCACCAAGGCACAGACCCTCCAGTTCCTGTTGTAGCTCAGTAAGGTGGTCATATCCGCACTGCTGAGTTCAAAGTCAAAGACCTAAAAAGAAAAAAAAAAAAAAAACCAACCTTCCAATAAGCTCTGTAAACAGCTATCAAACACAGAATAGGGAAGCATACAAGCAGCTCCAGGAAGGATCACTGGTGAGATGTTGCCTGGAGTGCGGAGGGGCAGGAAGGTAGACTAAACTCAGAGAAAGTTTCTCACATGACTATTCAGAGAACGCACATGTTTTGTCTGGGTACTATGTGAACAATGAGAACAGACCTTCCCTTCCAGAACCTCCGAACAAAATGATACTTTTTCTTCCATTTATTTCTTCCATTCATTTCAAAACCTCTGCGGACCGCTTCCACTGTGATAAGCACCAGGGGGAATACAGTGATGGGTAAGAAGTGTCTTTGCCTCAGTTTACAATGAAGCAAAGGACGAGGTAATTCAACAGCTATGCTACAGGGAATAATTAGCTGCGCACTGCAGGAAAGAGGCTCCACAAAGCACGCAGGGAATCCAGAGGAATCAGGAAGGAATTCCAGCTGGGAAGCCAAAGGATGTGGTCAAAGGAGATGCCATTTGAGATGGGCCTAAGAAGCCAGATAAGGTCTTGACAGACAGAGAAGACGAGAAAGGCGTATCAGGTGGAGAACTTTGCCTGCCCCAGGACCAGAGGAGGGCCCTCAGCTTGGATGATCGCGGAATGTGCAGAAAGCAAGCCTGCTGCATACTCTGTGATCACAACCGTGCAAAAATGTGCAGACTACACAGTAAGATGCAAAATAATTACGTTAGTACTAGAGATTAGCCATTTTATAATGTTTCTTTTCTAACACCTTGAAAAAATAAAATATGAAACAAAAAATGCACCTCTAGCAGGATATGTGTTTCTCGTGGTCACTGTTTTACCACTTTATTTATCTCCTCCACCCTCCCCAGGCCCCAGGGACCAGCAGCACGTGTTACAGCCACAGCCTGGCCAGTGGAACAGGCAAAAATCAGCTGCTTGCTATGGAAACAAGAGCTGCTGGGAACCAGGGCTCAGGTGAAGACAGAGGGGGTCCGGGCAGAGCTGCTCTGCTCAGTGACAGCAGAGGCTCACAGGCGCAGGGACCCTCCTGGAGAGCTCTTCTCCCAGCCCAGCCCCCAACACTGGTATGAGAGGCAGGCAGGCAGGGGGTGCCAGGAGGTCTGCTCTGCTCTGGCAGGTGCTCGGAGAGAACACCTCACTGGTGCCCTGGAAGGTCTCTGCAGGCCTTGGACGTATCAGCACAGCAGTGTTTGCTGAGTGCTGATGAAGGTACCAGGCATTGCGTGAAGCCCTTCGGTGCATCTTTTTTAATCCTCATGACAACTCTTGAAATAGGTACTATTTTACAGATGGGGAAACTGAGGCACAGTAACTAACGGAGCCCTGAGGCAAACCCAGGCAGCATCACTCAAGAGCAACATTTCTCGGCAAATGATGAGTTCCCCGAGGAGCCTCAGCACAGGTGTGTGCATGCAGAGCGGGGCCCGAGGCCCAGGGCCTGCCGGGCGTAGCACCGCCTCCCAGAGGAACCACTGTCCCTAGTCCGCGGTGGGCTCCCTGCCACTCCAAGAGGAGACGGGGCGGGGTGGGCACACACCTGACAATCCAGAGGCCCTGTGAAGAGCTGGCCCCTCCTCCACCGAGAAGACCCTGGGCCGACCAGCCAGGACCTTACCTGGAAGTTCTCAGCAATGCGTTCGGGCGTCACAGACTTGGGGATCACGATCAAGTTCCTCTGCATGGGAAACCGGATCAGAACCTGTGAACAGAGGTGCCGAGTGCGTCCGTATACCGGGAGCTCTGCACTTTCATCTCACCTAACCTTACACACCCATCACCTGGAGAAAGAAACCCCAGAACTTCACAGCGAGGAAACCGAGGCTCAGAGGTGATGGGGTCATGCCCAGCAAGGGGGAGGGGAGACACTCAGGCTCTGACCCCCGAGCCCCGCTCTCAGCCTCCTTGCCACGTGCTTCCGCATCTCCCGGGTACATGACTCCCTGTCTGGGAACTCACTCTACCACTTGGGAGCGCTCAGCTGATCACGAGTGTCCTTCTATGAGTATAGAGACGGGTGTTCCCAAACAGTGCTGAGGCTGACCCTCGTGCCAGCCCTCGGAGGTAGAAGGGCAGGTCCGATTATCCCCAGACCACACGCAGTCTTCTAAGTCCCTTTCCACCACACACTCCAGGACCCGAGCCACACGTCCAGGGAGCGCTCGACAGGGCTCGGTCACTCTCCCCACCCCCACCCCCCGGCTAATGGGAACCACCACCACGAATGCAGGAAGTTCTGGGAACAGTCATGAGCCCCTGGAAATGGCTGTACCTGGGCTGTGGTTTTATTGTGTTTGTCTGCAATCGCTTTGATCCTGGGATCCTCCAGTAGGGAAGGGTCCTCGGGCTTGGCCCTGGAGACAGAAACACGGTCTGCGTGAGCAACCATCATCGCCACCACTCCAGGCAGCCGTCAACCCTAACCCTAACCCTAACCCTCATCGACCTTGGAGGGCAGCCTGCCTGTCTTCTGATTCAGAGCTCAGTTCCAAACTCCCAACCCGCTGGAAAAAGAGTAGGCATCTCGCTACTGGAAACACCAACCAGGAACCCCAACAGGAGGCTCCTGGGGACGTCTGCCCATCGGCCCCAGAAGCGTTTTCCTTGATGCTGGGTTTTTCTCTGTAGCCATTTCTAACCGTCACTAGCTGACAAGAGAACACAATCCCGTGGAAACTCACCAGGGCCTGTCGGGAGAGCCAAGGGGACTGTAGGCAGTCACTACGATGCCTTTGGACTGGCAGTACTGGATTAACTTCTCCTGAGTGAGGTACGGGTGGCACTCGACCTGCAGATGCAAACAGGAGGGCTGATGGTGCCACTGTGGGCAGGGGCCATGGGACACACAGGAAGTCTCCCCATGCTAAGCCCTTCCCTCCCCAGACATAAAGTTATATGTAACCAATGTCCCAACTCCTAGATAAGCTGTTAACAACTGTCTCTGTTTCCCAGCAACTGTCCTTGACATTAACGAGAATAATCTTGTTACCGTCGCCATGGGCCCTGAGGGTTTTTCTGGCTTTGGCCATTTATCAACTGTGACAGGTCTGAGGATCTCAATGTCTGCACACAGCTCATCTCAGGACCCTGAGTCTTCACAAGGCAGGCTCAAACCCATTCCCTCCTGCAAGTTTCACTCCCAGATGTGTCACTGTCTTTCTGAGCCATAAATCAGGACTCTGCCGGCGTCCGGGGACCTGCCTCCCGGCTGCGCCCCAGGTGACACGGACAGAAAGTAACTGCTAGGATCACACAGTAACAAACAGGCACAGTGGCTTCCCTGCCGGATGTTACCTGGTTCACCGCCGGCTTGTATTTTAAGCCAGGTTTGTTTAAGATCTTCTCCACCTGGAGATGGTTGAAGTTGGAGACTCCAATAGCTTTCACCAGCCCTTCGTCCACCAGCTCTTCCATGGCCTAGAGACCAAAGAGGGTCTGCCTGCTGCTGACATGTGCCCAAAAGGACAAGGGTCAGAAGCACCTCTCGCACCAGACACCTTACCAGGTCCTGCCCTATTTGGTGATAGCAAATGAGATCTTTGGGAAGACAAGAGGCACGAAGACAAAAGCCAGGTTGGCTTTAATGAGACAGGAAGAGCAAAAAAGAGAGTGACAATTACAGCGAAAGAAATGGCAGAGCTGGGTATTCACACCTGGCCCCTCGCAAGGAGACTGGGGAGCTGGCAAGGAAGGGGAGGCCGAGCCAGGGGCTGCCTTACCGTCCAGGTGTCCACAAAATCGCTGTCACTGGGAACCACGTTGCCGTCCCCATCCAATGGGAAAAAGTCCTTCCCAGGCTGTGGTAACAATCAAAGACAATCAGTGACAGCCCTGCGTAGATCTGCTGGGGGAGCTGCATCTCTGAAAGCAAAGTTCTGATCCAATTATTCTAAGCTACAATAGCTGGCTACGGTTTTAGAGGATAATCAAGAGCAAATCTGTGTCAGTGTGAAGAAGAAACGGCAGACGACTCCTGGGCTGGTGCTGACCATCGGGTGGAGATGGACAATTCTCGGTCAGTGAGAGGAACCCCGCCGTGGATGGCAGTGTGTGCATGGGCAGGGAGGACTCAGGGCCAGGATTCACAGGGCCCATGTCCTGGCTGGATCCAAACCTACAAAACCACCACCTCACCGAGCCTTGCCAGCTTACTGTGAAAAACAAAGGTTGAAAGTAAGGCCCCGATATACCACAGTGCAATAAAATAAGAGTTACAGGGTAAAAACCTGCATGCCTTCAAGCTGGTTGACATAGCAGAAAACTGAGCCCCGTGGCTAGAAAGGAGGCAAAGGACATAATAGCTCTAGAGCTTTCTGTGAAGAGGCAGGCTGCCAAGGTTTACCCAGCTCCCGCAGGATGGGGTGTGTGTGGAATGTAGAAACACGCACAAACATGTACAGGGTATGAATGGGTATGTGTGTAGGTGCCTGAGGCAGGGGGGAGGGGCGGTCACTGATGACATCTTATGGCCATGGGCAGGAGTGTCACCTGAGCCATGTTCACTGTCACAAAGTTTCAAGTTATACAATCACCAAATGACAAAGAGCAGCATTCTTCAAACTCTGAAACGTGCATGTAAGTCACCTGAGGTTTGGATTCAAAGGGCCTGGGTGGGGCCTGAGACTGAGTTCTAACAAGCTCCCAGGTGATGCCATTGCTGCTGGTCCAGGGACCATACCTCGAGCAGAGCAGCAAGGACACACACAGACCGTGTACCTGCTCACGACCTGCTAACAGGAGAGGGTGATGCCACAGGCTACACCTGAGCCCCGGGTACCTACCTTGAAGCCAGTGGGCCAGTGGATAAGGTAGAGGTCCAGGTAGTCCAGCTTCAGGTCGCTGAGTGTCTTCTGGCAGGCGCCTTTCACCAGGTCCTTCTCATGGAACGTGCACCACAGCTGAAGCCAGCGAGAGAACAAGTCTTACCCTGCGTGCCGGAGGCGCTTTCCCGGCCGGGAGCCAGGCAGCTCGGGGACAGAGAACTTGCTTTCCTCTCCCCACAACCCACCCACTTCACTGTGACGCTGTAAACAGTGGGGAAGGAGATTCCATTTCACACGTGGATCCTAACTCTTCCAAAGGAAGGGAGGGTGATCAGATCAAGGAAACCTTTCACAAGGACCAAACTGAAGGCGCCAAGTAGAATGGACAGGTCAGCAAGCCAGCCCCAGGCTCCAAACATGAGCTCTCTGGCCTACTCTCCCACAGGCTGGTCTTCGTGGGGCCAGCCTCACCCTCCCACCCGGTGTCCTTTGGGCACCACCAGCCTCTGGGTGAAAGACAGTGGCCAGCGGCGGAGATCAGTCTGCAGGTGGGAACCAAGTACTGTCCTCAAAGGTAACTCCCTGGAACGGGGGTGCCAACCCACAGCTTTGGCCGCATCAGCAAGGGGCTCCAACCAATGGGTCCGGGCGGAATGACCATCCAACAGACAGGCGGCCACAGACGGGCGAGCCCTAGAGCCCCCATGGCCTTGAGTCAACACACCTCCCCTGGAAGAACTGCCTGCCAGGTGATAACCGCAGCTGTATTAGGAGGCCCCAGAGCGTGGTCATGGCCCCTAAGCTAATGCTGCCCCTGGATGAATGCGGACAAGAACCCTCCCTCAGGCTCCCCTGCAGAGCAGGGTACCTTGCTGACGATGAAGAGGTCCTCGCGCTTCACCACCTTCTCCTGGAGCTTCTCCTGGATGGCCAACCCCACCTCGTTCTCGTTCTGGTACACGTGGGCACAGTCAATGTGACGGTATCCAAGGTCAATCGCTACCTTCACAGCCTCCGTCACTTTGCCCGGAGGGGACTGAAAGAAACAGGAAATGGAACGCATGGGGATAAAACCAAAAATGAAACAAAACACACAGTGTGCACACAACTCAGAAGGGCAGCAGGAACCCACGGCTCCTCAGGGGCTCCTGCTTCTTTTAAGGCTAGCAAAGGCAGGCCACGGTAAGTGTCTGAACATCCCGAGGTGAGATGCAATGTTGCTTCATTTTAGGAAAATCTGACCACCACTTACTAGGAGCACAGATCACCTTAATTAGATGGGCCAAAGCCTCTCCCTTCCTTGTTTCTTCAGAACCCACTGACGGTATAAAAAATCCCCCACTCTCTGGATCTATTAGGTTCCCAAGACAATAAGGGATACCGTTTCCTTCAAACAGCTCAAAATATTTCAAAAGGCTGTAAATATTCACTCCAATTCCCGTTTGGTTCCCGAGTTCCGTGAGTGAATGCCTAGGATTTATTTTCTCCTTCCACTCATGGATTCTGGTATTGGCCATCACTTGTTTTTAAGCAGTTTTGAGTGTATCAAAGTCAGGAACATTACTGGTGTAGATTCAAAGGCCTGTGCTCCAATCTCACTGTGTAAGAATCTGCTTTAAGAGGTGGAGGTGGGAGGTGGGCCCTCAGAGGTATTAGCGGACAGAAATGAGTTGACAGGAGGGGGAAATGGGAGCTGTGGAAGACCACCATATGGCTTGTGGTCAGAGCGGCAAAAAGACTGAAGGCCGCGCCTGCCCTGACCATCTGCGCGTCTGAGTGAGCGGGACAGGCGTGGGGAGCGCCCCCAGCACCCAGTCTGGCCGCACAGACATCTCCGCGATGCTCCTCTCAGACCAGAAAGGTGGAAAGCAAACGCGTGTGCATCAGACTGTTGCATGCACACAGCGCATTCCTCTGGAGAGCTGGAGTAGAAAAGAATGACCAGGAAAACTCCCCAGGGCCATGAGCAGCTGCAGACATCTGCTGTTTTGACATCGGCTGTTGTGAACAGGCCAGGGCAGAGGAGCGGGGGACCCTCGCCCAGCTCTCTGGCCACCACGGAGGGAGTAGGGGGCGTGGATAGGCGATGCTGACCTCAGGTATGCGATCAGAAAACATCTTCAGACAATCTGGCAACCTCCTAGTTCCCTGGAGGACCCAAGAAGCTACACCTGCAGCCTTCCCCCCACCCTTCTCGGTTAAAGGAACAGAGCAGGGAAACCGTGGCATAACCAGAACGGAGTAAGTACCACGGCCTCCTTGTGGCGTCCTGGGCACAGCTGCTGATGAGAGCAGAGCAGAGCACACCCCTCCCCAGGAAAGAGAGCAGGTAAGGAGACCCAGCCGGGGAACTGGCTGGCGGCGCGCGTCAACTCTCTTCGGGCTTGATGACGCCCTGACTGGATTTCTCTGTGGGCCTGTACTGTACCAGTCCAGCACCTTACTGCCCCCAACCATGGGCAGAGGCCAGGAACCTTTCCCAGGCCCAGCCCAGCCACACGCTGCATCTGCCACGGCGACTGGCGCAGGGCCGGAGACATGACCCCAGCCAGGCCCATGAGAATCAATCTTTGGACTTCAGCTGATGCTACCAAGACAAGATTTTCTTCTGCTGGGGTCCCGGTGCTGGAAGCATGTGAGCCAGGAGCTGCTAGAGGAAAGTGGGGTTGAGGGACAGATGAGGGTTGGTGAGAGACGGCTCCTGGGCACATCTTTTGTAGCCTTGAATCTGGTACACCTGACATCATTTTGTAAGTCAACGAATCCCCACCCGGACACATTTTTTTTCCTGCTGAAGATTAAATTGGTTATTCAGTTCCTTGGAACCGGAAGACTGCAGAGTGGGATAATCAAGGCTGCTGAACAATTGACAAAAAAACTTAAAAACACGTTCCTGTGATGTTTTTATAGAGAAGCCAAGGACAGAAATGACCTTCAAAAGGTCACGAAGAAGCTACAGCTCCCTGACCCTTCCCTGGACAGAGGGCTGATAAGCGAGAGAAGCACGTGCCGGGAAGCTAAGCCCAAACTGCTTTCAAAGGGGAAAGCAAAGCAGAAGCAAGGACTGTCACGCATTTTACAAATTAAATTTGTACAAGCTGTGGCAATTCATAAAAAGACTCTTGCGAACGGGTGCTACATGCCGGCCTCCCCTTTTCAGAGACGCCTTTGCAGCAGTGGGGACTAAGGTTGCCTGCGGCCGCCGGCTCTGTGTACAGCCAAACACCAATGGCTCTCACCTGGGCTGGGCAGGCCAGGCCCGCCTCTGGGACAGGCATGCCGGTTGCGAGAAGGCTTGTGCCAGGGCAGATATGTAACAAAATGGAACCTGCCCCGTGCGGTGTTTAGCCCACAATGGCTCCAACTGAAAACAACAACAGCTGCCATTTGTGATGGGTCAATTTTCACTAGTTTTAAACGTATTATTGAATTGAACCTTCACCATGACCCTGGTAGATACTGTTATCTCTGGGGATAAGGGAACTAAGGTGCAGAGAGGTTACGAAACTGGCCATGATGGTGCAGTAAGATGTCAGGATTCAAACCCTGGCACGAGGACCTGAGAGCCAGCCTCTGCTGAGAGGTCTGTGTACTCTGGGGTGGACCCCAAGAGGCTGTGAGGCAGGGAGAGGACAAGTCTCCTGGGCTTGGAAAATCATCCTCTGAGATGAAAATATACCAGAATCCACAAACTATGTTCAATACTATCTCAATCAAGAGCCCTTCCCACAGAGACTAAACTAACTTCCCTCATCACTTTAAGATACGGTAAAAAATGACTCAGTAAACTTGGGAATGCTAACATACAATTACACCATCTCCCCATCCCATGTCCACATTGAAAACTGCCCATGGAAGGCAGGGGTCCAGACTGAGACTTTGAAAAGAAAACAAATCGTAAAGATCTGTTTCCGTACATCTAATAGGAAATCTGCAGAAAACCAGTAGAGGAAACACCCAAGTTATAAATAACCAGATTATACAAAGCCTTTAAATTTATTTTAAAATAATACTAATACAAATCCTACAGACAAAATCATGTTTGAAATTCATTTCTGCCACTAATCTGCCCTGTGACTTGGCCACAGGCACCTATTCCCATTCCCCTCAGACCTTACAGTTCCACAGTTCTAGCTTGGGTAGCAACTTGATGATGTTCTGGGCTGACGGCAGCAAATGACAGTGGTGACAAGTCTCTGCCCCTGAGGCCCCCATCAGCTTCACAAACTGAGCCTATTTTCTTTTCATATAACACTCCCAGGAAAACTACTGTCAGTCTCTCTCTCTCTCTCTCTCTCTCTCACCCTTTAAAAACCTCATCATCTTCCACTTTGCTTGTAGCCCATGCACGTTACTTTAAGATAATATCCCTCCCTCTATTCCCTCTGCAAGTCAAAAACAAAAAACAACAACAAAAACACCACAGATCCAAAGAAGAAAGGTTATAAAACAATGTCATTGGTAAAAACAAAGTATCTCAGAGATTGACTCCTCTGCAGTTTTAACATGGGGATTTCTGGGAGGAAAGGACTGTGTCCTTTCAGACTTTTTTTTTTTTTTTGAAATTTTCTCTAGTTAGCAGGTATCGCTTTTGTAATGAAGGAGGTGGGTAGGGAACAAAGGAAACTTCACTTTGGGGAAGAAAAACCATCCTGGGTAAGAAGTATGAGAACAGTGTGCCAATGGTAACCCTGGAGCAAGAAACAGGTAACCATAACTTTTTTATTTGTCTTTTTAATTTTTGGCTGCATTGGGTCTTTGTTGCGGTGCACGGGCTTCTCATTGCGGTGGCTTCTCTTGTTGCAGAGCACAGGCTCTAGGCACGTGGGCTCAGTAGTTGTGGCTCGCAGGCTCTAGAGAGCAGGCTCAGTAGTTGTGGCACACAGGCTTAGTTGCTCCGCGGCATGTAGGATCTTCCCGGACCAGGGCTCGAATCCATGTCTCCTGCATTGGCAGGCGGATTCTTAAGCACTGAGCCACCAGGGAAGTCCCCAACCATAACTTTTGATGTGAACTTAGATTAATAAAGAAATAGGGCATCAACCTCTAAGGCCTTATAAACTAACATATTCCGGAAAAGCTGTCACTGAAAAACACTGTTTAACCTCTTCTGATTAAACCAGCTTTTCTTCAGAGAAACTCAACCTGCATTTAAGAGAAACTAAGCTTATTTCTTGTTTTTTTTTTTTTAGCTTATTTCTTATTATTGGTTTTGTTTAAATACTAGTGATGTCACAATATAATTTTGTTTTTCATTGTAAATATAAAGCATTTTAACTAGATGCATGTTAAACAGACATCTGTGACCTAATTTCTCAAATTGTATTCCAGGTTCCAATTAATTTACTTAGAATCTTCTGGAAGAGGAGTTGGCAAACTTTTTCTGAAAGTGGCCAGACAGAAAATATTTTAGGCCTTGTGGGCCAAATGGTCTGTCATAACCGCTCAACTCTGCTGCTGGAGCAGCACAAAAGCAGTCATAAAAGACATGTAAAGGAATGAGATGTGTTCTAATAAAACTTTATTTACAAAAACAGGCTGTGGCCTGCGGTTTACCAACCCCTGAGCTGCTGGAAGAGCATACAAAGAAATGGGGATTAGGCAACAGTCCCAGCCTTGATTTGTCCTAACTCCTATTCACAAATAACATTCTGGCTTCCAATTCAGCCCCTCCGTAATAAAAAGGTATTCTGATATTGAACGCAGATATTCTGGGGACTAAAAGCGTTTCAGCCCCTGCTCTAATTTAATCAGTTGACAATACAGTCCCGATCAACTTGGGGTAAACCTGAGCGAGCTGGGCCTGCTCGCCTCTCGCCTGCCCTGTGCTTACACACAACGCTCCCACTCCGCACATCTGGAAGACCTAGATCTGGCAGCTTTGTATCAACAAGGCTTAAAATCTGCCACACTCGTAGGACTCCAACAACATAAGCATCTGGCAGAACCCTGAGAATGGCAACAATGTGCAATTTTTCACGGCAACAGAGACGCTTTTCATTGTTTGGTGCAGAGAAGCCAACCTCACTTGGCTTATCGTGTTCAACTATGTCCAAATTTATTTTACAGTTTAATAATGTAAACCACAATTTCCAATGATAAAGAGCATTCTGCTGAAGAATCTCTTTCATTGCCTTATCACAGGACAACAGTCAATTCTGGCTATGGTTTTTACACCAAAGCTCATAACTCGGTTTGGCAACAAACACAGACCAACTTATGAAACCAAGATTAACTTCCTCCCGCTCAACATGAATCAATCTGTCCTGAATTCCAAGACATCACTGTCTCCACCTGGTTGAGATGGGGATGGACCAGGAATGGCCCTGGGCAGGCAGGTCTTATTTAAGTATCTTTGCCCTTGAAGAGCTCCAGGTGTAGGCCTGCAGGGAGATGAGGCCTGTGAACAGGAAAACAAGCTACTGTTTTAGCTCCAGTGCCAGCACCTCTGCCCTCTCCCCTCTTCCCCAGGCCGGGATCTCAGGCCATCGTGAGCTTGCCTTGAGTTCTTTCTCAGCATTTTCTCCTATTCTTAAAGGAAGTGATATCACCCTCAAAGAGGCAAAAACTGGTTTATCGGCGGCAAAAAAAAATCTTAGCTTATAAAACGGTTTGTGGCCCGCCAAAGAGCCAATGGACACAGACAGATGTACAGTCTATCTGTGATGTTGAACTTTACGGCGGGGGTGGGGGGGGCGGCTAGAAATTAGGGAAAAATGTCTCAAAGGCTCCTGGGTGCGGGCAGATACAGAGATAATGGAAAAGAGATGGAGAAACTCTACCTCCATTCCTAGGTTTTGAGTATGTGGGTGAGTTACAACGGCCATTTACCATCAACTTTTCAGCTAGGGCCAAACATTTATCAGCAACAGGACACTGGTCAGCATCAGAAGTAATCTCTGTTTTAGTCGCTTCCTGGCAATACAATGCTCATGGCTTATTTACCGTCCATTGGGGACGTCAAGCTTGCCAAGGGAAACTGCCTCTAAGCCACATGGGCTCTGAGGCAGAGATGCTCTCCCATCGGCCTGAAACCTTCACCTCCAAAGAGAGAACGGAGAGTGTGAGGACCTTCAAAGGAACAGTGATTGGAGACTCCCAGAACCCCGCCAGGAGTCTGAAGGATACAACACAGCCACCGTCACATGGAAGATCCACAGGAACGAGGTGCTGCACCCATTCCCAGAGCCTCCCCCAGTTCTCACAAAGATAAGCAAACGGTATTTAGGTAACCCCATCTTTGTCCAGCATCTGTGAAGGAATATATACACACACACACAGGGGAAAGGTATTAAAACACTATTCATATACCTTTTTTACTTGAAAAAAAAAAAAGGAAATCTACTCCAAGCCCATACTTATACCATTTCACTGTCACCTCCCCTACCACGCCTCTACACAATTCTGTACAACATCTCCTCGCCGCCCCCAAAATCTAGTTTATCTTACTTCTTCGTATTAATTCAACACATATCTTTAGGGCACCTACAATTTACCAGGCACCTTGAGCAGTGCTGTAAATAGCTGTGACCAAGGTAGACGCTACCCTTGCCCTCAATGAACTTAGTCTGCTGGAATGAATGATCTAAATGTACAGACTTACAGAGCTATCTTAACTAAATATACAGCTTTGGGGTTGGTGGGGGGAGTGTTAAGTGCTCAAGCAAATGATTTAAAACCCGCTTTTATCAACTTTTACTCCTTATTTACCCCAGCCTCGTGATTTTGAAATGATGAACCTAAGGTCAGGACCATAATTTCTGAAACCGCGAGCTTAGAATAAAAATATTGGAATGCATCCCACCCAGTAAGGTTTAAGTATTGTTTTGTGGAACTTTTGTTCCAGTTACACGTGATGGTGGTTCACCATCGTAAAAACTGTAATGTGCCATTGCCAACAAAGTGTCTGTTCACATCCATTCCAAGAGAATAACCTGTGACAGATGTAATTTAACTTGGTACAATGGTCATAATTCAATTACACCCTTAGAGCCACCATTGGGCTTTTGGAAGGAAACACAAGTCGCATATACTCTGATCACTTTGGCCAAGAAACACTTTCTGTGTGAGACAACTCTACGACCCTGTATTCACCCTCATATTTACAAATTTTCAACTGCAGGTTTTCGGGTTGAGGTAAACACCATCCGCTGCTCTATTTCAAACCATTCCACGGCGCCCTCAATCCATGCAGTGTTTTCTTTTCCTTGTCTGTGTGTAAATAACCAATGCCCAATCCTATATTCAAAGTTCCAAGGAAAACCCTGGTCACAGCTGTGCAATGTAATATACAATACCCGAAGCTAACGTATAAGCGGCTTAAAATTATTGGGTTTCCCTCGGCGCCCATAATACCACCCCTCTGCGCTAATTTTCAGATACTCAGGTTACCCTTTTTACTCCTAACCGTTTCTTGGGGACTCTGTGCACAGATTTCAGTGGTACCGAGGTCTCCGAAGAGTTTTACTACTGAGGGCAGCTCGCTGTTTTGCACGGGCGGGAACCTCCCGGCCCAGATTCTCCGCCCAGCACACTACACCCCGAGAGGCACGCCCGGCTCCGGGGGGCTCAGTGGCTCGCGTCTGGGGACGTGTAAATAGACGGGTCCTGGGCAAACTCGTGCCGCCTAACTGAATCACCTGCAGTCTCCGAGCTTACCTTGGGACGCTTATTCCTGAGGGAGCAAAACCGGATACGATTAAGGACAAACTATTTCGAAGAAAGACAAAGGAGCGGGTGTAAGAGGTGCCGTTAAGCGAGGGACGCCGGAGCCCAAGGCTGTTTCCCCTCCATCTCTCAGGCCCCGCCCCCGACCTCCATCCTCGGGGCCACAGCGGCGGGGACACGGGAAGCCCCCTTCGTTCGGCGCCCCGTTAGTGACTTTCCAGCTGGGGTAGGATTCAAAGTGCGGCCCGCGGGTCCCAAGCACCAGGGGTTACAGGGTCGGCCGCCCATGAGGCGTTCTCAAGCCCCACACGCAAGGCCCCTGGGCCGAAACCGCTGGCCAGCGCCCTGTCCGCCTCGGCGTCCAGGTTCCCGCGCTGCAGGCCCGACCCCGCCGGGGGCCCGGCCAGCCCGAGCGTGGCTCCTCCCAGGCGGGGCGTCCGCGGCGGGGTCGCTCAGGGTCACTGTAGGTCTCTTCCCGCCCCAGGCCGCGCCGAGCCTGAAGTGAGCCCCGGACTGCGCTCCTCAGGGCACCTACCTTCCAGGTGCCCAGCCCCAAGATGGGCATCTTTGCGCCGGTGTAGAGCACGAGGTGGTTGGCCATGACTGCTGAGCTCCGCTGACTCGGACCAGAGGACCATGCAGCGCAGGCTGTAGCGCGGTCCTTTATATAGCCGGTGAGGCCCGCAGAAGCGGCGGGTACGATAGGCGCCCGGCTACGCAAAGGCAGCTTCTGATTGGCCCGCCCGCCAATCAGGACGCAGCGCCTCTGTTAGCCCGGGGTGGGGTGGCTCTGCCGGGAAGCTCCTCCTGCTAGGTCCTAGCGGGACCGGATTCTTTTCTAGCCGTTGGTTCGCCCACGCCCCGCGCGGCGCAGCTGGCTCAGCCAACTGCTGTGGAGCGTGGAAACGCGAATGTTTTAGCAAAAGTAACAGACTTCTCGTAAATAAGTAGCCTGGGAAGGGTTTTTTTTTCATTTTTTAAAAGAGCGCATATGGGTACATTTGTCTATTGTTCAAGACCAGTATCGTGCTCTTTGGGAATGTGACCAAAGCCGGGTCTTTAACGTGTAGGAACACACAGACTGCTGCTGTAGTTTAGCACACTTCGCTCTTAGAAAGGTGCACGCCAGAGAAGTGGCTTGCAATCTTGCTACAAAACATCACCTGGAGATTAGGGTTTGTCCAGCCTGTATGTAGCCTCCTAGGGCTAATTTCACACTCCACCCTAGATGTGAGCTGTGTCTGTACACACTGAGTGTGGTTCAGCAAGTCTTCCTCCAAAAGCCAGCATCTCTCGAGGTTAGAAATCCCGGATGAGCTTAATCCAGAACACAGAGAGGACATTCAGTCTTTGGTAAGTATGACTCCATCAAAGCAGCACATTTCATACATGGTAACTTAGCGAAGCTCTCTAGATGAATAAGGCAGAAACCCACAAAAGATAAGTTAACTTTAATATTGTGGCTTCAAAATATTCCGAATTAGGAGGTGCTAGATAATAAATTAATCGGCCTTAATTGGCAGGTAGGAAAACACATTAGTTTCCAAGATAACCATAGGAAAGTTGCTGGAAGACCTTTGTAGACAATTTTGGATTCTTTCCAACAACCCTTCTCCATGGTGCTGCACCCTACCTCAATTTTGATCTTTCTGCTCCATCTCCCTTTAATATTTCCCCTAATTATGCAAGATTGGGAACTACCTCTGCCCGGTGAATGACTCAGGAACCAGACCTCTCTAAACTCCATTCTGGTGATTTTCCGTTTAGTGACTTCTAAAAAGCGCCCCCCCTAGGAAAAATTTATACAAAACAGACTAGCCCAGAGAGTTTTTCCTTTTGACTATTATAAAAACTGTTGTTAGTAGGCAAATTCTGATACTATTTGTCCCCCCAGTAAGAGAATTTTAATTTGAGCCTACCCCTGGGAATTTGGTTTGTGGTAGAACAGCAGTAGCCTACCACGCTGCATTCATAAGATCTTTGTCGGCATAGAGGTTGCTGTCCAAAGTCACCCTGAGTGACCAGGTTGCTATACACAGAGGGGTTACCTGTTAGGGATGTATATTCATTATGAATGGCTTTGTTGTTCTTTCTTTGATGATTGAGTTTACAAGTTGACTGCATGAAAGCATAACTGGCTAAAAATGGAGTATTCTGACTGGGCTATCAAATGTAAAAAGTCAGACCTGTGGCTCTTCTGTAGCAACGATAGTACTGTATTTGGAACATACTGTTTTGATAGGCCCTGTTGCCTCTGTAATCTTTGTAAAATGACATTGTACACGTATCAAAGTTATTCTTTAGAAATCCATCAATGGAATTCTTCTGAGAAACATTCTAGTAATTCCTATTAAGAGCAATATGAATCTTAATGTACTCGAAACCAATAATCCCATCATGAGAACCAGTAATCTCATCCTGAGGAAATAATTTGAAACGAAAACACACATACATGCGCGTGCGCGCGCACACACACACACACACACACACACACACATACCATACTATAGGTATAGGGCTGGGACTGGGGTGAGGCAAGTGAGGTACTTAGGTGAAAAATTGCAGGCCTGAACGTGGACACCTCCTTAAGCTTTCTACCCTTGGCACTTCACTTGCCTCACCCTAGTCTAGCCACACACACACACACACACACACACACACACACACACACACACCTGTGTGTGAAAAACAGTTCTATACACATAATGTAAAACTGTAAATGTCCAATAATAGCAAGAGATGAAGTGTAGCCATTAAAAATGAAGACAATTTAGATATAGAGAAAAGTGTATATGAAATAACACTAAGGTGAAAGTAGAAAACAAAATCATAAATAGGACATGATTACAAACATGAAAAAAACAACGTGTAACATAGGGATAAAGTTAGGAATAAGCCAAATGTAAGGGAGGATACTCTTTGTCAGATTATTTCATTAATAAACATTTTTTGCAATTAAAAGACAATTTCCTATTAAGTACAGGATAAAACTTAAACTTTTTTTTTTTTTTTTTTGCGGTACGCGGGCCTCTCACTGTTGTGGCCTCTCTCGTTGCGGAGCACAGGCTCCGGACGCGCAGGCCCAGCGGCCATGGCTCACGGGCCCAGCCACTCCACGGCATGTGGGATTTTCCCGGACTGGGGCACGAACCCGTGTCCCCTGCATTGGCAGGCGGACTTGCAACCACTGCGCCACCAGGGAAGCCCTAAAACATAAACTCTTTAGCTTGGCCTTCAAAGTCCTGTGAAATCTAGTATAATTCTGTAAATATATGAGAAACTACCAAATTGTACACTTTAATAGGGTGCATATGATGGCGTGTGAATTATATCTGCATAAAGCTGTTATCAACAGACATACAAAGGTTACATGCTACCTGTCCACACAGGCTGCTGGAGGTGAAAGGAGCTAGTAGGCTCTATTCGCAGTCCCTCAAGGACCCAGGCTAGAGGTTCCACCACATTGTTTCACTGCTGCCCCAACCCAAGTCTTCAGGGTTTGCCTCAGGAGAGCCAAAGAGCACCAGGAAGTCACAAATGAGTAATGAATTGCTCAGGCCTGCAAGTGGCACACATCACTTCCATCTACAATCTACTGGCCAGACCTACTTGTGAGGTTCTGCCTATCTTCAGTGAGATGGGCAAGTGTCATCTTCCTGTGTGCCAGAAAGCAGAGGAGAAGAGAATACAGTAGAATAAAGTAAGCAGCAAAGTCTCTTCCACAAGGACAAATTGAGCCCGTATTATGTTTCAGATACTGCTTTAGACACTTTACATACATTACATGAAGGTGCTGTTGCTGATAGTAATAATATAATAGCTAATTTCTATTGAGTTTACTATGTGCCTGGCACTATTCTACAAGCATCGTGTGCATTAAATCATTTAATCTTCATAACCACTCTTTGCAGTGAGTACTATTATTCATCCATTTTACACATGAGGAAACTGAGGCACAGAGAAGGGAAAGAAATTGCTAAGGTCTCATAGCAAGTAAGTGGCATGGTCAAGATTTAAACCCAAGAACTTTGACTATATGGCACCTGAACTCTTATCCACTACACCGGTGGCTTTCAAGTTATTTTACCACGACTCACAGTAGGAAATACGTTTTTTTCAACTGAAAAAAAAATGCACAACCTAAAAGTTGAGAATTATGTTTTATTCAGCAGACTTGCTGAGGGAGACAGCCTCTCAGAGAGCTCTGAGGACTGCTCCAAAGAGGTGAGGGAGGAGCCAGGATATGTAGGAGTTTTTGCAACAAAGACCTGGTAGTTGGAACATCAAAAGATTATGGTTAATTAAAGAAAACCGGATATCTCAAGTTAAGGAATTTAGCAATTTTCTATGTATGGGAAGATGCAAGAGTCTGGGCTCATTGAAGTTATTCCTTTGATATGCACCTTAGCTATTTAGGGACAGTATCCTGTTTTTTTTCCATCCTGAATCCCCTCAGGGTGCACCGTTGGGGGTGGCTGCCAGCGGCTGATGGCTTGATGGCCACAAATTCTTTTTTTACCGATATGGCAGGTGACATTCTTCGTTCACATATGTGACACAGTGCACATATGTATATGTATCACAGACACCAAAGACCCACAAAACAATTTTCATCCTTATTATCTGTGGCATACTCTGATATTGCATATTCTGCTTTGTTTTATTTTTCTAGTATTGATTGCAACCATGATTCACTCCTGATTCCATGATAAATGATTTCGTGGTCCACTACTGAGTCATGGTCTCCAGTTTGGAACTCTGCCCTCCATCCATACCGTGGCCTCACCACTACTCCTCATTTCAGGTAGCAGCAAAACTGTGATAACCACACACCAGGCACCTGACAACAGCAGCCCCAGGAGAAATCCACAGGGTGAGCATTCCTGTCATGCCAACAAAGGCATCTTTCTCCCCGCCTCTGCCCACTCCATCCTTTGGTACCCTTGGCTGAGCAATCATCAGTTTGGAATGAGAACGCCTGAGATTGGTCCTCTGGAAGTGGGAAGCAGGGAGAGACGAGAAAGAGCGTGGAGGTCACAGGAAAAGGACAGAGGCTTCAGCTCCTGTCATGGAGTGGGCTGGACATAAGAAGCTCAGGGAACTGGTCTGTCGGGGAGCTGTGTCAATATTTATTTTTGTTTGCAAGATGAGGTTTAGATGGCAAACATCGTTGGGAGAACTGTCAATATTAACCTTCCTCATAGACTCATAGATACAGCAGAAGAGCAAAAAAAAAGAGAGAGAGAAGCAAACATTGTGTCACCTTTAGCACAACTGTTCAATAAATTCCTGTGAATAATAATATCCATGGGTGCCTTCCATGTATCAGGCACTTCAAATTCACTGTCTGATTTGACCCTTACAACCTCCTGGTCAAGACAACTGACTATTCCTTTCCCATTTGGGGCATTGAAGAAACTGAGGTTTGGTAATATTAATTGGCCCAATACCAACAAGTTAGTTAAGTGGCCTTCTTTTAAAATTTTGATATTTTGTTCATCATGGATTTTTTGGCATTAATTTCAATTTTTAAAATATTGCATTAAAATATAACCTATCTCGATTCCTGAGATTTTTGGCGCCCTCCTCCCCTTAAATTCCGCATAGAGGCAAAGGCCTCCCTCACCTCACATTGCCTAAGAGCATCAAAATAAAAAGGAACCAACCCCCAGGGGTGGAGTTATTTGCAAAGAGCATTCATTATCCACACCACGAGCACTGGTGCCGGCCACACTCTTACAGCGCATGCGCATGCGTGAGAGCACGTGTGCGCATCTGTGGGCTTCAGCACAATTTCCCGCCCCTGCAGCAGTGACTCCACCCTTTTTCTCCCAGTCAAAAAAGCCTAAGAGAAAGCAGATGACTGAGGGAGGCATTGTATTAAATGCCTAAGGCATTAATGAATTCTTTATCCCAAGGTGGGGTGGCCCTGTGGCTGAGAACCTCTGCGGCCTGCGGCTGGCTCCTGCTTTCCGAGGGAGGGGACTTAGTACACTAGTGGCAAGAGGAGAGACTTACCCATCCGTCACTGCGAGGGGAATGGGCCGCGTAGCGAGCGTTGCCAAATCTGGCTCCCTGTGCACCAATGCCGAATAGCAATACGGACACAGAGAATTGGAAGATAAGAAATAGAGAGGCGCTTTATTTTCTTTGCCAGGCCAAGGGAAGACACAGTACGCTAATGCCTCAAGAACTGTGCCTCCCTCCTTGGGGAATCGGAGAAGATTTTATGCGTGGGGCTCGCAGTCTGCAGTCTGGGGGTATGTGATAAGGATCAAAGTAGTGAAGGTCTTGCGTTTCTTTTCTTCTGCAAATTCATGGCCAAAGCTGGCATCAGGTGGCTCAGCAACCGGGTCTGGTGTCCCTGAAGTTACTGGCCCGTGACCTTCTTTCTGAAATGAAGAGTGCTGCAAGGGAGTGTAGGGGGAGAAGAAATGTCAGGTGCAAATGGTAATTTGTATGGAGTCAGAGAATAGTCAGCTTCGTGAAGGACAAGTCTAGCTACAAGTGTTTGTTAGTAGTAACAGCTAAAGAATAACCAAGATTGCTTAACTCTTTCAGGCCTGTTTATGTTGTTTCCCCAGACTGTTCACTGTTTCCTTATTTTCCTTGTTGATCAGAAAAGTCTCATTTCTATTTTTGCTGCAACAGTAGTGCAGATAAATAAGTCTCCTGCGCTCCAATTTAGGAATAGGTGACTGGTGAGATTGAGGGGTCTCCTCATTTGTCTGGGGTCCTGGTTTTGGAGGGGTGGAGTGGGGTGGGTGCAGGTCAGTGAACCTACAGAATTGCTAACCCAGGTTCTGGTATTTGTAGGCAGCTTGGACTTGAGCATGGACTTGGATGACATGATTGATAACTTCCTGGCTGCCAGCCCCCGTTTCATCCTCAGTGGCCAGCACCATACCCGTCCTGAGAAAATCTACTATAAGAAAAGATCTCTGTGCGTAGGTAAAGCACATGTAGTATTAGCAAGTTTGGTACCTTTATGGAAGAAGTGTATTCAGTCAACAAACTCATTCACTTATCCAATAAATATTTACTGAATGTTTAATGCCAACAGTTACTGTTTTAGGTCCTGGGATTACAAACAGGACAGTCTCTGATCACATGCAGCTAGCTTCCTTTCTAGCCAGGGAGAGATAAATAGTAAACATACCTAAAAACAAGCTAATGTAATATCTGGCCAGATAATGTTAAGCCACATGATGAAGACAAAGGAGGTGATCAGGATAGAGATGAGGGCAGGGTTGGCAGCGTCGGAAGGAGGATGGAGAGGGAGGTGATGCATGTGCATACCTAGAGAGACACATTCCAGCAGGTGAGAAGAGGCCTCCGTGGACCTTGAGGGTGGTTGAGTTGTTTTGTGTGTACATGGGGTGGG
The DNA here is from genome assembly GCF_949774975.1 of Lagenorhynchus albirostris. Lineage (NCBI taxonomy): Eukaryota > Metazoa > Chordata > Mammalia > Artiodactyla > Delphinidae > Lagenorhynchus > Lagenorhynchus albirostris. The sequence goes on along the minus strand of NC_083102.1, from coordinate 18,318,929 downwards.
GGAGGGGCGTGGTGGAGAAGCAAGGAAGGATGGTGACTCTTCTTGCTTGCTTGTCCTCTGGCACAAGACGCCCCAAATGCCTAAGCAACAATCCGAGCTTATCATTTAATGGCACTCTTGCTGTTTCCCAAGAAAAGCATCTTCATTATGATAGTTTCAAGATGCAATAATTTGTGCTTTCCTTTCCTTGGATGGAATGTCCCAGAATGCCCCAACCACTGGACCCCTAAAAACTTTACTGGTGTGGCACGCATCCTGAGTCTTGATGGGGTTTACTCCCCGACCTCTGGAGTACATGTTTCTTTCCAGGGTCTCCAGTGTGCTAGCCATTTCTTGCTCAGACAGTCCCATTAGCATGCTGTCATTGGTATAATGGATCAAGGTGGGAGGTCCAGAGGTCCAGATACCTTTGAACTACAACAGAAAGAAAGACAGTTAACTGAGCCCTGGGGAAAATCTGTAAATGCATACTGTTGTCTGTTCTGTCTGAATACAAAATGTCTTTGATCCTCCTATTGGTGGGAACAGAAAAAAACCCATTTGCCAGCTAAACATAAATGGGAAGAACAATTATTGCAATAGACCATGGAATCTAAGCTGGATAAAGAGGGAATCAAGGACGAGGCGATGCTGACTGTCTAGGGAAGGTGGAGGTGATGGACAGTGAAGTGAGATAAGATGAGTGGATCAGGGGTCTTAATGGCGCCAAGGAATTGATGAAGTGTGAGTGTTAGAAGCAGGGGAAAGAGGTATTGGTCAGGATGCGATGCTGAAATTTGAGATTTAATGGTAGGAGATGTATTGGTAGTAACAGTAAAGAGAGGAAAAGTTCATAACAATTGAAGGGGGTCAACTAAATGAGATACCAGAGGCACCAAGAATTATATGGATGTTGGAAGTCTTGGAGAATGGTTACAGAAGGGGTGGTGAAAAGTGGAAGAGTGACCCTGGGGTCAGTAGAAGGGACAGTGGGGCTTACAGTTTGATGCCATGTACTTCAAAGTATCTGAGATGTTGAGAGAGGAAATAAACGAAAAGCTGCGATATCCCAGGAGGATATTCACCTCACTTTTAGGCTCAGTGGAATGAAGACTGGCAGAGGAAAAACAGACCCCCTCTTAAGAGAGCTGCAGGGGAAGCATCGTCCTCCAGGAGGCGCTGGTTTTCACTTACAGCAAGTTCATGAACCCAACATTCAGAGAAGAGCTGGAGGATAAAGTACAAGGGCTTCTGGCAATGAGGCTTGTTGGCAGTGGTCTGTGGATAGTGTTTAATAACCAGGGCTCTGGGGAGCGGGGAGCGGGGGAGGTCTGATTTGCAGTGGTTGCCAGTTTCTGTGGAGTAAATCCTCCCCACACCCCTCAGTCCAACCTATTTCAAACTGCCCAACCTCAAGGGCCGAGATCAGGGTGGGTCAAGGGAGGCACTCACTCACAATTTGGTGCAGAGACAAAAAGCTCAGTAATCACGATGAATAAGATTTTAAGACGATAGTTTTTAAGGAAATAAATTTATTAAACAAACGACTGTGATGATTTCATATAGGGATAACAACGTTGAAAGAATAACGGGGTGGGGAGTGCCTCGGGGCGGGGGAGGGACTCCTTGGGTGTGAGGAGGCCCCACATTGCATTATAAATTTCGAATACTCTGCGAAAATCCTGAAAGAAGCCTTGTCTGCTGCTGCAGGCATCATCAGTTTGCTCAGAATCAGGGCTTTGAGTCACCAGTAGAATCACAAGACTTTGTCGAGAAATGGGAGCACGCTCCCGAGAAACTCACGGACTTTTGTTAAGAGCAAAGGAAAGCCCATTGTCAAAACAATTCGCCAAGCTTGAACATTTATGAGAGTGAATGAGTCATAAATCACTGTACATTTTTTAATATTATTTCTGAGAAAGAAATACATTTTCAATGCAATAAAAACCCACTACATGCACCATTAGGAGTGTGTGTTTTTATGTGCATTCTTCCAGGGAGGACTTCAAAGCTTTCTTTTAGATTCTCAGGTGGGTTTCTGACCCCCCAAAAGTTAAGATTATCAGAGGGCAGCCTCCATAAAATGTAAATGACAAATATATACACGATAAGCCCATCGACTGCAGCATGTCTACACACACATGCAACTTGTTTCATATATGTATATATGAAACTTCTTGGGGGAAAATGTTTTCTGAAACTATGTGATTCGTTCTGATTATGAATGCAGAAAAATCCCCAGCAAGTTTTATAGGAAGTAAAATTATAGTAGAGAAAAGGCTCTAATTCCATGCTAACCAAGCAAAGGGAATTGAGTTTTCTAAGAGAACATTTCTCGGTAAACCTAACAACTAAGTAAAGGGTTATGTGTATACCATCTCTTCTTTGCCCCTTCTTCCCTTCTGCTGCCTGGATTGTAGATGTAATGCTGGAGCTCAAGCAGCCAGATTGAATCACGAGACAGCATGGATAAAGCCGCAGGACAGAAGGAGCCTAGATTCTTTTAATGGTGCCGCTGCCTTATCAGACCTGGAGTGCCTTCCTTCAATCTTCTTTTACATGATGGAAAAATATAAACTTCTGTCTTATTTATGCTACTGCTTGCCACAAACTCTGCACAGATGTTCCCAATTATGCATTGTAATCACCCCAAGAGGTAAGTATTGTTATACCAGTTTTATAGATGAGGAAGCCAAGACCTACAGAGGTTGAGTAGGTGGCAGGTTGAGTCAGGCAGTCTGGCTCCAGAACCAGTGTTGTTACTCCATGCCAGGCATTATTCCAAGCCTGTTAATTAAGTAATCCCTACAGGAAACTTACAAGACAGTTACTATCATTCCCCCAATTTGTGAAAGAAGAAATTGAGGCATGGGAAGGTTAAAAGGTACCACAGATCATAGCGAGTAAGATGGAGCCAGGGTCTAAGGCAGGTATCTGACTCTGGGATTCATTGCTAACACTCTGCAATACAGCCTTTCTCAGAGGGCTGCTTTTGTCCAGTGAACAGGCATCAGTCATCTGGGTAAACTCTGGGACCATGTGCCCAGAGTTGGCCTTGATTTAACTCTGGCATTGAAGAGGGATCAGCTTTGTAGCATTGCCAATGCCCAAACTATATATAGACATTAATTTTAAAAAGGCAGAAACAAAAGCAAATATTTGCAAAAAATTCTCTTCAGTAGTCATTTAAAAAATCTCAAAGAGGGCTTCCCTGGTGGCGCAGTGGTTAAGAATCCGCCTGCCAGTGCAGGGGACACGGGTTCCAGCCCTGCTCCAGGAAGATCCCACATGCCGCGGAGCAGCTAAGCCTGCGCACCACAACTACTGAGCCTGCGCTCTAGAGCCCACGAGCCACAACTACTGAGCCCGAGTGCCACAACTACTGAAGCCCACGCGCCTAGAACCCGTGCTCCGCGACAAGAGAAGCAACCCAGTGAGAAGCCTGCGCGCAGCAACAGAGACCCAATGCAGCCAAATAAATAAATAAATTTATAAAAAAAATAAAAAATCTCAAAGAGAGCTACCCTTGTAGCAAAGCTTAGAAAGATATTTACCCAAATCATAATCTGATTTAATGCCCCCATATACGAAAGTTGTATTTGTCTATTTTAAGAGTATCAGAACTTGTTTGAGAAGCGAACACTTATCTGATGTTCAGAAAAATAGCATATTGTATGTTCCTAGCCTGGAAATCCCTGGGCAAACAAAAGTCAAAGTAACTGTCAACATGTATTAGTCACAGTCTATTGGAGTTTGAGGGTGACTGCTCTTCATTTCCTGAGCTGAGAATAAATTGAGCCATAGACACAAGGATACAGACATCAAATATCAGCTTTGTTTCTGACAAGCCTGAGTTGGAGAATAGGGTTTGAACTTTGCAGCCAGGATCCATCATGTGCCCCATGCACCCGGATTCAATGTGTCCACCAGGGCCGTGCAAACCTGGACCACTGTGTCTCCCTTTCAGAGGTTAGTCATTTACCTGGTGGAAAATGCATGCAACCCAAAGACAGGCTTGCTTTCTCTGACACATACACACACACACACACAGAGAGAGAGAGAGAGAGAGAGAAGATCTGGAAAATGCTGTCCCAAGTATGCACAATTCAAATTCAGGAAAAGTCCTAGATTCACCGAATAAGTCACTGTCACTCCACCACCCTTAGGGAAGAGTAAGTGAAGGGGCAGGTGAAAGGGAATGAATGTTGTCCTCTAAAGAGCTGCCGGAGAGCAGACTGTCCTACTTTATGGGGGCGACGTGGAATCTAGAGACATACAACCAAGAGGTCCTGCTAAGATGACTCGAGTGAAAGGCAATGCGCCAAGAGTTTTATATGACGAGGTGACAGGTAGTCTGACTCCAGAGGCCCCATACGGAAGCCCCACACTGCACGGGCATCTCCGGTGTGTGAAGAGCAGTCACCAAGGGCCATCTTGGATCAGGGGACCCATCTCATCAAAGGAGTGTCACATGCGAGTCACTGTTCAATCTCAAGCCTGCATCATTCTCTCCATCCTTAAAGTGGTTCTAAAATGAAGGAGGGAGTGTGTGAAATCGCCTCCTCTGTGCAGCCTACTTACATTCAGGTTTTATTAGTTCAGCCTGTAGGTAGGCATTGGTGCTACCTTACAGGTGAGGTCTTTAACCCTCAGAGGGGTTAAGTGACCTGCCCCAGACTATACAGAGCTAAAAAGAGGATGAGGCCAGGACTGAATATTTTACAAATGCCCTTCTCTTTGCCTCTTATCTCACTGCCAAGGAGAAAATGATCTTCCAAGAGCTTGAACCAGGTTGAGTATACCATTAACTGATTTGTACCTTAAGACCTCTCAGAAAGAGTGGTTATAAGATCTATAAATAAACAAGGATCATGGCAAGTTATACTTTTATAACTTGTAAAAGTATAAAAGTATAACTTATAAAGGTATATATAAGTATACTTATATAAGTTATACCCAAGAGTTATACTTTTATAGGAAGAAGGAAGCACATGCATTGCCAGGATTTTTGCTAGAGATGGTTCATACATTATTCTCTTTAATCTTCGCAAGAACCAGCAAAAGTAGGCTGTAATCTCTCTCTCTTTTTGAGCTTTAGTACATGAAGATCCTTACACTCAAAAAGATTAACTAACCTAAGTACACAAGTCCAAAACCCAAACTCCTTTCAGCATACAAGAATACATTCCAACAACTAATATTCTTTAAACACTATTGAGTTACAATGAGTTCTGCATACAGTGAGTATGCAGTTCACACACATTGTCCTCTTAAGTGTTTCCCAGACCCCTCTTGAGCTACTTTTTGCTGTGCTCACTTTGCAGGTGAAAAAGCTGAAGCTCAAAAAAGTTACTTCTTATAGCCAATAAATAGCAGAGTTGGAATTCAAATGCAGAATTCAAATGACACACCATGTCAAGCTCTGCCCAGGACACTGCCACTGAAATCTGAGACACATTCCTCTTCACCCACAGGAAGCGTTTCTATTTGCATAATGGCCTCACAGACAAAACAAAGCTTGCTGCCTAAAGACAGACTAGGGGGTTTGTGTGCTCAGCCTTTGAAAACCTAAATCTAAAAGTGATGGCTGGGCTTCCCTGGTGGCGCAGTGGTTGGGAGTCCGCCTGCCGATGCAGGAGACACGGGTTCGTGCCCCGGCCTGGGAAAATCCCACATGCCGCGGAGTGGCTGGGCCCGTGAGCCATGGCCGCTGAGCCTGCACATCCGGAGGCTGTGCTCCGCAACGGAAGAGGCCACAACAGTGAGAGGCCTGCATACTGCCAAAAAAAAAAAAAAAAAAAAGTGATGGCTAACACCATTATCTTTAAAACAAACAAACAAACAAACAAAAACCCTTAGGTACAATTATGGATGGCAGCTCCAGAGAGCATTGTTAAAGGAAACCTTTGGCATCCATCCCTGTATAAGTCAGTGTTCTGCTAAGAACAGAACCAATAGGATGTATATATTTCTCTCCATAGATAGACAGACAGATAGATATACATTCTTTGTCTCTTTCTGTATATATATACACACACTCTCTCTGTTTCTCTCCATATACATAAATATATAATAAATATATTACTGTATATTATATATTATCTCCTTTAATCCTCACAAGAACCTGCAAAATTAGGCTACAATGTCTCTCTCTCTTTTTGATCTTTATCAGGATCCTTTAGTAAGATCAATAGAGAGAATTTATATAGAGAGAGATCTCCTTTAACCCTCACAAGGATATCAATATGTCTATATATCTACATGTATCTATCTAGATAGATGGGGGGTAGATTTATTATAAGGATAAATGTGATTATGTGATTATGGAGGCTGCATGGAAGTCCCAAGATCTGCAGTCAGCAAGATGGAGACTCAGGAGAGCTGGGGGTGTAGGTTCCAGTCAGAGTACAAGGCTGGCATCTCAGTGCCAGCAGTCAGGTAGGCAGAATTCCCTCTTACTCCACCCTTTTTCCTATTCAGGTGTTTAACTGATTGGATGAGGCTCACCCTTACTGTGGAGGGCAATCTGCTTTCCTCAGTCTACCTATTCAAATGGAATCTCATCCAAAGACACCCTTACAGACACACCCAAACTAATGTTGATCACATGTCTGGGCACCCTGTGGCCTAGTCCAGTGAACACATAAAATTAACCATCACATTACCTAACAAATGACATTGGCATTAAGAAAGATAATGGAGATCTTCCACCACATACACCTCATTGCTCTCTTATGAGAGGCAGGGTAACTGGGCAAACGTTATATTCGTAAACTTTAGATGTTTGCACCAAGCCCATACCTTCTCTTTCTCTCCCACTCTTACTATTTGCTCTCTTCACACATCTCCTATATTAAGCTGCTCTGTAATTCCACTTGGCAACACTTGTCTGTCAACTGAAATAAAAATGCACAACATAAAAACTGTGAGTTAGGTTTTATTTGGGGTCCTTACTGAGGAGTGTAGCCCAGAGACAGCCTCGCAGACAGCCCTGAGGAACAGCTTGGAAGAGATAAGGGAGGAGCCAAGATAAATAGAATTTTTTTTTTTTTTTGCTGGAAAAAACATGTAGCCAAACATCAAAAATACTACTGCTAATCACAAAGAACAGACATCTCAAGTTAATGATTTTAGTGCTTTTTTATGTATGGAAAGACGTAAGAATCTGAAATTTTTCCTTAGATATGCATCTTAACTATCATTTGAAATTTGAAAGTTTTGAAATTTTTGAAATTTGAAAATTTTCCTTAGATATGTATCTTAACTATCTAAGGGCCGGTATATCCAAAGCACAAAATGCTTCCTGTTTTTCTCCAACCTGAATTCCTCTCAGGGCAACTACAGTGGCTAAAGGCTTGAACCTTGTAGAACTGGAATTGCAGGGAACATTTTTTTTCCTTTACATGTCCATCTGAAAATAAGTTTCACTGACAACAAAAGTTAGCAAAGTATGGAAGTGCAAGGGGCTGGGACACAGAAGGCTTGAGTTTGGATTACAGCTTTGCATCATACTAACTAACGTAAGATTGAACTATATAAATGTATAAATATTCAGCTTTTTAAAATATAGGAAATGTCAAGTTCATGTGGTTTAATATAATAATGATAGAGTAAGGGGGTGATACTTATTATCTCATGTAGCTCTCACAAAGCTATTGTGAAATAGGTTTCCCATCACCTGCATTTTACTGATGAAGAGAAAGCTTCAGAGGGTTTGACCAAGGCCACAAAGCTATTGTGTGACTGAACTGAGATTCTAACCAGGTCTCCCTGTTTCCAGAGCCAACACTCTTCTAGGCTTCACTTCCCATTTATACTGTGAGTCACATAGGCATTCTAGGTCTCAGGCATCATCTCTTCTATTTATCCTATGCAAGAAGAAACTCGGGGTTTTCTTTTTTCCACCAGTATTAACAAAGGAGTAAAACCATAAAAATTGACAGAATTCGTAAGTAATGGAATAAAGATTTTAAAAAAGTCAGGCAGACACCTAAAAGAATAAAAAAAAAAAAAGAATAAAAATAAAGAGTAAAGTCTAGCTACATGCAATAAGCATAGGGTATTACTTGTGAAAGTAATAACGATTAATAAAAACGTGTGATGCCATCTGTACTCAAGAGTCATTAAGTTACAGTATTTCTCAGTGAAAAGAAGTGTCTCTTTATCAATGACTACAGGCTATGAATTGTGATAAACAACACAGAGAAATAATGGATTCCTTTCTAGATTGTTATTAGCTCTGCGTTTTACTCAGATTGCATACTTTCTCGTCTATGTAGGAGATGGGGCTAAGGACAAAGCTTCCCCCTCTCGCTCTCTTGAAGAAGGAATTTTGCAAAGCAATGGGTGTAACATAGACCCTCAGCCTCAATGGGGGACAGTATCCTTCCCGGAATGCAAGGCTTAGGTGATCCCAATGAAGGCCTGCCTCTGCCTAGGCCAGTCTACGGGTCCCTCCACTTGGGCTTGGCACTAACACTTCCCAATCCCGTGTCTGCCACAGCCGAGACAAAGCACCATAAATAATATATGTACTCCTCCCTTTGTACCCCTAGACCCTCTTCCAGGACTGCCCAATGCAGCAGCTGCACTAAGAAGATGATACTTGATACACATATCGGCAAGGGGGTCTAGGGGTTGTGGCTGTCACAAGTACTAGAGATAGGACCCAGTAAGGCAGGCAAGGGTTCCCCAAGATGGTGGGCGAAATGAGAGACATGGAAAAACATTTTTTTTCACAGTAAGAAACACCATGATCAGCCTGTGAAGGCCGCTTCTGCCTGACGTGCCTCCCTAACCCCAGGCAGCTCTCTGGAGGGAAAGGGCAGAGAGCCATTCATGGGTCTCAAACCACATAAAATGGAATCTGCTCTCCATCCTGGATCAATTCCTAACATCCAGGATCAATTGTCTATAGGTGGGAGATAGTCATTCTTTAGGTGAAGAAACAGAGTAATCATTAATAATATCTATCTGTAAATAAGATTCTATTTGTCTCCTACCTGGAAACCAGAAGCAAGAGGAACACAGCTTTGACAGGGAGTCGTCATGGAACTTAGAGTCGAAATTCTTGGATGTTCTTATTCTTTTTCCATTTCCCTCATGCATCTGCTCACTCTGTAATGCAATAAGAAAACCACCACAGGGGTTAAAAATACAGCAGAACAATAGAAGTGTGCAAAGTGGCAGGCTTACGTCAAGCTAAATTTAACCAAACCAAGTCAAGTTAATGCAGTTCAACCAATGTGTTGAACGGTGCACCAACCACCTGCTTAGAGCAAATGTACAGAACTAACAGTGAGATGGCGGGGCAAGGGCAGGGATGCACACGAGGGAGGATGGGAAAGTTTTCACAGAGGGGGTCCTATTTGTACTAGGTAAGTTGGGCAGCATGATACAGAGAGTTTGGGAAGGGCATTCTAAGAAGTGGTTACCTTGACATGAATGAAGATGCTGAATCCAGGAAATGGCAAGTATCTTGGCATCAGTGGTCAGGAAGGCATTGGGGAAAGAGAAGGGACAGAGAATGTGGCCAGAAAGGCAGACTGGTCCAGACTGCATAGGTCTTGAGTGCCAAGCAAAGGAGCTTTAACTTCATCTTGTGGATGTGCACTATTATGGGAATTGTCTCAGAAAATCAGAGTGTGTCCATTGCTAAGCAGTGATTAAAGTGCTATCAGCAATGCTGCCTTGAGGAAACAACCATGGAATTTTCACCAAGTGAGTGGATGGTTCTGTTTACTCAGCACTGATTGGTGTGAGTGGACATACCATTGGTTATTATAGGTGTCATTCTTTTGTTTGAATGTTAGGGTTATTTCTTTGTTCACGTCTCTCAATGTTTTCTTAGTATCTAACAATTTCTAAAATTCTTGCCTAACTTAGCTATGCCAAGGGAATTCAGAAGAAAGTATATTTTTGTTCTTTATTGGCTGGAATTGTAAACTGTACTCAGGGAAATCTGGGCATGGTGGTGACAAAGACATTAAATATTAGAACTTACGGAGGAAGGAGAAACTTGGGGGACTGAATCAGGCTGCTTGGTCAGTTTCTCCTCCCTACCTAGAGTTTTCATTCATTCATTCACTAAATACATATTTATAAATATATTTCTTTTAATAATGTATATTATTTATACATATAATACATATTTAAAATACAAAATTTATTTAAAATATTTATATACTAGGCATCCTCTTCTCCACAAAAATTTTGTGGTCCTCTGTTTTCTTTAAATGAGAATCACACTGAGAACTGAAACCATCTATGACACACAGCTTACTGTCTATGTCTACATTAACATGAATTTACTTTATTCATCAGCCTACTCTTCCAGGAGATTCTTGCCCAGGAAAATTAAAATTGAAGATAACATTATTGTTCATGTCAGGAAAATAAAAGACCCATCAACTCTTAATTAATACACAACATTAAATGACAGTTTATACCCTGAAAATCTTTAAATCCTATCCTCAAAACCTTTACCTTTCTGGATCCACCAATTCTAGTCTATTACATTCTGATTCTTCCCCAGTTCGAATCAAGCTCCACCTCTGCCCCCTCCTCCTTCAAAAGACCAGACTTCAAAAGTCTCAATAAGGGACTTCCCTGGTGGTCCAGTAGTTAAGAATCAGTCTTGCAATGCAGGGGATGCCGGTTCGAACTAAGATCCCACATGCCATGGGGCAACTAAGCCTGCGCACCACAACTAGAGAGCCCATGTGCCACAACTACAGAGCCCACGTGCTCTGGAGCCATCACGACAACTAGAGCCAAAATGAAAGATCCCACATGCCGCAACTAAGACCTGACGCAGCCAAAAGATAAACAAATAAATATATATTTTTAAAAGTCTCAATAAATATTCCAACTTTGCCTGTCCCCCCTGAGATACTAATGAGACTCCATAGAGGCAGCATTCTCCCTTACCTCGGTCAGGTCAGCATCCTCTTATCAGCAGGTTGTTTTGGTCTTATTTTGGGAACCTAGCATTCCAAAGAAGCCTTTCTCTTAAATTAGTAGAAATATGAATGTTTGAGCTGGAAAAGTGTATGTGGGAAAAGGTTTTAAGCGATTGAATTGATTGATGTGCAGCCTTGCCTAGAAATCAGATCGCAAGAGTAGGAAAAATCAGATGACTAGGTAAAAAAAAGAATTTGAGAGATGCATGGAAATTGTTAGCAACAAATGAGAAGAAGCAAAAGGAGTGTAGGAAGTTAGATCCTTTTGGAAAATGATTAGACAACTTCATCTTTTACTAAACAAATATTGTGATTATTATCTAATTATTAAGAATAAGCTGTGGACTAGGCCATAAACTTGGATTGTTTTGAGAATAATCTAAATATTATAGCAGTACTAAAAAGTAGAGAAATGGAATTTGTTTTGTTATTGGGCTTTTGTAATATGGTACCACAAAAGCAAATATTTAGACTGGTCAGTTTAATACTTTCAGTGGAAATAAGCTTTTATTGTTTGTAAATTAGCACATTTTCATCTCAATCTGCCAGAGGTTTAACACATATTGTGTAAGTACATGTTTTTACAAATTTATAAAAATATAAATTTTGTCATGCATAAACAAGTGCATTCTCGTAAATATGATCTGAAAATTTTTAGTGTTGTGGAAACATGTAAGTTTAAATTTAGCTTAAAAATTTTAGTACAAGACGGAGTGTTCTTCAGTTGTAATTTAACTTCGTATTTATCCCAACACGTTCACAGAATAATTGTAATAAAGTTTATGTGGAACTGAGGAAACGGAAAATTACTTGTAAATTGAAAATCCACTTTGCTTTTAGATTTGTGAATCAAGAAATTACTTTTTGGACAACTTCAAATTTAAATTTCCTCATAAATGTGTCAACTTTGACATGACCCAGTTGTAACATTTTTTCAAGATAGTTTCTTTACAGGTGAATCATTTGAATTTATAACAGCCAATGATATGATGCTGTCAAGAGGATTGAACTTCTGGTTGAAGGTTGATACATCTCGATTGTGGCAAAATCAATCATCAATCAATAAACAATCCTTTTATATTTTGATGAATTCACATGTGGATGCTTTCTTCCAAAGTATTGATAGAATCCTCTCAGTCCTGCACTGAAAGAGGAGAGCCTGGCTTATTCATGTAGTATTATTTGTTTGATAAAGTGGGTTGATGTTATTAGACAATAAAAGGGTTAAAATGTGGCTGGTATGTGCAAGATGTTTTTAGGGGGTTCCTGAAGCCAAAACTATTTCATAGTACTTCTAAGACAGCATTTTCCTTTTTGACTGTCATTCTCTTACAAGCATACAGTGGAGTTTTCAGAGGTTACATGGCATGCAATGTTGCAACAGAGTTAAATGCAGAAGATATGGGAATTTGGCTGTCTTCTCTTAAACCACACATTAAAGAGTTTGTAAAAATGCAAAATAATGCCAGTCTTCTCACTCAATTTTTGTATTTGAAAATAGTCATTTTTGCCTAAAAATATGTTATTTGTATAATATGTCATGGTTTTATTATTGCTATTTTTAATGAACTAATACATCAAGATTTCTTAATTTTCTCAGTTTTAATTTCTAACATAGCAAATATTAGTTAATATAGCACACATTAAACTAAAGCCCTTCAGGGTCCTCAATAATTTTTAAGCATATAAAGGGGTTCTGAAACCAAAAAGTATGAGAACTACAGCCACAAAGTTCTATTACTGTTCCCCATTCAATGAGGAATCATTTCCAGCATCCCACACTGTTGGCCACCCAACCCAAGAAAAGATGACGAGTTCAGAGGTTTGGGAGGTAGCTTGCCAGTTTGTTGGACAATCATAACGTCATAATGTCTCTATTTTGTGCCCCATTGAACTCCTGGAAACATCTTCTTTTTGGTCTTAGTGCTTGCAGTCATAAAAGTTTCATATTGTATGATAGTTCTTCAATTTCTGAAGACAGTATCATCTCTTGTGCAGTTTATTCTCCAAGCATATTATTCCTATTTCTTTAGTGTATTCTCTGTCTGACATGATTTCTAACCTTCTCATCAGCACACTTCAGTTTTTCATGGTCTCAGCACACATAGGAAGAAAAGAGAATTTCTCTGGAAAGGGATCTTACCAGAGCCAAGTGTAATGAGGCAATAGCTTTCTTGACTGGTCATTCTATTTTTTTATACTATTATTTTTCTTACTGAATTGCTGGTAGCCAATCGTTATCTCTTTTTATTATGAATTTCTCCAAGAATTAGGTCCCTCCATCTCTCCTATTCTGTGTTTGTGCAATAGAGTCTTTAAACCCTAACCCTGATTCAAATATCATTGTGTTGGGTTTGGTCCCAAATTTTAGCATAGCACATTTTTTATCTTCTCTTAGATGAAAAATGGCAAAACTTTATTCCATTATTAATCTTCTTCCATTCTTGGAATAAGAAATTGTAATAAGAAATTTTAAAGCAAGTAAACCAGCAAAAAACTGATGTTGTATTAGAAATAGAAAAGTTAAATAATACTGATAATTATGACCTACCTATTCAGTGTCTGTGGAAAGGGTAAAAACTGGAGTGGGAGCGGTTTCACATCTTTTTAGGATTACCCGAAATAATCTTATCTTTTAGGCAAATTGCCTGAAATGACTGTACCAGGAAAAAGTGCATTACTGGCTTTTATCTCCAAAGGGAATGCTAAACAAATCATCTTACTTCACCCTCCTTCCTAGATCTAATTTTAAGCACTGAATGTACTGTGTATTTATAGTTATCTTGACCCCCAGATGAATTTGTCTAACAGGAATTATTAAATTAACCTTTGAATCTCATTGGCTTTGTTGTGGGGCAAGTGAAAGTTATTTGGCATTCACCTGTCAAAGGCAAAGTGTACAAACCCTTCAGAGTGTCTCGCAAGGGCCAGGTAGGAGAGCATAACTCTGTTTGTTCCGTTCAGGTGACTTTAATAACTCAACTTAATAACTCAAGCTTTTAAGTTGAAAATCCAAAATCAATATCTATAGTATCAACTTAAAGAAAAATGCACAACATAAGAGTTGTGAATTTAAGTTTTATTCAGGGACTTACTGAGGACTATAGCCCAGGAGACAGCTTCTAGTAGCTCTGAGGGAACTGCTCCAAAGAGGTAGGGGAGAAGTCAGTTTATATATGAATTTTTTTCACTAGGAAATACATGCAGTCAAGTATATATCTTGGTAAAAGATCACAAAGAACAGATATCTCAAGTTAAGGATTTTAGTGCTTTTCTATGTATAGGAAGATGCAAGAATCTGGGGTCATTGAGATTCTTCCTGAGATACATCCAACTAAGGGCCTGTTTATCCAAAGCACAGAGGCCCTCATCCAGTGTTTCTTCCTCTCAGGGTGCACTGTCTGGCAGTTGCAGTGGGTTACAATTTAACCCTTGTAGAACTGGTGGGTTAAAGCTGGCATGTTTTAACTGGTGGGTTAAAACAACACTCTTTGGTGTTTTTTTTTTTTTTTTGGTTCACAATAGTAACATTCAATACAACTTTTAACAAAGCTAGCTAGTGCGCTATACTCTTCACATTTGGATAAATTGCTCTGAAGAATAATCTCAAATTAAAACTAACATTGGTAAATTTCAGTGAACATGAAACCTTTTTTAACAGTTGCATTGAGGGCCTTCCCTGGTGGTCCAGTGGTTAAGAATCCGCCTTCCAATTCAGGGGACACGGGCTCAATCTCTGATGGGGGAACTAAGATCCCACATGCCCCAGGGCAACTAAGCCTGTGTGCCGAAACTAGAGAGAAGCCTGTGGCTGCAACGAAGATCCCACCTGCTGCAACTAAGACCCAATGCAGCCCCCCCAAAAAAAAAAAGTTGCATTGAGACTGTGTAGGTTAAAAATGTATACTTTAAATCCTAAAGCTACCACTAAAAAACAAAGCAAAGAGTTTTAACTAATAATCTCACGAAAGAGATAGACTGAAATCATAAAAGATACTCAGTTCATCTAAAAGATACAGAAAAAGAAAAAAGAGAACAAAGAACAGCTGAGACAAATAGACAATAAATAGCAATGTAACAGATTTAAACCTAACTACCTCAATAATCACATTAAATGAAAATGGTCTAAACACCCCTATTAAAAGGCAAAGATCATCAGATTGGATAAAAAGCACAATACAACTATATACTGTTTATAAGAAGCATTTTAATTATAAGGAAGCAATTAGGTGAAAAGAAAAAGGGTGAGAATTATATTCCATGCTAACACTAATCAAAAGAAAGCTTGAGGGACTATATTAACATCAAACAAACTTACCTTCAGAGCAGATGATATTTCATGGATAAAGAAGGTTATTTCATAATGATAAAGAGTTCAATTAATCAGGGAGGTATAACAACACTGAACTTTTATGTACCCAATAATAGACCTTTAAAATATATGCAGCAAAAACTGATAGAACTGAAAAGAAAACTGCAACTATAAGAGATTTCAATATTCCTTTTGTAATAATTGATAGAACAAGTAGTCAGAAAATCAGTAAGGATATATAAAACTTAAACAACACAATCAACTTGATCAAATAAAAATTTATAGAATACCCCACCCAACAACAGGATAATATATATTATTTTAAAATGCATATGGAATATTTACCAAGATAAACAATAATCTTGTCCATAAAACAGGTCTCAATAAATTTAGAAATATTCAAGTCATACAAAGTATGTTCTATGACCAAACCAGAATTAAGCAGGCTCATGAAAAGATGCTTAACATTGCTGATCATCAGGGAAATGCAAACAAAAACCACAATGAGATATCACCTCACACCTGTCAGAATGGTTATCATCCAAAAGGATGCAAATAATAAATGTCGGTGAGGATGTGGAGAAAAGGGAGCTCTCCTACATTGTTGGTGGGAATGTAGCTACTGTGGAAAAAAGTATGGAGGTTTCTCAAAAAAACTAAAAATAGTAACTACCATATGCCCCAGTAATTCTACTCCTGAGCATATATCCAAAAGAAACAAAAACACCAATTCGAAAAAATACATGACCCCAATGTTCATAGCAGCAGTATTTACAATTGCCAAGGTATGGATGCAACATAAATGTCCTTCAACAGATGAATGGATAAAGAAGATATGGCATATATATATACAATGGAATATTACTCAGCCATAAAAAGGAATGAAAGTTTGTCATTTGCAGCAACATGGATGAACCTGGAGGGTATTATGCTAAGTGAAATAAGTCAGACAGAGAAAGACAAATATCATATGGTATCACTTATATGTGGAATCTTAAAAATACAACAAACTAGTGAATAAAACAAAAAAGAAGCACACTCACAGATATAGAGAACAAACTAGCTGTTACCAGGGGAGGGGGAGGGACAACACAGGTGTGGGGGAAAAAGGGTTATTATTGGCTTTTATGGAATCATGTATGTGAAACTTTTGAAAATTGTGAAGCACTACAGAATTTAAAGAATCTTTCATTCAATTAAAAAAAATTAAAAAATTTAAAAAAACCCTTACAACATAACCAGTCCTGCAAACCTATAGTAGATGCCATAATATTGTATTATTTGTCAGTTAAAATATACTTATATTCCATCTGATACAGACACAAAGGTGATGTATTATTTAACTGGCAAAATAAATCCTATGAGAGTGCAGAAAGGAAGGAAGCAAGGAAGGAAGGAAGGAAGCAAGGAAGGAAGGAAAGAAGGAAAGAGAGAGGGGGGAGAAAGAAAGAAAGAAAGAAAGAAAGAAAGAAAGAAAGAAAGAAAGAAAGAAAGAAAGAAAGAAAGAGAGAGAGAGAGGAAGGAAGGAAGGAAGGAAGGAAGAAAGAAAGAAAGAAAAAGAAAGGAAGGAAGAAAAAAAAAGAAAGGAAGGAAGGAAAGAATGGAGGGAGGGAGGGAGGAAGGAAGAAAGAAAACAGAAATATTTCTGGAGAAACCTCAAATAAATATTTGGAAACTAAATAATGCATTTCTAAATAACTCATGGGTTAAAGAAGAAATCAAAGGTAAATTAGAAGGTATTTAGAACTGAATGAAAATGAAAACATACCATGCTAAAATTTATAGGATCCTGTTAAAGCAGTACTTAGGAAGGAAATTTAAAAGGCTAATACCTATATTAAACAGAATAAAGGTCTCAAACAAATAAACTTAATTTCTACCATGTAAAACTAGGGGAAAAAACAAACCCTGAAACTTGAGGTGAGAAGAAAGGAAATAATAAAGGTCAGAGCAGAAATAAATTAAATGGATTACAGAAAAATAATAGAGAAAATCAAATGAATCCAAAATATGTGTTTTTTTTTAACATAGATCAATAAGATTGCTTAATCTCTAACCAGATTAATCAGGTTTAAAAAGAGAGAGAGAGAGAGAGAAGACACAGATTACCAATATCAGGAAGGAGAGATGTGATACCACCACACATTCTACAGATATTAAAAGGTAATAGTGTATTATGAACAATATTTTGATAATAAATACGATGATTTAGATAAAATGAACAAATTCTGAAAAAGGAACAAACTCTCAAATCTCACAAAAGAAGATATAGTTACCTGAATAGCCCCATATTTATTAAGGAAATTGAATCTACCTCTCTCTGCCAAAAAACCCTCCAGGTCCATTGATGAATTTCACCAAACATTTAAGGAAAAAATAATATCCACTTTACACAAATTCATTCAGAAAACTGAAGAAGAGAATACTTCCCAACTCATTTTATGAATTATGCTTTTCTCTGGGTATATGCCCAGTGTGGGATTGCTGGGTCATATGGTAATTCTGCTTTTAATTTTTTAAGGAACCTCCATACTGTTCTCCATAGTGGCTGTATCAATTTACATTCCCACCAACAGTGCAAGAGGGCTCCCTTTTCTCCACACCCTTTCCAGCATTTGTTGTTTGTAGATTTTCTGATGATGGCCATTCTAACTGGTGTGAGGTGATACCTCATTGTAGTTTTTTTTTTTGTTGTTTTTTTTTTTTTACATCTTTATTGGGGTATAATTGCTTTACAATGGTGTGTTAGTTTCTGCTTTATAACAAAGTGAATCAGTCATACATAAACATATGTTCCCATATGTCTTCCCTGTTGCGTCTCCCTCCCTCCCACCCTCCCCATCCCACCCCTCCAGGCTGTCACAAAGCACCGAGCCAATATCCCTGTGGCATGCGGCTGCTTCCCACTAGCTATCTACCTTACTGCGTTTGTTAGTGTGTATATGCCCATGAGTCTCTCTCGCCCTGTCACAGCTCACCCTTCCCCCTCCCCATAACCTCAAGTCCGTTCTCTAAGAGGTCTCAGCCATAAAAAGAAACGAAATTGAGCTATTTGTAATGAGGTGGATAGACCTAGAGTCTGTCATACAGAGTGAAGTAAGTCAGAAAGAGAGAGACAAATACCGTATGCTAACACATATATATGGAATTTAAGAAAAAAAAATGTCATGAAAAACCTAGGGGTAAAGCAGGAATAAAGACTCATTGTAGTTTTGATTTGCATTTCTCTAATAATTAGTGATGTTGAGCAGCTTTTCATGTGCTTCTTGGCCATCTGGATGTCTTCTTTGGAGAAATTTCTATTTAGGTCTTCTGCCCATTTTTGGATTGGGTTGTTTGTTTCTTTAATATTGAGCTGCATGAGTGGTTTATATATTTTGGAGATTAATCCTTTGTCCGTTGATTCATTTGCAAATATTTTCTCCCATTCTGAGGGTTGTCTTTTCGTCTTGTTTATGGTTTCATTTGCTGTGCAAAAGCTTTGAAGTTTCATTGGTCCCATTTGTTTATTTTTGTTTTTATTTCCATTACTCTATGAGGTGGATCAAAAAATCTCTTGCTGTGATTTATGTCAAAGAGTGTTCTTCCTATGTTTTCCTCTACGAGTTTTATAGCGTCCGGTCTTACATTTAGGTCTCTAATCCATTTTGAGTTTATTTTTGTGTATGGTGTTAGGGAGTGTTCTAATTTCATTCTTTTACATGTAGCTGTCCAGTTTTCCCAGCACCACTTATTGAAGAGACTGTCTTTTCTCCATTGTATATCTTTGCCTCCTTTGTCATAGATTAGTTGACCATAGGTGTGTGGGTTTATCTCTGGGCTTTCTGTCTTGTTCCATTGCTCTATGTTTCTGTTTCTGTGCCAGTACCATATTGTCTTGATTACTGTAGCTTTGTAGTATAGTCTGAAGTCAGGGAGTCTGATTCCTCCAGCTCCGTTTTTTTCCCTCAAGACTGCTTTGGCTATTAGGGGTCTTTTGTGTCTCCATACAAATTTTAAGATTTTTTTGTTCTAGTTCCATAAAAAATGCCATTGGTACTTTGATAGGGATTACACTGAATCTGTAGATTGCTTTGGGTAGTATAGTCATTTTCACAATATTGATTCTTCCAATCCAAGAACATTTATTTACATGACACTGCAAGATATGAAATTCCACATAGAAATAAGAAACCCATTGAGAGGAGAAGCTTCATACAGTATGTACAGTTTGGAACTGTTCAAGTAGAGTTTCGTTGTAAAAAGTGCTACAATGACAAACCGCATTTAGAAAGAGTTCTTAGTAGAGAAACAGTGAGACAAACTTATACCAAACATAGTACACAACAAACAACTTTTTTTGTGTGTGTGTGTGGTACGCGGGCCTCTCACTGTTGTGGCCTCTCCCATTGCGGAGCACAGGCTCTGGGCACGCAGGCTCAGCGGCCATGGCTCACGGGCCTAGCCACTCCGCGGCATGTGGGATCTTCCCGGACCGGGGCACGAACCCGCGTCCCCTGCATCGGCAGGCGGACTCTCAACCACTGCACCACCAGGGAAACCCCATAACAAAGAACTTTATGCCTCAGATGTGCAATCTAAAAGTTGAAGGTCCCAGCAGTGCCATCCTGAACTTGGAATGTAATACTCTCTTAGCAATAGCCCATGAAATACAACTTTCCTGATCCCCAGACAAAATAAGCAAACCCTACTCTCCTCTTCCTTCAACTCAACACAGAAAGGCATTTACTCTTAGAATTGTTAAAATGTGCCTAATAATCTTAGGGTTTGTTTAAGCTCTTGATTTGCCTTGGTAAACTATCATACATATTATATGCCTGGCTGGGCTTTTGGAAGCATGCTCCCTGAATAATACAATATCTATTTCTTTCTCCTTTTATTTTCACACCCAATTATTCTCTAAGAGTCATAGATTTGTTGTTCAGGTGTGCTTTTTCCTTCTTTAGTGCAGTGTTATCTTTCTATTAAGTGTGCTTTCTTACAAGAACACACATCCTTCATTTATCAAATTCCGATTTATTTGTATTAAACTACCTAGTTCTCATTCCTATGTTTACTCCATGCAATATTATTTTGGGGGCATCTGAGGTCCTAAGTAGGGTGGCTAATTCATCTTGGTTTACCTGGGACTTTTCCGATTTTAAAACTGAAAGTCCTGGGACTTCCCTGGTGGTGCAGTGGTTAAGACCCTGCCTGCCAATGCAGGGAACACAGGTCCGATCCCTGGTCCGGGAAGATCCCACATGCCGTGGAGTAACTAAGCCCGTGCGCCACAATTACTGAGCCTGCGCTCTAGAGCCTTTGAGCAGCAACTACTGAGCCCTCGAGCCACAACTACTGAGCCCACGTGCCACAACTACTGAAGCCCGCGTGCCTAGAGCCTATGCTCCGCAACAAGAGAAGCCACCACAATGAGAAGCCCATGCACCGCAACGAAGAGTAGCCCCAGCTCACCGCAACTAGAGAAAGCCTGCGCACAGCAACAAAAATCCAATGCAGCCAAAAATAAATAAATAAATAAAATTTTGAAAAACAAAAAAACCTGAAAGTCCTGTGATCAGGAACTCTCCATGGTCCCAGGCAAACAGAGATAGTTTGGACACTTTAGTAAGAATTATTCCTGACAAGTGACCTTATCATATTTATTTAAGAAGTTTAAGCTCACTTCTCCTTTGCTGCCTCTTGTCATGTTTTTTTCATTGGATCCAATTTTACTGAGTTTCCTTCCTTTCCAAACTCTAAGCATCATAATCTATTAGAGTTGCAAGGAAACAGATATTGTCCGGTCAAACTCATTGATCTACAGATGATCAAACTAAGCCTAGAGAGAAGTGAGCAGCTAAATTTACACCTTGAAATCCTGTGGCAGTTATGCCTTACAACCATAGTATCTATAATAGTCATAGTGGCTAATACTTCTATGTCCTCAAGTCTTCCTGCTTGGTGGGGACAACTTGTCCTTTAAGATTAAACAAAAGCTTTCTCAGATTCAGATCCCATCTAATGACAAGTACCCTGGCGTCTCTCCCAACGTCCCCAGGATTCCTGGTGTTCTCTGTTTTGCTGGGACCTCTAGGTCAGTCCCTGGCTCTGCTGATTTTCTGATGCTGGACATGTGCTCACCTTCTGTGTGGGGTGTTCTTTTCCACACAGTGTTGCTGTGGCTCCACTGCCTGTGACTTCAGCAGTTGTGGGCCTACTTTCCCTTCCAGTGTCCTTCCTTCCAAAGTCGTCATCATTGTGTTGACCAGGTCACTCTATGGCCATGCTCACCGAGGGTCCTCTTCCTGCCATCGCTAAAATCCTTATTGGGCTTTCCCTTTTAGTGTCTTTTTTTTTTGGCCATGCCGCGTGGCATGCCGGATTGGCATGTGGGATATTAGTTCCCCAACCAGGGATCGAACCTGTGTCCCCTACATTGGGAGCGCAGAGTCTTAACTGCTGGACTGCCAGGGAAGTCCCCCTTTTAGTTTCTTAAAATGATTTTTCTTTAGCTCATCCCTCAGTGTCAGACAAGCACATCTCTTCTAAAACTTGGAGTTAGTTTTGTTGGTCCAGATGGAGGACAACTCGAGAGTACATTTCTCCCACCCCAGTCATTCTTTGAATACATAATCAAGTCAGCATCCCTAAGCCTTGACACCTCAACTTGCTTCTACCCCAGGAAAGTTCCCTGCCCACCCCATACACTGCCCCTCAAAAGTGAGGCCGGGTCTTTCCTTCTCTTTTTACACCTGATTATTGGTTCCAAAATGTCCCCTTATGGCTTTACCCAGCAAATGGATCATAACCCCATGCAGAGGCTCTTGAGGCCCCCTCAGCATTTACCTGGGTCCCCACAGGTGCAGACCATGCTTTCTCAGGATCCCACTGCATTTAATGATCTCTAATAATAATATCTATAATAATTCCCAAGACCCAGCTTAGTTGCACCGATAACAATGTTCACGGTGTTACTATAAGAATAAAGCGATTTCTACCCCAAGCCCTAATCTAGTTTTGCTCATCTAATTTATGTGATTATATGCTGAAGAGAGATGCTAGAATTACAGAAACACCCTGCACTGATTAGTTGCTTACTCTTCTGAGGGAGCAGGGGTGAGCTGCTTCTTTATCCTACAGTAGACACAGGACTGTTTTCATTTCTCGACTCTTTTCTGTTAACCTATATCAGTTTGGGGATAATAAGAAACTATGTTCAGGCCTCTCAGATTGGTCCTACCCTGACCCGAGGAGCAGACTCGGTGGGCTGTGGAGGGCTGCTGGGGGGGACACTTCCTCTTCCCTGTGCCCTTATCACTCAGAGTCGGCTTCGGCTCAAGCTTTGAACCTTTATTCTACACCTCAAACAATCCCCCATGAATAAAACACATCAATCTCTTTGGGGACAGTGTCTCCCTAGGCCAACTTGTCTTTCCCTAGGAGCTGGCCATCAGGCACTCCTAGGGGTGTCCTGAAGTTCCCATCAGAAAGGCCTGCTCAGCCTCTTGCATTCTGGCAATGAGAGCGTCAGCCTCTAGCCTGGCTGCAGGTCAATGCCCCTCCCAAGAGGGCTCTCACACCCAGCCAACACTGGGTAACACCGGCAACAAGGCAGAGTCATCCAGGAAAGGTCTGGTCCTAAGTCAGCTCCCAGCCACAGGTCACTCTGTCTCTCTCTGAAGAGCTGATAGCTGGTCTGGGTGCATCTACTTGGAGGTAGGCGCTGGCAAGGGAAGCAGAGCTGCTCTTATACATGATGTGCTGCGCCTGCCTATGAACATGACTTTGAACGTGGTGTACTAGGTCTGACCCAGGAGATGAATGTGATAAAAGTCAGAGTGAGTAGGAGAGCCATGGAGATGTAGAACAGAAATTCAGACCCAGCCTGGGTCCATAAAGGTGCACAGATTTTACTCAAAAGCACAGGTTGTACCTACCTCAAGCGCTTCTGCGGTTGAAGAATGATCCGTTATGTGCCTTGCCAGCATCTCCCCGGTTTCCTTCTGTAAAGCCTTTAAAGATCATCTGGAAAGGTGTCCCCGGTCGCTTTCCCACTGTGCCCACCATGGATACTGTATCTCCTCAGTTCTTAACTCGTTCATTTACCCATCGGGTAACGCTGACTGTCTTCATTGGAGCGAGCGCTGAGCTGAGAGAATGCAAATGCGCGTGGCTCCTGATCTCAGGAAGCTTCGGGCCAGTGGAAGAGGCTAAAGCTCATACGCTTAGCAAGGTGCAGGTGGTCTGAGCAAAATGCTGAGAAAGCACAGAGGATTTAGTGATTGACTCCCGGCTGCTGCCCGGAGGGGTCAGGAAGGGCCTCACAGGGGAGGAGACGTGGTGTCTACACCTAGCGGAGGAGAGACCCTTGCCAGGTAGGGAAGGTGAAGACAGGTGTCACTGGGGATCTCACCAATGGTATAGGACTGTCACCACCGCGGCCCAGGCAGTCTCTGACCTCAAAGTCGACAGGTGGCTTCATCACCCTGGGGCCGCCCAGTGATGCCTCCTCCTCCCCTGCTCGTAGGCATTTTTCACCCCACACAGGCCGTTTTCTTTTTCTTTTTAAATATTTTAAAAATTTTATTTTATTCATTTATCTAATTTTTGGCTGAATTGGGTCTTCCCTGCTGCATGCAGGTTTTCTCTAGTTGCTGAGAGCGGGGGTTACTTTTTATTGCAGTGCGTGGGCTCTAGGCATGCGGGCTCAGTATTTGTGGGGCATGGGCTTCAGTAGTTGTGGCTTGCGGGCTCAGTAGTTGTGGCACACTGACTTCAGTAGTTGTGGCACACGGGCTCAGTAGCTGTGGCACACGGGCTCTAGAGCACAGGCTCTGTAGTTGTGGCACAGGGGCTTAGTGGCTCTGCAGCATGTGGTATCTTCCTGGACCAGGGCTGGAACCCGTGTCCCCTGCATTGGCAGGCAGATTCTCAACCACTGTGCCACCAGGGAAGTCCCCACAGGCCGTTATCTATCCTCACCCAGGAAGCAGAAGACTCTGGGCCCATTCATTCCTCAAGGACTGCACTCACTCTATGTGAGGCCCTGTCCCAGGCCCTCTGCAGGGGGAGCAAAGAACACGAGGCCTTGGGCCTGCACTGAAGAGCTGCAGTCATGTTAGGGGCTGTGCAAGGCCATGCAAAGGCGTCAGTGTGAGTCACAGAAGCAAAGGCCATGGGTTTGTCATGAGGGTGCAGGGCCTTCCACATGTCATGGAACACAGTACTGAATATCACAAACACTAAAACTAGCTTTCTCAACTTTTCTCTGATTGTTTACAAGTAATGTGTTTACCCTGACAAATCTTGTTAGACTCAGAGGTTCAATGGCCAGGGTTGCTATGTTGATGGCAATGCACATCATCCATCTCTGATGTCATATCAATGATTCAGTGTTCACGACGTCAGTTTTTTCAATGGACATTATTTACCCAAGAACTCACCATCACCACCGTGACTATAGTTTTGTTGCCACTATATACTCCATTCTATTTTTCATTTGAAATATTGGTTGAATGCCTACCCTAGGTCCAGCCCTTTTCCAGGTGCTAAAATTCAAAAGCAGGGGCCATAGGAAGAGGCAAATACCCTTGAGATGAGTGACGTACTCAGCGCCTTCTCCCCATATACTCTCCCTTGGAATCCAGCCTTCTCTGCAGATGGAATAACAGACCTGCCTCATCCCTCAGACCTTCTCTACCAACTCACCCTCAAGATTTCAACTCAGCTCCAGGCTTTTTTTTTTTTTTAAATTTTTGGCTGTGCTGCTTGGCAGGTGGGATCTTAGTTCCCTGACCAAGGATCAAACCTCCTCTCCTCCCCAACACCCCCTGCAGTGGAAGCCCAGAGTCCCAATCACTGGACCACCAGGGAAGTCCCATCAGCTCCAGGCTTTTAAATGCAAATAGCCGGAAAGACGTAGCTCAAGGATCCATGGATCATTTATGGCTCAAGGTGGATACATTTCCAGTGGGTGTGATTACGAAGAAGAGAGCAGAGCACCCATGGGGTCTGGGCTTGAGAGACCTGGAGCATTCAGGTGAGTTGTAGGGAGGAGGGATTGGGGAAAACGACACACGAAGGCATGCCCTGTTGACAAGATGAGTTCATGTTATAATTGCTTCTTAGTGTAGAGGAAACGGGGAAGAAAGTGCCCAGCGTGAGGGAACAGGGACACAGAAGGGAGGGAAGGGAGGAGGGAAGGGAGGAAGGGAGGGAGGGAGGGAGAAAGCAAGTGCTCCTATTTCACAGATACCTCCAAGTCTGGGCCTGGAGCAGGCCTGTTATCAGTTCCTCCCCTTCTCCTGCGTGTACTTCCTGAAGGAAGGGAATTCGGGAATTCATACGGTGACTTTCTTCCTGTCTTGTATTCTTTTTCTAACCCCCTGCCCCATCCCCCCACCCCACCCCGTCTCCCCGCAAAAGGGAGAGGGAAGGAAGGCAAAGACTAAAGGCAGGGCTGAGAGGAATGCGGGGGAAGATGCCTGGGGAGGTGTCAGCAGGCTCCTGCCTCTGTTGTCTGAGCACAGAGCGTCTCGCACCTGTGGGAGCATCCTTCATCCCACACTGCCTTCGGAGAGGCCGAGCTCTTCCCAGGCCAGCGCCCTGCATTCACACAGTATCAGCAGCAGCTCCCACAGTGACAGCCATTCTTCCCAAAGGGTCTCTCCCACAGTCCCGGGGCCGGGCATCCATCTCCAAGGACCCATTTGACAGTCCTGGGGAAACACTCTCTCACCAAAGTAACTATGAGGCTACAACTTAAAACCCCTTATTCTGCAGAAAGACAAATCTCCCCTGAAGAAGCTCCTGACAAGTACTCACCCCACAAAAGGAATTTGCTTCCATCTGCTTTCTCCTCCACAGCAAGCCAAAGACAACTTCTTTGGACAGGGAGAGGAACTCTCCAGACAGAGCTCCTTCCTCAAAGATGCACTGAGCAACTGGGGGGGAAAGCACAAGGTGTGGGACGTGCTCCCTGTGGTGACATAAGGAAGAAAAAGGGGCTGGCTTGTTTCTTTCCACTATTTTAAGGAATAAAGTTCCAAGTGGTAATACACAAAGCAATCATTTTGGACTCCTAAGCCATTGATTTCTGTATTTATGCAAACCAGCTCTGGACTGTGGGCTGTGGACAGGCTTTCAACGTCTTTGGGGATCTGGCCCCAGTGTTCCCCTGCTCAGCAGTTACCTAAAGACAAACGTAGCTGGATGGGTGGAAACACTCTGAGGTCCTGAAGAGGGAATCTCACAGCTGTTATCCCCAGGCCACACCACCGGCCCTCTTCCAGCCTGAAAGCAGCAGGAAAGCCTGTGTGGTGCTGTAGGGTGCGCGGGTGAGGGTGCGGAGGGAGGCTGGGGTCTGGGTGGCTTTCTGGGTGGGGGGGCGTATGCAGAGAAGGGGTGTTTATCCTAGTGCTTTTCAAACTTCCACATGAACGCAAATCACCTGGGAATCTTGTGAAAATGCAGATCCTGACTCAGTGGATCTGGGGTGGGGCCTGAAATTCTGCATTTCTGACAAACTCCTAGTTCAGGCTGATGCTGCCAGGCCCCCAACCATACTTCGAGAAGCAAAAGAGGGACAAAACAGGAGGTGGTGAGGATTCAAAGACAAGATTTTCCCGGTTCCGAAAATGGCCTTGGTCTAGCTCTGGGCCTGGGCCTGAGTTCCCGACTGTGTTCTAAATGGCTTTTAAGTGATACACCCAAGTAGGCTTCGTTAAAGCTAGTTTGTCTCTCCCCAGAAACGATACCTGAGGGCCAGTTTTGTGTTAGATTTGTCTGGAAAGCCAGGTATGTAGGTATGTGCTGGCCTCTGCTGGTCAAAGTCTGGCATGCACATTCAGCTGGATGGGGCAATTTGGGGTCCACGTCCAAAGTCACTAGATTCAGTCCTTCAAAGGCGTAGGTTCACTCTGTATCAAGCCTTTAGATAGCCACATTTTCAAGCTTTAACACAGGTTACTATTGCAGAGTTGGTTCTCCAGACTACATGTTAGATTTGTTAGGAACCCTTCATAGCCTTTTAGTACTGGATGGTGGGTATGTCAGAATGACTTTGAAGTTTTTTTCCCCAAGAGACAAGAATACCATTCCAAGCTGTTCTGGCAGGCAGCCCCTTCTCTCTGCTGAGAATCACCACAGCACTGTTATTTTTCACATGAAGAAACTGAGGGCTCACAGAGGCTAAGTGATAGGGCACGTTGACAGTGGAAAAGCTGGCCCTAGAACCTCTCATGGCATCTGCCCACTCACATTTGAGTCCAGGTCATGGCTCTGTGTGAGGAGCTGGTCAATCCCCTTCAAGACTAGCATGGAGCTCCCCTTCAGAGCTACACCGACCCCTCCTGCCCAATAAATCTGTTTGGTCAGAAGGAGGGAAGAACGGGCAGCGGGCAGCCTCTCTTAATTTTTTTTTTTTTTGCGGTACGCGGGCCTCTCACTGTTGTGGCCTCTCCCGTTGCGGAGCACAGGCTCCGGACGTGCAGGCTCAGCGGCCATGGCTCACGGGCCCAGCCGCTCCGCGGCATGTGGGATCTTCCTGGACCGGGGCACGAACCCATGTCCCCTGCATTGGCAGGCAGACTCTCAACCACTGCGCCACCAGGGAAGCCCTCTTCTAATTATTTTTAATGCAACAGCTCAGCTGTGGCTGTCTCCAGGCTTCCCTTGTCAAGGACAATGCTAGTAATGACCACTGAGAAACCCTAGAACTGGGAATTTAAGCCCCAGGACTTGCCTTTAAAGATTACCATGAAAGACAGGGGTGGAAGGGATCATGAGAAACCCCTCTTCTTGTAAATAAAAACAAGATCCTTCAATTTCCATCTTACGATGAAGGGCAACTTCAGCTGTGATCTGAAGCTTTGTGCACGTAACCCAGTTAATAGAGATTCACCAGCAGGCCACAAGGGACCTGTTGACCGACTGTGGGGAAATGGGCCAAAAAGAAAAGCACGGGACAGTACGGCTTCCAGCAGCCAAAGAGAAAAGAGGCAAAAGACAATTGACTGGTGGGAAAAAAAAATCCAAGAGGCCAATTCGGCTCTCTGTCTTTTACTGCTTACCCCCCTTCAAAACTGTTTTATGCCTTCTCCTTTCTCCTAAAATCACCAACACTTTTCCTTTCAAATTTAGCGGATGATCTCCATGCATGTTTAGAGACACTGATACATGGAGAAAATAGACAAGCACCACCTCCTTCACCCTACTGTCATGTCCACCACCTCCCCGCTCTGCTGTCCTACACCCAAGAAAAGCTTCCTTCCCGTTGCAAAAGGAGACATGACTGTGGTCCTAATGAGGACTTTCTAAGGGAGGAGAAAACAAGAATAGTTTAAGGGAATCAGTTCCCAGATTCTCATGGAGCCCCAGCATTGCCTAAGCGGGTCATGGAGACATTCTTGCTATGTAACCAGCCCCCGTGCCATACTCCTCTGGGGGCCTCACCAATACCAGGGGCAAATCATGCATATAACCACGGAGCTGCATTTCTTATTTCGTAAGACTGTTCAGGCTAATTCCAGGCCTGGTGGAATTAACCCTAACAGCACAGTCCACCCCCAATCTGCAGTCAAAGGCCTTTTTATGATAAAACAAACACTCTTAGTTTGACAGTACTTATTTGCCTTGTAACATTGCCTAATCAGATAGACATCAAACAGTACATACAGATTCCAAACATTTTCAATAGCCGGTGAGGGGTTCTTTTTAGATTTAAACAAATAGGTGAAGCATTCAGGGATTCTAGCATAAACTATCTCACATTTTTGTAGTTAACTGTACAAATTTTTACCTCCCTGATCTTTAGCTATTTGCCCTTTATGCTATACGTCTGTTGAATGGTTAAGAACTGTAATCAATCATTAATTAAATCTAAATCTTCAGACCAATTCTCCTCCATAGAGATAATGTCCTTCAGGGGCTTTAATTCAATTTCCCAGTAAATGTGATTATCATCATCAGTATTATCATAAGTATCATTAGCTTCAATGACATTAATTTTATCTATGCTTCCTGAATTATAGGAAGTAGTACTCTGGATATAAGGTTACAATTTGAATCAGATATAAGCACATTATAATTATTCTTTTCCCTCTCAACAAAATCTCTCTTTGCATATGGTATATGAATTACTTTCCTAATGCTGCTGTACTACAAACTTAATGGCTTACAGCAATGCAAATTTGTTATCTTACCCTTCTATGGGTCAGAAGTCTGACATTGTTCTCACTGGGCTGAGAGCGAGGTGTTGGCAGGGCTGCTTTCTAGTCTGGCGGCTCTAGGGGAGATTCTGTTTCCTTGCCTTTTCTAGCTTCTAGAGGCTGCCTGCACCCTTGGCTCGTGGCCTCCTTCCTCCATTTGCAAAAGCCAGCAATGTTGGGCTGAGCCCTTCTCATGCTGCCATCTCTCGGATTCTCTTCTCATCTCTCTTCCTAAGCTCTTCTACTTATAAGGACCCATGTGATGACATTGGGCCCACCTGAATAACCGAGGGTAGTCTCCCCATCTCAAAGTCAGCATATTAGCAAACTTAATTTCATCTGCAACCTTAATTCCCATGTGCCGTGTAACCTAACATATTCACAGGTTCCAGGGATTAGGGCGTGAATACCTTTGGGGGTTTCATTATTTCACCTACCATTCCTTATGTATTATTTCTCCACAGAGTACGAACTTGAGGCCATGTCTTTGTTATTCCAGGATTCAAAATGTCTGAGTAAAAAAATAGAAAGTCTTGAGTACACAGCCAAATTCCCTTCCTCTGGGTATATGGCTTAAATAAATACTCCTGCCCAATAAGAAAGGTCCACAACAGGATCTATGGGAAACATTCTTGTCCTGTGTAGAATGTGTCCAGTGGAAAGAGTAATAAAACAACTACCTATAAAAAGGGCACCAGGTCCAGACAATGTTAAGGATGAGTTTTAGAAACTTTCAAGGAACAGATCATTGTCATGTCATATAAGTTGTTCCAAAATATAGGGAAGAAAAAAAGAGAGATTGAAAGAAGCCAGCCAATTGTTTTATCAGACTAGAAAACCCAATAACAAATAACTATTATTCAGTGCACAGCATGTTCCCTCCGGTGCACGCAAGGCCCCTCAATTTGTCATCTGTTCTCACTTCCATTTTTTTCCCTTTGCCCTTCAACCCTACTGCCAGCACCGTGTCGCCTTCCCAGACCTTGTCACGGGCCAGCACTCTAGTATATTTGCAACCTTGTAAAATGGGTTTTGATGCCTGTGTTTTTAAATTCCATAAACAACATGCTGTTAAAAAAAGTGTAGGGCAAGAAAAGAAAACTATTGGCTAATCTCATATGAATTTAGACACAAAATTCTAACTACTTTTCCAGTACACACCTTGTTATATTACATGTACTATTATGATCACATGTCCAAGATATTGTTCAGCAAAAAAGTTGTCAAGAAGGTGCATGATATTATCCAAAAATAAATAAAGAAGTAAATAAAATGTGTCCAATTACCATGAGTTGCACGATGGGGGAAAGAATTGTTAGCACTCAGTCATGGTGCTGACTCTCGGAAAGAGGGTCTCAATGGGCTGCATTCCCCAATTAAACATTTTCATGGACTGGGGAGCCTGTAAGTCCCTCACAAGCATTCACTTCGGCTTCTGCTCTGAGCACCCCTGGCCATGGTGCCTGGGATACCTCAGACTCCATTCGCATGAAGACATCTAATAACCCAGCTTGTGTGGACCTGCCAGCTTGTTTTCATTGCTGGGTTTGGGCATGTTGTCTTAATATCTGCCCTAATTACAGGGCCCATTTTATCAGTGCTGTGTTATCATCCCAGGTGACTTGCTATGTTTGTCCTCCTCCCTGGAATAGGATGCCTTCCAGGTGCCCTATCTATGTTATAAGGTCTTTTTCTGCAATACGTCTTTCCTCATGAAAAATGAATTCTGCCTGGCCCATTTCTCCTAGCCCACCTCCTAATTCTCTTAAGGTCTCTTATTTTGAGTGGGCTGAATGCTGTTTGATCCTCCAGACATGTTGTTGCTGGTGAGTACTAACTGTTTTAATACAGTTAGGAAATAAAGTGAAGACCCCGAAAGATTGAGTTCCTCAGGCTAAGATCAAATGGGTAGCAATGACCCCTAAGTGACCTCATGTTTGTAAAAGGCCTTGGGTTTACATGGCCAGATGGGGTTCAAATGCTAAATTAGACTCACAGGATCCAAAATGGCAATGCACAAATCTACAGGTTATTGTAGGAAAAGGACACAGTATAGAACAGCATCAAAGTAAGAATATCCATCACAGCCGAAGCCTGCCTCACAGCAGAGGGTCTGCAGAGACTCCTGAGCTCCCATTTTTCTCCCACTATCAGGGCTGTGCCAGGACATACTTTGTCTCCTGAATCAAGAACCACCAACTTATGTACAGAATCCCTTGGAATGAGGGTGTCCAAATGGGATCTCAGACAATGCTTCTTATACCTTACTGGCTTAATCAGCATTTTCTCGCTGACATAACTGGCAGTAAAGGAAAATTTACACTGAGGTGTAAAACCGTCGATTTCATTGTTGTCAGCAAACAATGCTGACATACTGGTATGAACTGTCTTGAAAGTCCTCAGACCCAAGGTTACAAAGCAACACTATTAAATCATCATTTTCATGCCCAGTGACACACAGCCACATGCCACGTAGCCACATTTATCATTTTATGTCATTCAGGCCTACGGAGTTAACTCTCACAGCACACATGGATACAGAAACTGCTTTTTAAATAATCTCCATTTGTCTTTTTTAGAGATGAATTTCCAGTGAAATTTTACAGATTTTAATGATTTATAAAAATTTTAAATTATATTTATGTTTCTTTAAAAAAATCATTTTTGTGCTAATAGTAATGCTAATGATAACTCAATTCAGAAGAAAAATTTCCTAATCTTTCAAATTTCATGGTCACAGGAAATAAAATATATTAAAATTTTAAATCTCTATTTTTGTTGGAGAGAAACATGATCTAGTGAACAAGAAAAATGCTTCGAGCATAAAAAGGTGCTAATTAGGATAAAATTCCGTGAGGGTGGAAGCCTGGAATTATGAGTTAAAGGAGCAAGAGGCAAGATGAAAAGTTTCTAAATGTTAAAGAAAATCTTACATTTAGGAGTGAAGTTTTTGTTTTAAAATGTCGATATTGATAATCAACTGGGATTATGTCCTTTGCAACTCTTTCAAAAATTATATATTTTGCAACATTTCTTTGGACAAAAACATTAGATTTCAACATAAAGAGTGTGAGAAGGTTCATATTTTTTTCCAAATCCTCTTTGGAAAAGTGTGAAACATTGGAAGGTGTTGCCCTAAAGAAATTTACTCAGGTGTATTAGAAGAACTGTCAAAATTTTTCACAGTAGCATTTTCAAAATAGCCAAAAAAAAATTTTTTGTTAAGTGTAACAAACCAAATGGCCATTAAGAGGATTGACCCTTGGCATGAGCAAAATATGCCAAAGGGCAGGTGTACCCAGGCACTCCAGAACTGGTCTAGTGCAGTGGTTGGCACACTACAGCCCATGGCCCAAATTTAGCCTGTCACCTGCTTTTTTGTTTTTTAAGATTTATTTATTACTTTATTTATTTTTGGCTGCATCAGGTCTTAGTTGCGGCACACGGGATCTTCGTTGCGGCACGTGGGCTTCTCTCAAGTTGTGGCACGGGGTCCGGGATGCGTGGGCTCTGTGGTTGGCGGCAAGCAGGCTCTAGGGGAGGCGCGCGAGCTCAGTAGCAGCGGCGCGCAGGCTTAGCTGCCCCGCGGCCTGTGGGATCTTAGCTCCCTAAGCAGGGATGGAACCCGCGTCCCCTGCATTGGAAAGCGGATTCTTTACCACTGGACCACCAGGGAAGCCCCTGTCACCTGTTTTGTAACTAACATTTTCTTGCAACATGCCAATTCATTTACGTACGGTTCATAGCTGCTCTCATGCTACACAGCAGAGTTGAATATGTGGACACCACGTGGGCCAAGCTAATTTGCTCATTGGATAAGTTTTGGCTTTTTACAGAAAAAGTTTTCTGCCCCCTGGTTTAGTTCATCAAACTGGGGGTGTGGAGGCGAGGCGGCAGACACAAGCATCCTTTATTTTATTCTTTTTAAAAAATTCTTTAAAAAATTGAAGTCTAGTTGATTTACAATGTCATGTTAGTTTCAGGTATACAGCACAGTGATTCAGTTCTCTGTATATATGTTATTCTATATATATATATATTCTTCTTCATATTTTTATACATACATTATACGTTATTATAAAATATTGAACATAGTTCCCTGTGCTGTACCGTAGGTCTTTGTGGGTTATCTAGTCTTTATAGCTTATTCATACTTTATGTTTATTTTTTTGTAGGTACGAAATGTGGTATGTATTTTTTATTTATTATAAAATATCAAAGAATACCTTCTATTTCCATACAACACAAAATTCTAAGGAGGTCGTAAGAGCACCCTGGACTATTAGAGCATAATATTTGAGGAGTAAGTTTTCTTTAGTATTGTTTCTCATTGTGTGCTCTGCAGTTCACTCGCGTCAAGGATGATCTACTAACAAAAGTACGTAGAAATGGGAGGATGGTGTTCCAGGATCAAAAAAGTTTAGAAAAACCACATCTATACCTCCACTTCAAGATTCACAATGCACATGATTAGTGTATTAAAGGCTCTGACAAGTCCTGTGCAAAAGTGACCTGTTTATACTTGTTTAACCCTGAATTTTCAAAAAAATTTTGAATACATCCTTTTTTTTTTTTCACACAACATCTATTCCCTGGGACACACTTTTGGCAACTCTAATAGCAGTGGGAGGAAGAGAGGTCCGGAGAGGAGCAAAGGGCAATGACAGTGGTTTTGGGTGATTCTATATGGTTCTGTTTCTGTGGAACAGAAAGGTATGGATTGAGATAGGAAACACTTTAAAGAAAGAATCAATAATACTAGAACTATATTTGAACATGAGGAAGGAGGCAGGGAGATAGAACATGACCATTCTACACATTTGCGTATCGGAATGAATGGGGACAACTGAAGGGGAGAAGATTGTGGTGGCAGAGGCTGGACCAGTCCCTCTGTGGCGCAGACTAAGTGCCTGCTGCCAGATCTGATGAGGCTGCTGCCTGTGCTCCTGCCGGTCAGGGAAAGGCAGAGAGGGAGCTGAACAAAGACTCTAGTAGATCAGCATGAATTTATTGCTGGATAAACCCACCTTCGCTCTCTTCTCCCAGGAGAGAGGGCAAAGCTCACCGGCTCTGCTGATGAGGTCTTCAAGAAACCTATCAGCAAGCACACTCTGCTTTGGTTCAGAAAGTTTCCAGTTATTTCTTGTTATTACAGAATGGGACAGCCAACAGATTTCCCTTCAGTGTGCTCATGTACTGTGGCCTGAGCCAAGGTCAGGGTTGGTGTTTGTGGAAAATGTTGTAAGAGGGCTTTGCATCCGCTGCTGTTTGTGCTTTTTTTCTGAGCAGAATGTTGGAAAGGAGGGAAGATTCTCTGATTATTG
Source organism: Lagenorhynchus albirostris (assembly GCF_949774975.1). Classification (NCBI taxonomy): domain Eukaryota; kingdom Metazoa; phylum Chordata; class Mammalia; order Artiodactyla; family Delphinidae; genus Lagenorhynchus; species Lagenorhynchus albirostris. The sequence continues at coordinate 18,284,164 of NC_083102.1, read as the reverse complement.
GACTTCAGCCTTATATGTCAAGTGGGCCAGAAACTCTGAGCAAAGTGGAGGAATGAGGTAAGGACGAAACTGTGAGAGAAAAAAAACGAACACAAAAAAGTGCACTTGTCTGTCTTTGATCCTGGCGAGTGAGAAGAGCTGGAGAGCTGGCGAGCTCGTGGGGATGGCCCTTGGAAATGTCCTTATCAGCTGCTCTTCCTCGGGTCCAGGCCCCACTCCTGCCCTCAGGACCATCACCATCAAAACCCCACGGCTGATCCCTGTCCCGTGGAGCCGTCTAATCTTCCCTAAATACAGCCTTTTCCCTTATTTTCTTCTGACCTTAAGATTGTCCCTGAACCATTTATGAAGAATACCTGTTTTTGAGCTTCTGAACAAAATAACAGCTTAAAGCCATGCTTTCTCTTAGAGTGCACTAAGTCACGTAGGCTCAACTTCAAGGCTCACCAGCCTGAGCCTGGGCCTGCTCAGGCACCTGGGGGCCCTCGGCCTCCTGCCCTGGCCTCCCTGGCCTGTCCAGGCTATCTGCCTTGTTCTGTGAGAACACTGTCCTGACGCCACAGCTCTGCTCTTGGTGGCCCCCAGCCCTTGAGGGGCCAAAGCCATGCTGTGGCCTGTGGGGAGGGATGGGCCCGAGCCCTTCATACCCCTCCACTACCTGTGTGGGGAACCACGACCTCCGGGAGGGCTGGGTCTGCAGTCTGGCATTGAGTGGCTGGCCCATGGTGGACACTTAGTGGCTTAATAAATGTCGGGCAAAAAGTGAATTGATGAGAGTGGCAGCACCATCACCTGTGTGCCTGTTCCATCTTTCGCTAGGTGAGCAGGAAAGGACAGGAAGTGAGAGACTGAGGGAGGAGGGCCAGGGGCAGTGGGGAGTACGAAGGAACATGCACGCTTGCTGTTGGCCTTGTAGATTGCTTATAGTTTTGATCAAGCGACCTTTCTTCTGAAGTCGAAACAGTGGAGCCAGATTTCAATGGCAGTTTATCATGAAATTAGATCATCTGAAGGCTGGCAGGAAGAGATGGGGGCAGGAACAGAAGAAATGCCTGAACCACGAGACCAGTGATGGTTATAGAAAGCTCTAACACTCAGACATCTGTACTTCTGCACTATTTACAAGGCGATAATTATTTGTAAAGGGGGCAAGAGGACTGACATCTTGGAAGGGGTGGCCTTTGTGTCAAGTGCTCTACTTAATTTATTTAAGAGGAGACATCCCTTAATTGAACTCAGATACTCAGCAAAGGAAATGTTTGATCATTACCAAAAGTGTTGGGGGAGGGGGAGCAGCCTGATAGTAACATCCTGTTTCTCTGTCTGCTCCATTTCTCCCACCTGGGTCTTCTCCAGCCATCATACTACAACTATCGAGGCACCCTCTGACCTCTGACCATCTTGCCCCAGCTCCTGTGTTAACGCTATCAGGGTGGCAGGGTTTTTATGGAATATACTAAAAGCCATGGGCCACCAGCACCGGGGCATGGAGTTATCTTGCTTCTTCCGGGCTGGCGTTGTTCCCTAATTCTTTAGGCTGCAGCCAGTCTGAGAGAAGGTTTGGCTTCTCCCTACTTAATCCTTCAGTGTCCTCTGAGAGCTGTGGGAGCCTTGTGCTGGAACCCTGTCACTCTTCCTGGCCCCTCCACTCCCAGCCACCAGATCATACTGTTTTTCTCTCTTTTAACCTATTAAAACATGATCTAAGAATGGGACTCCTTTTGATCGTAAGGTAGATTTTTGAAAAAGTGTTGTTAGATTCTATATTTTAACACCGTTAAAATTCTATATTTTTACACCAATACCCATATGTGTATTGGCTTGTAGTTTTTTCTTTTCCTTCCAGTTTTACTGAGATATAACTGACATACAATGCAAAGTTCAAGGTGTGCAACATGATAGCTGGACATACGTATATCTTGTGGAATGATTACTGCAATAAGTTTAGTTAACATCCATCACCTCGCATATACTAAAAAAAATTTGTTCCTTGTGATGAGACCTTTTAGGATCTACTCTTTTAGCAACTTTCAAATATACCATATAGCAATGTTAGCTATAGTTATGGTGCTGTACATTACATCCCCAGGATTTATTTATCTGATAACTGGAAGTCTGTACCTTTTGACCCCCTTTACCAGTTCCCCCGACACCCACCCTCTGCCTCTAGCAACCAAAAATCTGATCTCTTTTTCTATGAGTTTTGTTTTTTGGGTTTTTTTAGAGTGCACATATAAGTGAGATCATACAGTATTTGTCTTTCTCTGTCTGACTTACTTCACTGAGCGTCATACCCTCAAGGTCCATCCATGTTGCCACAGAGCCTGTAGTTTTCTTTTGGTGAACTATCTTTGTGAAGTTTTGGTAACAGTGTCATGATGAATTCATAAGAGAAACTGTGAAGCTTTTCTTCTTTCTCTGGTAAAATCAAAACAGAGGAATTATTTGTTTGTTAAAGGTTAGAAGGGAATTGACCTCTAAACCCATTTGGACCTGTAATTTTTTAGGAGGTGGGAGGGAAAGAGATACTGCTCTTTGACAAATTTCTCATCTTCTCCATAGTTAGTTATAGGTTTAGATTTTCTACTTTTTTTAGTACGCTTTAGCAACTTATACATAAAAATATTTCACACTTTAAAATTTATGTGTATGGAATTATGTAAAATAATTTCAAAAAATTTTTAAATTTCCCCTGTATCTGTGGTGATTTTTATTTTTGGGGAGAAGTATTTGTGACTTCCTTGTTGTTTTCCTCATTAATCTAGTGGGAGGTGTTGCTCTTCCGCTATTGTAACTCATCCTTATTTATCTCTTAAGAACATGTTGCATAGATTTAGCTTTCTAACCCAGTTTGATAGGCTTTCATCATGTATGAATTAATCATATTAATTCAATAAATATTTATCATGCATAATCCTTAAAAGATACCAGAGGATTATTGTACAGATGAATTGTTTTACAAGCATTAGCACAATTCCAGAAGAATTGTAAGTGCTCAACAAGGGTTATTCTATGTAATAATAAATTGCGAATAAGACAGTGTCCCTGCCCATATAAAGATGACAGTTTTCTTTGACTCTTAATAGGTAACTTAAACGTATTCATATTATTGTAATGTCTTTTCAAATTTCTATTATCTAACCTTATTTTATTTTTGTCATGCTTTGCTGACTTTCTCCCTATTAAAAAAGTTTCCTTTAATCCTGATGGTTTCTTTCTATTGGTTTGGATGTTCTACAATCCATTCATTCATTTAGTTTTTTATTTGCTCTTTCTTGGATATTCCTTCCTTCACCTTTTATACCAAATTTATCTTCTGGGAACTTTCCACTATCAGCCATGCTGGGTGGTAGCAGCTGCATACAGAGAAGAAGTGGGAGCACCAGCTTCAGAGGGTAAATAGTTCCCTCTGATCATGGAAAAAAATGACAGATAACAGATACAGAGTAAAGCAGCAGGAAGACAGAGTTGTTGGCTATTTTTTAAAAATTGCACTGACTCAAAACTTTGAAGCAATATAGCAGGCTGTGTAGCCCACTCCCTTGAAGACCAAGACACTCACCAGCCACAATCGTTCATTCCTTCATTCATACACGAAGTATGTACTGAATACCTGCTATGTACCAGGTACTCTCCCAGGCAGTGATGGTGGTGAACAAGACAGATAAGATTTCTTCCACGTGGAGTTTACATTCTTGTGATGGGAGAAAGAAACAAGTAAACACACTAATTCAGATTGTAATGAGATGATGTGAGAAATAAACCTGATGGTAGAGACTAGCTGGGGGGGAGCGGGTAATCATGCCACTTTACGTGGGTTGGTCAAGGAAGGAAGCATCAGTTCAGGAGACAATTTTGCCGAGATAGGCAGAGAGCAGTCAGCTCTGCTAAGAGCCAGACAAGAAGATTTCAGGCAGAGGGAAAAGCAACTGCCTGTGCCCTGTGTTGACTAAACGAAAAACACACAATGTAAAAGTTATGAGTTAAATTTTATTCACGGAGCTTACTGAGGACTATAGCCTGGGAGAGGACCACTCAGAGAGCTCCGAGGAACTGCTCCAAAGAGGTAAGAGAGGAGCCAGGATGTCTCTGAACTCTTTTCTGCTTGGAAAAAAAATGTAGTCTGGCATCAAAAGATGACTGCTAATCATAGAGAACAGACATCTCAAGTTAATGATTTTAGTGCTTTTCTATGTATGGGGAAATGTAAGACTCTGGGGTCATTGGACATTTTTCCTTAGATATGTATCTTAACTATCTAGGGGCCGGTATATTCAAAGCACAGAATGCTTCCCGTTTTTCTCCATCCCTGAATTCCCCTGAAGGCGACTGAAGGGGCTAATGGTTTGATCTTTGTAGTACTGGAATGGCAGGCAACATTTTTTTCTTTACCCCTAGGACAGGAAAGAACTTGGAATCTTTAAGGAACAGCGAGGAAGCCTGCAAGTGGGACACATGATAAGCCAAGGGAGAGAGTCACAAGATGTGGGAGGAAAGGCAGTAAAGGGACAAAGTGCAGAGGCCTTGAAGGCTCTATTGGAAGTCTGTATTTCACTGTGAGTGCAGTGGGAACTCCTTGATGCATTTTTAAGCAGGGGGTAACATGATCCATTTTCATTGTTAAAAAGGTATAGTGAAGAGAATGGTTTGTAACAGTCGGTCTCAAGCTTTAGCATGAATCAGAACCACCTAGGGAAAACACAGATTGCTGGGCCCCACCTCCAGTGTTTCTGAATCAGTAGGTTTGGGGCGAGGCCTGAGAATTTGCATTTCTAACAAGTTCTAGGTACTACAGACTGAATTGTGTCCCTCACAAATTTGTATGTTGAAGCCCTAACCCCCAGTGTGGTGGCATTAGGACATGGGGCCTTTGGGAGGTAATTAGGTTTCAGTGAGGTCATGAAGGTGGGGTCCACATGAGGGGATTAGTGCCCTTATAAGAAGAGACATCGCTTTCACTTTCTGTGCCATGTAAGGACACAGTGAGAAGGCAGCTGTCTATAAGTCAGGAAGCAAGCCCTTATCAGAGCCCAACCATGCTGGTACCTTGATCTTGGGCTTCTAGGCTCTTGAATTGTGAGAAATAAACTTCTGTTGTTTAAGCCACCCAGTCTGTGATACTTTGTTATGGCAGCCTGACTAAGATACTAGGTGATGCTGATACTGGGCTGGGCCCACTCTGCTGAGAACTACTGCTCTGAGAGAGCCAAGAATAGGTCCATGGAGACCAGTTAGGAGCTATTTCAGGGATCCAGGTGAACATGGACATGGTGGTACAGTTTCAATGGAAAGGAGGTTGAGAGGGAATCAGTCAGTTGATCTATAAAAAGCATTTACAGTCATAAAAACAAGAAAAGTCGATGTAGTTCCTGACTAAAATTTACTCTAAAGTTTGCAAAGAAATTCTACAACCTTGTTTCAACATTATTCTATTCTTCTTTAAAAAAAGTCCCAAATAAAAAGGTTGAGATAAATCGGTAAAACTGAGAACTGAACGTTTTCTCTGACTTACATAATGTGTGGGCATCTTTTTAAAATTCTTATGTCAGCATAGGATGTCCCTCCCTTTCTGTCCCTTTTTAAAGCACCTAATTAGGCATCCATCCACGAATAAAAATGCCTTGTGGGAGTTGTGGGATCCGGCACTATACACCAAGGGACCCAAAAGGAGTCTGCCCATCTGTGCATCTGGTAATACACAGACCTCAGTAAGGGCCATGGGACCAGGGGAGCCAGCAATCCTGCCCCAAACGCTCTTGGCTGTGGCCAGGGAAGACCTGGAGAGTGCTGAGTTGGGAAAATACCCAAAGATGAGAGAGAATTTGTTGAAGTCCAACCTTCCCAAGAGGAGATTCCAGCATGCTGTTAGAAAAAAATATATATGAGTTTGTACACAGTGGCGAGGGTAAGAGGGAATTGGCCAGTGCTGCTTTTCCCCCCAGGACAACATAGTGAGGGGCTGAGCTATCCCTCGGGGACCTCTCCCACAGGGAAAGAGGAGTAGTGAGTGAGTGCCCAGCTACCCCCAGCTGTGAGGGACACAGCTGGAGAAGCCCATTTCTCTCCAGAAGTGCCCAGTGCACAGAGGCAGGACCTCCATGGTGGGTGGGAGGGAGGAGATCAGGAAAGGGGCAGATGAAAACATCAAAGGCCATTTAAGGGATGCAATTGCTGCTGACTGAGCTCAGGACTCCAGCAGGAAGCTCGCCCACAAGCCACTGGGAGCACCTCCCCTGAGGATCTCTCCACCAGCCACAGGCACCCCCAAGGCCCCAAGACTAAACACACACCTCCCCTCACTCTGTTGCTGGCTTGGCTCTGAGTGTGGTGGCGAGAGAGTCTGGTAAAAGCAGTGCCATCAGAAAAACAGACCAGGATCTGTGGGCAAGGGAGAAGCCACAAACTTGGGCTATAGCGCCACCTTCTGGAAAACAAGAGAGGTTTCAGCAGCCAGCCAGGTGAGTTTTCAGAACCAGAGAAGACAGAAAAGCTTAAGAATCCTGCCACAAAAGAAAGCAAGATGTGTGGAGCAGGTAGATCCATATCAAGGCAGACAGAAAACCCCAGATGTAATAGCACCAATGAAAAATACACCCCATCTGAAGGCAACTAGTAAAGCTTTGAGGAGAAGTCTGCTACTTCAAGTGCAAAAGCAGCAATGAAAAGCAATAAGGAACACGATGAATCAAGGAAATATTGCACCAAAAAATAACAATAATCCTCCAATAACCGAGCTCAAAGGCACAACATCTTGTGATCTAGCTGTTAAAGAATTAAAAATAGCTGTTCTGACAAAGTAAATGAGCTACAAGAAACAGAAAGACAATTCAGTGATGTCAGGAAAAAAATATATGAACAAAGTGAGAAATTTAACTAAGAGATATATATCATAAAAAAAGAACCAAACAGAAATTCTGGAGCTGAAGAGTTCAATGAGTGAAATGAAAAATGCAATAGAGTAGATCAAAAGGAAGACAGAGTAAGTTACCTAGAGAACAGGAACTTTGAAATAACCCAGAGAGGAACAAAGGGTGAATGAAAAAGAGTGAAGAAATCTTACATGATCTATGGGACTCAATGAAACAAACAAATAGCAGAATAATCAGGTTTCCAGAAGGAGAAGAGAGGGAGAAGGAAGCAGAAAGTTTATTTCAAGAAATAATTGCTGAAGAACTTCCCCACCCTGAGGAGAAACATGAACATCCAAGTTCAGGAAGCTAATAAATCACCCCTTATCTCAATGCAAAATGACCTTCTCTAAGACATATTATAATTAACCTATCAAAACTCAAAGATAAAGAGACCATGGCTATCATCAAGAAGACAGGACACAAGGTGAGCATGTGGAGGAAAGGGAACCCTTGTACACTGTTGGTGGGAATGTAAATAGGTTCAGACGAATAGAAAAGGAAATGGAGGCGCCTCAAAAATTAAAACTAGAACTATCATATAATCCAGCAATCTCACTTCTAGGTATAGATCCAAAGAAAATGGAAACAGGCTCTCAAAAGTATATCTGTACTCCCATGTTGATTGCAGCATTAATCACAATAGCCAACTTATGGAAACAACCTAAGTGTGTGTCAACAGATGAGCGGATAAAGATGTGGTACATACATGAAATGGAACACCATTCAGCTTTAAAAAGAAGGAAATCCTGCCATTTGCAACAACAAGGGTGGATCTTGAGGGCATTATGCTAAGTGAAATAAGACAGAGAAAGACAAATACTGCATGGTATCACTTATATATGGGGTCTATGAGAAAAGCCAAACTCATAGAAACAGAATAGAATGGTGGTTGCCAGAGACTGGGGCGGGGTGTGGGGGAATTAGGAAGAAGTTATTAAAAGGGTACAAATTTTCAGTTATAAGATGAATAAGGTCTGAATTTCTTAACATCATCAAATATCCATCATTGTTCAAATATCACTTATTGTCTCATCTTTCAAAATGCTTAGTTTGAACTTAAATCCAAACAAGATCCTTTTACTGCAATAGCTTAATATATCTCTCATGTCTCTTTTAATCTAAGATGTCTGCTCCCAACTTCTCTCTTTTTTTCCATGGATTTTATTTATTGAAAACTGTCTTGTTTTTCCTATACACCTCCCCATATTCTGGATTTTGATTATTGCATCCTTGTGAAAGACTTTAGCTCATTCCTTTGATTGCTTTGTTCTGATATATATTTTCCTATACTTTTATTTAGAACCTTTGTATATACAGTCTTATGTTCCAGGGTTGGCACTTTTAAACATGATATATCTGAGTTTTTTATACCAGTCATGATTATTTTAATAATGCTATTTTGGTTTTATTTTCATCATCTTATTTTTTGTTTTCTATTAGTTCCATTTTTTCTCTTTGGTCTTTCTTGCTCTCTTTTGAATTGATAGTAATTTTTTTTAATTCCTCCAATTAAAAATATCTGTAGGTTTACGTGATATGTAACAGCTCTTTGCCCCAGAATTGTCTATCCCAGAAACCTGTGCATTTCCAATTTAGCATTTATCACAAGCATTTTTAGCTTACTTAAAAATAACAATAAACATTCATTGAGCGAAAAAAAAGATGAATAGGGTCTGATGATCTAATGTATAACGTGGTGACTATAGTTGATAACACTTGTATAATTGAAATTTGCTAAGAGAATAGAACTTAAATGTTCTTTCTCTCTCTCTCTCTCTCTCACACACACACACACACACACACAAAGTATAAATATGTGAAATGATGGATATGTTAACTAACTCAATGAGCAGACTCCTTTCACAATGTATACATATACCAAACTGTCATGTTGTACAGTTTAAATATCTTACAATTGTGCTTGTCAATTATACCTCAATAAATCTGAAAAAATAATAAATAAAAATGTCTATTGAGAAAAAAGATAAGAGCAACTGAAACTTAAGTTTCATCATAAATCTACCTCTGTGAACATGACTTCGTGGCTCTGCACCATCTGGTTTCTTTATACTTCTCTGGCTTCATCCTTAGCTCTGCTCTTGGAGCGTCCACACACTGGCTTCCTCCGATGAATTTCAGTGTCTCTCATTGCAGGACCTTGGCTTATACTATTCCTCTGCCCAGAAACTTCTGTGTCTCACCATTCTTGGAACTGTTCCTTTCCTCCTTGTTTCTAACAGACACGTGAGTTGCTGCTTCCTCTCCCTCTTGGATACACTGATGTGGGACTATTACAGAGGGTGAAAAATGGTCACTGCCCCTCACTCATTCGTCTATAAAATAATTTTCTCTTAACTTGTATTTATTTTACACAAAGTAAAACTTATTATAAATACATATTCCTCAGACCAGATAAAAGAGAACTTCAGTTTCTTAAAAGTATAAAACCATGAAGCTGGAAAGTGCCTAATCAAAGCTCTTACTAAACCTCCTGGCGTTGATCAAAAATAGCCACAGATTCTCTGTAACTACTCTCAACAAGCAGTGGAGTTTGTGTTCCCACATCCTGAATCTGTGTTGGCCCCGTGACCTACTTTGACTGATAGAATGTGGCGGAATTAACACGGCAGATGTTCTAAGAATAGGTCCTAAAATGCTGCTGTCTTGTGAACAAGTGCAAGTTAGCCTCCTGGAGGATGACGGATGTGTGTGTGGGGGTCTCGGCCGTCATCGCTGGCAGCCCGCAGCCAAATGAAGCTGAACACGTGAGTGAGCCCAGCTGACACCACGTGGAGCAGAGACGGGATTGCTGACGGATTTCAGCCCAAGTTGCCAACCCACAATATCATGAGCAAATAAATGGCTGTTGTTATAACGAGCTCATATTTGACGAAGAAACAGCTGATACACCTTCCTAACCCCAGCTGTCCAATAAAGATCTCCTTTCTCACTGGCTCACAGTTTAAGTGGTTCTAGAAGAAATATTAGGAGGGATCACACACCTTTCTGTATTCTGTGAGTCACAAAGAATTTACTAATTCAATAATACTTGCATTGCCATGTCATCATTATGTGCTGGGACGGTAAGATGCCCCTACGTGGATTCACGAGATTTCACTAAAACCCAGTGGCCACAGTGGGTTTATGAGACATGCATATGTTACCTGATATTGAAGTAGATAATTTAACAAACATTAATGGAGTCTGAAGATTTTCCATTCATAGGTGCAAATATCATGCCAATTGACTCCAATGAGCTATGTCATAATCCACAGTCTAGAGGTTAATGTTCACTTCAAGAGTCAATCAAAGCCAACTCACAAACAAGTGAGAACACAAAGACAGAAGACCCCCCTACCTACAGGCTGAAATCTATGCTGTGCCGTGCCATGAGTCTCTGTCACGTCCTCTGTATTGCTGACTACCCAACTAGTCACAGCTGACTTAGATCACGATTTGGCCATCTCGCAACTAAGCCTGGAATCGCAACCTTCGGCACTGATGCACTGCTATTCCTCTCTCCTCTTCTAGACCCCATTTCACAGTGGAAACAATCACAAGGCAAGAAGAGTCCCTTCTCCCCTCCTTCCTTCCTTCCTCCCTCCCTCCCTTTCTCTCTCTCTCCTCTAGCTGAGATCCTTTTACACAAAAGAAGTCCACCTTTCCAACTTCCAGTTGTACTGACTTTGTTGCCTTACCATGAACAAATAGAAATTTCTATTGCACTTCTATGTGATCTAGGGCTCTGAAACTCAATTCAGGTCTGTTAGCAAAAACCTGACTGAACAGAAATGGGCCCTTTAGATCTTGTTTCTCCCCTGTTTTCATCAGTGAAATAGCATCCCCCAGACAGCAATAAAGAGGCCATATAGTTAGAAGCCCCATGGACTTGTCAGCAGGATGGAGTCGAAAAGGAATGCTGGGGCTGAGGGGAAAGCCTTCGCATTGTGGGAGCAAGCACACACTTTTCAGAGAAAATCACAGCGGGTGTTTTGATACCTTGGACAGGTGCGCTGGGTGTGTAAGAAGTAAATGCAAGGTTTCAGGAAAAAAAAATCATAAGAATAAAACCGAGCATACTATTTCCATATGACCCAGCAATTTTGCTCCTTGGTATTTGCCCAAATGAGCTGAAAACTTATGTCCACACAAAAACCTGCACATGAATGTTTACAGCAGCTTTATTCAGAATTGCCAAAACTTGGAAGCAACCAAGATGTCCTTCAATAGGTGAATGGGTAAGCAAACTGTGATATACCCATACGATGGATACTGGCAAAGAAAGAAATGAGCTATCAAGCCATGAAAAGACATGGGGGAAACTTAAATGAGTATTTCTAAGTGAAAGTAGCCAACCTGAAAAGGCTGCACACTGTATGATTCCTACCATATGACATTATGGAAGAGGTAAAACTATGGAGATAGTAAAGAGATCAGTGATTGTCAGGGGTTGGAGGGGAAAGGGGTAGGGATGAATGGGCAGAGCACAAATGAATTTTAGGGCAGTGAAAATACTTTGTATGGTATTTTAATGATGGATACGTGTCGTTATATATTTGTCAAAACCCATAGAACGTACAACGTAAAGAGTGAACCTTAATATAAACTATGGACTTTAGTTAATAATAATGTATGGATAATTTCTGTAAACCTAAAACTTCCCCCCAAAATGAACCCTATTAATGAAAAAAAAATGTCATAAGAAAAGGATGAGGCTGTCCCGTCTTGAAACGGGCTATGTGCAGGGCCCACATATCCATGAGGCCCAGCAGGCACAGGGTCTAGGGCCCATGATATTTTTTAGGGACCCACAAAGATGTTTTAATTTCTTTAAAACTCAGGAGGAAAACATGAATATAATAATACATATATTGGGCTGGGTTTTTCTGTAACATCTTCCCTTAAGATGTTACAGAAAAACCCGAACGAACTTTTCGGCCAGCCCAATATAACCATAAATCCAGGCTTTATACCACCTCAGTCATAAAATATACTTTAAAATATATGATGGGAGAAGGGGCTCATAAACGCACAAGTGTCCAGGGCCCACAAATGTTATACTAAGGGCCTTGCTGTGTGGGTGTGAAACATAATACCCAGTGAATTTGGGTGTGGGCCTGCTCTATGGCTGGGGCTCAGCTGGAAATGAGCTAAGACCTTCACACAGAGCTGGGATGTTAAGAAAAGGAGGGGCCTGGGGTTGTTCTTGAAGAAGCCTGGGCAAACAGCCTACTGGAAAAAAAGTAAAAAGCAAATTAGAAACTGCATGAGTGGGAGTGGAATGGGGCTGGTTGGGAAGCTACAGTATTTTCTGTGTAGGATAGGAAGCTGGGCTCAGAGGAACTAAGGCATTAAGTACCAATTACAAAGGAACCTCCAGGTGGGAGCTGGATTCCTGGAAGCAGAGACCAGCTGAGACAGAAGAGTCCTGTTCTCAGGGTGTGGGGATGCCAGAGGGAAAGACTCCTCTCTGGCTGGGTAGAGACTAAACAGGCCTGGAAAGCACTTCTGGTGGTTGTTTGTGTTTCACACATTCCTGGCAGAAAACCTGCGTGTGTTCTTTGTCCATCACAGATAAGATTGCTACGGCCTTGACTTAGACCCATCTCATGCCTCTCATTTTATGTGAGTAAATGAAGCCTATTTTATCAGCCCCAGAGATAAGCAATCCAACCAAAGAGTGCTTTCATGAGCGACAGAAGTTTATAAACGTTTTTATCTCCATTCTTTTGTTTGTTTGTTTTGCGGTAGCGCAGGCCTCTCACTGTTGTGGCCTCTCCCGTTGCGGAGCACAGGCTCTGGACGCACAGGCTCAGCGGCCATGGCTCACAGGCCCAGCCGCTCCGCGGCATGTGGGATCTTCCCGGACCAGGGCACGAACCCGTGTCCCCTGCATCGGCAGGCGGACTCTCAACCACTGCGCCACGAGGGAAGCCCTATCTCCATTCTTGTAGCAAACTTTCAAAATTAACAATGCCTGAGAGGAGTAGGTCTTACCCATAAATCCTCACTGAAGGCAATTAAAACCATCATTCCATTTAGTTGCTGCATTTTCATCAGTTTCAAAAGATCTTGGGTCGAGAAATACTACTGGGTCTGATCTGACTTCTTTGCAATATGATATAATACAGTGGTTCTCCAGCTTAGATGTGTGTAAGAATCACCTGGGGGGTTGTTAAAAAGGTAGATTCCCAACGACCACATCCCCCCTCCCCATTTTGGTTCAGTGGATGCAGGAATCTTCATTTTTAACAAGAATTTGAGTTGGTTTAGGTGCCAGTGACTGGTAGATCGTATTGTAAGAAATACAGTAAGTCCCCAACACACTAAGAAGTTCCATTCAGAGAGCGCGTTTGTAAGTCCAATTTGTTCGTAAGTCTAACTAAGTTAGCCTAGGCACCCAACTAACACAATCGGCTATACAGTACTGTACTGTACTAGGTTTATAATACTTTTCACCCAAATAATACACAAAAACAAACACAAAAAATAAAGAAAACATTGTTAATCTTCCAGTACAGTACCTTGAAAAGTACAGTAGTACAATATAACAGCTGGCATCCAGGGGCTGGCATCGAGTGAACAGGCAAGAAGAGTTACTGACTGGAGGAGGGAGAGGAGGTGGGAGATGGCAGAGCTGAAGGATCGTCAGCAATAGGAGACGGAGGGCAAGCTGCAATTTCACTCACGCCTGACGTGGATGGCACAGGCTCTGGTTCCTTGCTGGATTCAATTCTATCTACCCTCTTGAAAAAACGATCCAGTGATGTCTGGGTAGTAGCTGTTTTTTTCTCGCCACGGACAACACAGTAGCACCGCATTGCATTCTAAACAGCTGCTGCAACCTTCGTGTACTGTTCTATGTTCGGGTGCTGTGCCTCAGAAACTAACAGTGCCTCCTCAAATAAAGAAAATCCCCTTGCCATTTCCTGCGTTGGGAATCTCTTCGGTTCTTCAGTTACTTCTTTCTCTTGTCTCTCTTCATCCTTTCTCTGGGCCTCCAGTTCCATCAGGTCTTCATTAGTAAGCTCCACGTTTGCATCTTTGAAAGTTCACAGCTTGAAGGTTCGTATGTAGGGAACTTACTGTACCTTCATGGTGCTCAAGGTATAATCTCTAGCGGAGAGAAGGGTTTCTCCATTTTTTGGGCACCTTAGGATCCCCCAGGGAGCTTTTTACAATGCCAGTGTTTTACCCTCAGACTTAGCAATTCCAATCCCATGTAAATATCCACCAGAAATATTCACCAAAAGATATACACAAGACTGTTTAAAGCATCACTACTTCATAATATCCCCAAACTGGAAAAATCCTAATGCTTATCAATCGTGGAACAAGATGTCATAGAGTGGAATACGACACAACAATAGGAATAAACAAACTACAACTTCATCCAGCAACATGGGTGAATCTCACAAGCATACTTTTCAATGAAAGGGGCCAGACACACAAGAATGCACAACGTACGGTTCCATTGAAACATGTAAGTAAAGTTCAAAACGAGGCACAACTGCTCTGTGGTGTTAGAAGTTCAGAGAATGGTTGTCCTTGAGGGTCTGGGGAGGTGGCGTGAGGGGCTTCTGTGTCTGTAATGTTCAGTTGCTTGCTGTGGGTGTGGTTACGTGGGAGCATTCACTGTGTGAGATTCATCAGCCTATGCCCAGGTCCTGAGCACTCGTCTTGAAGGGTATGTTAAACTTCAACCAAATATCTATTAATACTTAAGGCTAAAAAAAAAGGCAGTGTCTGGGCTCTACCTGAGTCCAGTTAAATCTCAATGTCTTGGGTGAGTGTGGGCGCGTGTAGGTGGGAGGTCACAGGCGTCTGCAGTTAGAAGCTTCCAGGTGATGCTACTGTACAGCTAAGGTCGAGAAACACTGCTCTAGAAAAAGCCTAATCTGGGTCTATAGCAAAGATCTTTTACTTATTAATTGTGTGACTTTTAAGGTGACAAACTGTCCCCTCAGATAAACTGACTGACCTGAACGGTTTACCTAACCTCTCTGAGCCCCCTCCTCTATCATAGGAGGTTGATAATGGTGTCCACTCAGTAAAGTTACTTTGGATGTTAAATGGGAAAATTGCACAAAAGCACTCGGCATCATGCTGACCGCATCCCTCCTCTCCTTCTCTCCTTCTCCAGGGTGGTTCCTCTTCTATCTGATTTCTCCCTTGCCTGACAGACTTTCTCAGGGGATTGTCTACCATTTGGGCTGTCTTCCTCCTTGAGAAGAAAGGGTGTCTTTACCTGGATAAAGATGGAGTTTGCAGGCACAACGTGGTGAATGCACAGGGCGGAGCACCGTGTGGAGTATGTGGACTAAATGTGCATAACACAACACTGTTTATATAAACTCCAAACACAGGCACACTTCATACCAATAAGCATTATGAAAGCATTGACCAAATGTGTTAGCATGATGTCCTGCATGAGCACTATAAATAAAACAGGATAAATATGTAAATCCAACAGACAAATAGGACTTTGTATGAAAAAATGATGTTCATATTCCATGAGGTCAGTTCATGCACCTGACCCCCCAGGAACACACGAATGAGAAAACATAAACTGATATTTAGAAATGTGTATTTTTTATGGAAACAAAGACAAAAGCTCAGGAATCCAATACAGTTGGTTTCCTCCTACACTATTGGGAACCCCATGCCTGAGGACCCCTTCTCATGAGAACATGGTTTTCTGGGAAGCAGAAATGAAGCTTGAGAGCCTTCTCCTGTTCTGGCAATCTTTTCCCCAAATATGTTTTCTCTTATGCTCTCGATGACTCATTTTTCCTTAATTACAAAGTTGAATATGTGCTTGATCAGTTTGGACGTCTGGGTTGCTGGTCATGGATCATTGTAAGTCATCAACCTGCACAAACTATGAGAAAATAGATGTTTGTTGGTTTAAACCATTAGGTTTGGGGATAAGTTATCATGCAGCAGCAGATAACTAATACAGCAGAGAATGCCCTTCTCGTCATCTGCCGTCTGCCAGGAACCACCACTCCGTCCAATGAGTGTGTAAAGCCTGCACGCGTTGGCACCATTTCTGGGCATGTCAGCCACCTCCACTAGTTATCAGTGTCCCCGAGAATCCCCAGTGCCATCCCCCACCAGATGCTACAGTCTCTCTCCTTCTTTGGTATTTGTTTACAGGGGTAGCAATAAGTGGAATACAGGGGTTGGGGTGTGAGGGTAGCAGAATAGCACAAGAGTTAGTAGTGGAGCCTCTGGACTCTGAAGGCCCGTTTGCATCTTGGCTTTTCCAGTTGACCTTGTACCTCTTTAATTCTGTTTTCTCCTCGGTATAAAATGGGATTAATAATCTTATCTACCTTATAGCACGGTGACAATTGAATTGGAGAATGTGTGTGGCACTTAGCACAGCGCCTAACTATAAACAAACAAATAAATGGCTCTAGAGCCCAATAATCTGTATTCAAATCCCAGCTCCACCATTCACCTTGAACAAATTACTTAACATCTCGATGTGTCAGTTCCTCATCTATGAAATGGAGATAAGAAACGTATCTACCTCATGAGGCTACTGGAAGAGTAAATAAGCAAATGAGCAAATACATGTAATATTATGTAGCACAGGCCTGTTAACAGTAATAACAATAATAGCAAACCATAATCAGAATCACCTCTCTCCTCACCTGACAATGAAGGCTTTTTTTTGCTTGTTTGTTTTAAGCTAGGTAAGACTTGTGCCTGGGTCATTCTTCCTGTGAGATAAATTCTGAAGCAGATATTCCTCGGTTCGTCACGGAACTAAAACTTACTTTTTTTTTTTATAAATGAGTTTGAAATTAATTTTTGAGGGCATGAGCTAAAAAATGGGCTGCAAGCAACTGCTTCTGGATGATTATATCCACTTCTGAAAATTTTCTGTGTTACACCTCCAGCTTACACTGGCTTTCTCCTTTATGTCAAAGTCTTTACTTTGATTTCCTTGTATTTCAGCATTAAAATCTACTACATTTAGGATTCCTTCTCTGTAGGTATCAGCAGGGTTTAGGGGAGACTTGCAAAATCCCACAGAGTGGGAATGGTACCTGGTGTGGATCACCATCTATACACTGGCTTCCCCTGAGATGCGACTCATCTCTCTGGTGCTTAGGTGTGACCATCCATCCCTTTGTGCAGTCATCCAAGATGTCCTTATCTCCATCAAGCCCTAGCCATACAGCCCACTCTATAACCTCCATCCAGCTCCCCTGAATATAATGTGCAGGATGAACTTGTACACGTCACAACTTTCACAGTCTCAGCCTTGAGATGTTCAGGGGCTCACGCGCCCTTGGAAACCTTACCCTGTAACTTACACACTCAAGGCCTGTAAGGTAGCAACAAAATAATTAACAGAGACCCCCAAGCTTGTCTTGCAGAGTACCAGGGAAACCAGGTATGGAAACACTAACAGCCCCTGCCACTGAGCATCACACAGGCACACTGAGGGACTAGAATGATTGATCACGAACTTTGGACATCATATGCCGAAAATCTACCAAGCGTAACGTATGGAACTCTTCCGATATTGCACATGCCACTCATGAAGAGACATGAAGGACATTCACACCTGCACAGAGGACTCCTGAAACTTCCTCTTAACTTTCCACCAATCGTTTCCGAGCCCCCTCCCTGTCTTACTCCCTACTTCCACGATAAATACCCTACTCAAAAGCCCACTGGGGAGACAGAGCTGAGCTATGCCTTCTGTCTCCTCACTGGGCTGCCCTGCAATAAAGCCTTTCTCTTTCTGCAAAAGACCTTTGCCTCTTTTGGTCTTGCTATTACCCAGGGCAACAGCCCCACTTGCTCGGTTACACTTCCTTTCAGCCAACTTTGCCAGTGGACGTCAGTAACCCGGCTGTTCTCCCAATGGGACACCCTGAGACTACCTCAGGCCCACTCACCTGGACACCTTCTGTGGTCGTGGCGATCCAACAGCTTGGGGAACCAGGAGATTCCATCCTAGACTTGGTGTCTTCCCCACAGCCTCACCCCGGGAAACGAGGCACAGTTCTCCTCTACTTTATGATGTCCCAACTCAATAGGGTATCCACAGATGCCTGAAGATATTAACAATAATCACCTCTAAATGTGGGACTATGGATGGGTTTTATTTTCTTACTTAATCTATTCTTCATTCTCCACTGATTTTTTTTATATTTTACAAAGAACATAATATTAAAAAATGAAAGTTGTAAATAATTACTGAAACATCACAAACAGTAAGGTGTGTTATTCTATAAATGGTAATAAAAAAAAAACCTCTCAATTTTGAACCACATTTCACATGATAAACTAAAACAAATTTCCTTTGACCACATAATCCTGCTTCTGGAGAACAAGCCTAAAATTAATCAAAATGTGTCCAATGCTTTACTCACAATGCTATTCCTTGAAATATTATTTATAATAAAAACAAACTAGCAATAAACTAAATGTCTAAGAATAGGGAGAATGATTGAGTACTTTATAACCATAAAACAGAATTTTTTACAACAACTAAAAACAGTTGATGTAAACACAATTTTAAGAAGAGCATTTATGAATGTATAGAAAAGTGTATTTTGTGGTCCTAAGTTTAAAACTATATGTGTAACTGAGCAGGACCCTATGGGGCCTTCTTGGAACTGACCTCCCCGCAAGTCCTCTGCCTGTCCCTTGTCAGTAGAAGAACTTAGGCAAAGAATAAATTTAATCAGATAAGTGAGAAAATGCAGAAAGGAAAATAGTCAAGCAAGGAAAAATAATAGTAGTTTAACCATTTAACAAAGTCAAGGACCTTTAGTTCCTCCGCAAGGACTATAGATAATGTTCTGAGCCATGTCCTTCAAGCTCTATTCCAGATATTGAAACCCCCATCAAGTATAAGAAGTTAACTGTATGCTGCTCACAAGCATGGAGACCCCAGACCAGTTGGAACCAATAAGGTTGATGATGTTGACTCCCGATTTCCTCACCACCAACCTATCAGAAGAATGTCCACGACCTGATCACACATCCCACGAGCCTCAGCACGTAGCCCCTTCCTCTTTTCCCTGTATATATATGCACAGAAACAGCACTCTTGTAATGGTATCATGAGTGGTGAGAATATAGATGATTAATATTTCCTTGCTTATAATCTACATTTTCTAGTTTTACTATAATAAGCATATATCATTTGATTATCACAAAGCTTTTTTTCTTTAAGGAAGTGACAAGAATCACTAAATAAATATACGAAGAGTGTTAGCATCCTGTCCAGGTGGTTAACAGATAAACATATTCTTACACTTCTGTAATTTCCATGTTCTGAGGGAAAAAATTTGCAACTGTTGAGCGATTAGATAGGAACAAATTAAAATACATGCACCTTTTATATTTTCCATTTATTAAACTAGCAAAAGAAAAGAAAAATGGATAAAATCTCTAAGTGTCACTCTCATAAAATAATCCATGCATTTTGAATCAGGGAGAACTGGACACAAGGTTGCAATATTTGAAGTTCATTCACGTGAATCAATATTACAAAAGGCTGAAAGGGCTTTCCTGTTCTTTCCAGGGTTGGAAATGTCTGCCCACCCCCAGCCTCTAGCTCCTCCCTCTGCAGCCAGAGTCAGCACCATTAAGCGGGGCAGAAGACAACGAATCTGCTCACTCACGACTGTTTTGCACTCACCGTGGCCACCTTTGTGGAGCTCAGTACTAAGGCCAACTTGGGCCTGGGCACCTGGAAGGTATGTATGCAAGGATTTGGACACCTACTTCCCTCGAGGGGCTTTGGACATTTTCTCCTGTCAGTAGGGAAAGCTCAGAGGCAAGGGTTTGGAGAGGTAAATGTTGGGCCCTGGAGGCAGGACCGAGGTTGCTTTGCTTTCTCAGGGCTGATTCAGGCTGCAAAGCTCCAAGACCGGCTTTTTCCAGCAGTGGTGAGAGCTTTGCTAGCAAGTATCAAGTTTTAAGCAGTTTGGGGACTCAAAAACACACTTGCTTTCCTGGGCACTTTCTCTCTCAGCAGCCGTTCCCTCTCAACTCCCCCTGGCTCTGGGACACTTAGAGGGCCCTGGGTCGGCTGCTGTGGCCTGGGGGGTTGGGAGGAGGGGCTGGGAGGGCTCAGGAGGCTGCCCAGGCAGCATCAGCGGTCCCTGGGAGAGTGTTGAGAATCAGAAGCTGAGACCCCACCCCAGGCTACTGAGTTGGAACCTGCTCTTTAACGATCTCCAGAGCACAGTAGAGTCTGAGAAGGCTGTGACCACAGGGAGGGTGGTCCCAGAGAGAGAGGCGCCTGGGCTGGGAGTCGGGGAGCTCGGGCTCCCCAGGTGTTGCTAGAGTGAGCTGGCAGAACCCAGAAAGGCACTCCGAGGGCTCAGGGAAGCAGACTGCGGAGCCACTCTTAGGATAGGCTTAAAATGTCTTCCCATCACTTTCTAACTGCCTTCGCTCTCACTTCCGTCCGTGATGGCGCCATCCTAACTGGTTCCAGTTCTCTACTTACCTTCTTCCCTCTTGTCTCTCTGTTGAGTCTTTCTCCTCTGACTCCGTCCTTCTCTGCACCTGGTTTTCTCCTCTCCTCTCCTGGGTTAGAAGGTAGGCTCCCTCCTCGTCCCAGGACTGCGTCATTCTCAGGAAGCTCTCTCGGATAATCTGGGCGAGCAAGATTAATTCCAGCTTGATTCATCCCAGCTTCTCTTGCTTGAACAGGGCTGCTTTTCTCCAAATCAGAGCTTTGACTTTGACACAGATGTGACAAATAATTACTTCCACATCTCCAGTGAATCTGCTCACCTCGTCTAAATTTACCCAAAAAGGGGACTTCCCTGGTGACGCAGTGGTTAAGAACCCGCCTGCCAATGCAGGGGGAATGGGTTTGAGCCCTGGTCCCACATGCCACAGAGTAATTAAGCCCGTGCGCCACAACTACTGAGCCTGCGCTCTAGAGCCCGTGAGCCACAACTACGGAAGCCCGCGCGCCTAGAGCCCGTAAATCACCACGGTGAGAAGCCCACGCACCGCAATCAAGAGTAGCTTCAGCTCGCGGCAACTAGAGAAAGCCGGCGCACAGCGAGGAAGACCCAACACGGCCAAAAATAGAAGAATAAATAAATAAATTTATTTTAAAACCCCCACTAATCTCAAAAAATATAAAGCTAGATAAACTGGGAGATTGGGATTGACATATATACACTAATATGTATAAAATGGATAACTAATAAGAAACTGCTGTATAAAAAAATAAAATTGGAAAAAAAAAGAATATAGCACTCAAAGCAGTATTGTATAAAGATATAATCAATGTGATGCCAAGTATTTGATACTAAGTATTCATCAAAGATACCATATACTTTTGGTCTTTATTTTTGTACAATAATTACTTTTTAAAAGACAAAAGTTGGATTACTAGGTTCAACTATGCTTCGTCAATATTGCTTCTTCTAGCCCTACAAAGCAATACTGGATCTACTCTAATAAATGATTTTTCATTGGAATAAATAAAAAGTTTACCCAAAAAATTATGTTCAGAATTTCAGAATTAGATGTAAGGATTATGAAGTGAAACATTTTCAAGGTGTAGGGATGATGTAATTTTTAAGGCTTATGTGTTTACCAGTGAAGGTCAAGTAGGGTGTAGTGATTGGGAGGGGCATCCAGGGATGCTTCTTTCTTTTATTTTTATGTATTAATCTGGCTGCTTTGGGTCTTAGTTGGGGCGTGCAGGTCGTGGTGCGTGGGCTCTTGGTTCTGGAGCGTGGGCTCTAGAGTGCTTGGGCTTACCTGCCCCACAGCATGTGGGATCTTAATTCCCCAACCAGGGACGGAACTCACATCCCCTGCATTGGTAGGTGGATTCTTAACCACTGGACCACCAGGGAAGTGCCCAGGGATGCTTCTGAATGCGTTTATCATTTCATGATGAAAGAAGAGGTTTGAAAAAGATTTTGTGAAAGATCAGTATGAAGTGTTTTTCAGTTTGCCTTTGCTAGATTAGACAGAATGTGGTATTTTTAATGCCCTTCCTCCCTCCCTTCCTTCCTCCCCTCCCTCCTTTCTCTTTCTTTCTTTTCTTCCTTCCTTCCTTTCTTTCTTTTTCTTCCTTCCTTTCTCTCTTTCTTCCTCTCTTCCTCTCTTTCTTTCTTGCCTTGCGGGGGTCGGGGGGAGGAATAAACCCCATTCTTACAAGGATTTCTATTTCTCCTTTTTCTGAAACAACAGCTATATAATGCCTTGCATCCATTGACTCTTAGGTGTGTGCCCAGTGCTGTGCTGCAAACTTGACATTCATTGTGGCCCTTAACACAGTGACCTCATGAGGCAGGTGCTATTGTTATTATTCCCATTTTGTAGACTAGGTTTAGAGAAGTTAAGTAATCTGCTCAGGCCACACACCTAGTATGCGATGAGCCTGGATTTATGCAGTAATGACCGTTTTCTCTCTCTGAAGATTCCTTTGAGTTACTTCAAAATCCAGTCTTCAGCCTGGTCATTAGAAAGAGGTTGCAGTCTCTTCCACACACCTGGAGACAGCTCCCGGCTGGAGGGTGAACCTGGATTAGAAGGGAGTGGGCTTGAGCTAGGATACGACATGAGGCTATAATCATAAAGTTAATTCACTTTCCTTCCTTCTCTTTTGAAAAGTTTTCCAAAGCACGTTTTCTTCCCAGGTGTCCCCTGGAAAAGGGGACCCCAGGTAAACCTTGGTTTGGAGAAGCTGGGCTGTATAGGAGAGCCTGTTGAAGGTGGTCTGGGGATAAGAGTCTATGATGGTCTTTTCTTTTTCCTTCCAGTCTACCCCAGGCAAAGTCAGAGAGGCTGTGAAAGTGGCCACTGACATAGGATGTCGCCACTTGGACTGTGCTTATGCCTACGAGAATGAGCATGAGGTGGGGGGAAGCCATCCAAGAGAAGATCTGAGAGAAGGTTGTGAAGCAGGAGGTGGGAGGACTGCACTTCAAGGCAGGCAGAGTATTGGATTTGGTCAGCACCCGGAACTCTGCCAGCCTTTGCTCTAAGTACTCTGGTCATTTCCCCCGCTGCCTTTATAACGTCCCTGGATACAAACATCCACACTCTAGCTCAGTATTGGTGTGCAGAGACGCTCCTCCTACCTTACCCATCTCGACTGGGTTTTCCCTTTGTGGGGATGGCTCCATTGAGCCATGGCAGTGCCCTTAGCATCCCCGTTCCCCATCAGTGGGCTCCATCTGCCCCGTGGCAGTTAAAAGCTAAGGCTGCAGTCAGAAATGGATCCTGAGGCTCCACCTTTTTTTTTTTTTTTTTGCGGTGCGTGGGCCTCTCACTGTTGTGGCCTCTGCCGTTGCGGAGAACAGGCTCTGGATGTGCAGCCTCAGTGGCCATGGCTCACGGGCCCAGCCGCTCCGCGGTATGTGGGATCTTCCCAGACTGGGGCACGAACCCGTGTCCCCTGCATCGGCAGGTGGACTCTCTACCACTGTGCCACCAGGGAAGCCCTAAAGCTCCACGTTTCAGCACTGTGGTCTCAATGGTTGTGGCCCAGATGTTCTCAGCCAGCAGGTATTTTGGAAAATGGTGGGAGCGTTTTTTATTGTCATATATGAATTTCATTTTAGTTCAGTCTAGTAAAAGGCAAGTTACAAAATGTTATTGAAAAGGCTTTCCTCCTGCTTTCCTCTCTCTCCGTGGGCTGAATGGAAAATTCCTCTTCACGCTTTGGTTAATCCTTACGACAGTGGATCCTGTACCAGGTACTCCTGTCCCAGAGAGGACTAAGCCAAGCCAGGATCCCTGGGGTCCCTCTAGCACTGCCCAAAGGTGTCCCTTTCTATGACAGGCCATGGAGGAACTGGTGGACAAGGGGCTGGTGAAAAACATTGGGATCTCCAACTTCAACCACTTCCAGATCGAAAGGCTCTTGAACAAACCCAGACTGAAATACAAACCAGTGCTTACCAGGTAAATTCTGTTTAGTAAAGGGTAAGGGTCCTGCGCTATTACTTCTTAAACATTTGGAGGCAAGTTCAGTGCTTTGCACTGAGTCTCATTTGAAGGTCAGTCATCAGGTACTTCGTTGGTCATGTGAGACGGCTCTTGGAGTCTGGTTTAGCCAGGCTAGCAGTGGGCAGTGTTTGGCTTCTGCTTGACAGTCTTTTATTGTGTGTAGAACTCCCTATGAGCAGCTCAAAAAGCAGGTGCACTTTCCTAGTGATGAGGATTGTTCCCCTTTACAGATTGAGTGTCACCTATACCTCAGGCAGGAGAAACTGATCCAGTACTGCCAGTCTAAGGGCATCACTGTCATGGCTTACAGCCCTCTGGGCTCTCCAGATAGACCTGGGCGAGGCATTTGATCTTTCTCTTGACATTCTTTAAGAAAAGCCATCAGATGGCTAGTGGGAAGCTGTTGCTTAGCACAGGGAGATCAGCTCAATGTTTTGTGATGACCTAGAGGGGTGGGATAGGGAGGGTGGGAGGGAGGCTCAAGAGGGAGGGGATATAGGGATATATGTATACATATAGCTGATTCACTTTGTTGTACAGCAGAAACTAACACAACACTATACACCAATAAAGAGTATAAAATTATACTCCAATAAAGATTTTGGAAAAAATAATACTCCAAAAAATTATACTCCAATAAAGATATATATTTTTTAAAAAGCCATCAGAAAGAAAAATACATGTAATGCAATGTGCCTGGCATACTCAAACAGTGGGGAAAATATGGTAACTTTACAAAAAACAGCAACATGCCTGACCCTCTGGAATTACTCCAGTTCAGCCACCCAGCACTGGATCAACCTTTGCAAAATTACTGACACTTCAAAGCCCATGGGTAAGACATGAAGCTTTCAAATCCTGCTGCCTTGTCTCCCACATGGAGAAGACTGATGATCAGCCTTGGGACCATCGCTGGAGTAATATTTATTTACATATGGTAGCCATGGTGATTATTCACACCAGCCATCTTTCTCCCTCTAGGGCCAAGGGTCCTTAATCTAGGACTCGTCCCTACTGGAGGATCCCAAGATTAAGGAGATTGCTGCAAAGCACAAAAAATCCATAGCCCAGGTACAAGGTATATAGTTTCTTTTCCGTCCAGCAGATCAGTCTTGTGTTTTATTCCTTGTGCTGTCTTCATTTAACTCCTTGAAGGCGAAAAAAACAGGAAAGGAAGCCCACTGAGGCCCTTCCTTGAAAGCCTGTTTGTTTGGAACTCCAGGAAATCCCATGGTTATCACTGAAACAAGGATGGCATCTAACGGCTTCTGTTGAGTCCTGTTGTCCAGGAAGAAGAGCATGGCTATACAGCCAAAAGATCTGGGTTTAGATCCCAGTTCCACTACTTATCAGCCTCATGACCCCAAACACTGTCCCAAGCCACTTTCCTTATTTTTAAAAAAGGAAGGTTATGAGGGCCTCCCTGGTGGTGCAGTGGTTGAGAGTCCACTTGCCGATGCAGGGGACACAGGTTTGTACCCCGGTCTGGGAAGATCCCACATGCCGCAGAGCGGCTGGGCCCGTGAGCCATGGCCGCTGAGCCTGCGCGTCTGGAGCCTGTGCTCCGCAACGGGAGAGGCCACAACAGTGAGAGGCCCGCGTACCGCAAAATAATAATAATAATAATAAATAAATAAAATAAAAAAGGAAGGTTATGGAGTTGTTGTGAGGATTAAGGGAGATACTGGCAGAGGACTGACAAGCTTCTGATAGTTATATAAAGTGCTCAGTCAATACTAGCTGTTGTACTAAAGATACAGTGAGTGGCAGAGATGTTTTATTTTTCTGAAAAAAAGTAGAGGGAGCAGTCCTTGTAGATAAGTGGAAACACCACGTCCCCTTCTGCACGGGTTTTGGTCCGGTTCCATATCCGGAGGAACGTGGTCGTAATTCCCAAGTCTGTGATGCCAGCACGCATCGCTGAGAACTTTCAGGTAAGGTTCCAGCTGGTTGGCCCTGGTTTTCTCAGTGGAGGAGGCGACGGGAGAGATTCCCTCACCAGGCCTCTCATGCTGTCCCTGAGTTTTCTGTGGGCTTTTCCCCCTTCCCAGCACCTTGCAATCTCTCAGGCCAGGGAGCTGACCTCAGAGCTGAGATGAATGACTAAGGATGGGCTGGGGGAGCAGCCAGTGAGGTCCTGTCAGGTCTGAGCACAGCTGTACCTCTGATCTGATCACGGGGACTCTGCTATCTTGAGGATATGAAGATTTAAAAGGATAAAGAATAATAATAACCAACATGCATGGAGAATTTACCCCGTGCCAGCACTATTCGGAATGCTTTTTGTATGTGTTACTCACTGAATCCTGCAAGCACCCCTTGGAGGTAGATACTCTTACTCACATTTTACGGAAGATGAAATGCAGGAATGGGGAGGCCAAGGAACTTGCTCAAGGCCACCCAGGTTGTAAGTGGCTGAACCAAGTTTCAAAGGCTCTTGGGAGATCTTTGGTTTCTCTGGCAATCAAAACGTCATCTACATACTGAAGTAAGGTTCCTTCGTATAACTGTAGGTCCATTAGCTCTTTGGCTAGGGCTTTCCTGAAAATGGTGGGGGCGTTCTTGAATCCCGGGGGGAAGCATGATCCAGCAAAACTGCTGTTTCAGTTTGGTCTCTGGGTCATCCCATTCAAAAGCAAAAAATCCTGAGATTTGGGACTTAAGGGTGTGCAATAAAAGGTGCCTTGTAGGTCCCAAACCATAGGGCCAGCAGAAATCCCAGGATAAAGTTGTAAGGTATAGGGGTTGGCTACCACCAGATGAATGTCCTCAGCTATCTGATTTATTGCTCTCAGGTCCTGTACAAAGTGGTATTCGTGGGTCCCCGGCTTCTGGACTGGTAGGATGGGAGTGTTGTATGGTGACTGGCAGAGGCAGATGAGGTTATGTTCAAGGAAGGCAGATATCACTGGCTGGATTCCCTTTCTGGCATGTTCCCTTGAGGGCTATTGTTTTAAGTTCGGGATCTTAGACCCTGGATGGAGTTTCACCTGTACAGGTGTTACCATCTTTGCTCTTCTTGGCCTCCTATCTGCCCAAACATCCCATCTTACCTTCTGCAGGATCTCTTCGGGAAATTCCAGGCACTCAGTCTTTCCTAGCTATAGTAATGTTGCTTGAAGCGAGCAAGTTTGTTCTGGTGGCACCTTAATGTCCATCCTTTCTTAGGAGAAAGCGACTCTTGCATTTAGTTTACTCAAGAGGTCTCGTCCCAGCACAGGCATTGGACGCTCAGGCATGTACAGGGAAACTGCTTCAAATAAGTCTCTCCTATCTGACGCTCCAGTGGCTTCCAAAAGGGCTTTTGGAGAGGTTTTGGAGACAGTCACTATCTCTGAGGAGGCTTTGGCCAGTTTAGAGTTTAGCACGGAGAAAGTAGGTCCGGTATCAATCAAAAAATCAACAAGCTTATTTCCCACAGTCATTTTTACCCAGGGCTCCTTGTGGGAAATATCAGTGGAGCCAGTAGTTCCTAGGAGAGACCCTGGGCCCTGTCATTCTTGGTCACTATCAATCATCTGGGGCATCAGCAGAAGGGGCTGTGAGCAAATTATTTCCATATCTGCGGTTTCCCTGGCACTCTGAAAGGCAAGCTTGGGGGTCTCAGTTCATCATTTTGTTTCTACCTCATGGGCCTTGTAAATGACAGAGTATGGTGTCACACTTCCCATCCACATTTTTATATTTTTGCTATTTATTTATATACCCATAAATAATCTATGAGATTGTTTTGGGTGTTTTTTAAAATTAAAGAAAAATTTTCCTTCATGTGATTATGATTATGATTTCCTTAATTAAAAAGCTTAGGTATAGGATAAAAAGATTAGGTTCCTATTAATAAGTTATATGATGTTTTTTGTTTCACTTGAATTTAACCAAACAGAGGTGAATTAAAATGCTGATACAGAGAAATATTTTAAAAAACAACTTCCTAGTTTTTCCTGACTTCACTTTTCACGTTTACATCTCGAGTAATGAGAACTTTGCAGGCCTCAGACCCTTCAATCTCACAATTCTAACCAAGATAATGAATCCATCCTAAAATTTGTTCACTGATTTTGGATTGCTGGGAATAAAGCCACACTAGTCATCAGCTAAACCTGAATCCAGTCTAAGGTATACACTACAGGTGTGTGTTAAATTAACTCTTTCTATTCTATGATTACGTGATTATGTAGTGAACTTGCCTTTTCTTACGGGGAGAGAGGTTGGGGAGTGATGGGGAGGGGAGGATGGTGAGGCGGGGTGTGGAAAAGGAAGGCAGCTTGTCATGGGAAGTAGGGGACCAGGGAGTGGGTCCTCATGTGTTCCAGGTATGTCTCTCCCCCGGTATTTTTGGATTGAGCTGGAAAGATGGGTACCAGCTAACTGGAAATCTGAGAATCACTGCTGCTGTCCTACAAGTCCCAGGGAGTCTCAGGACTAGACTGGACCCATTAGTATTTAAGTCAGATCTGGTAAATGCCAGCCAGATGGTACCAAACTCCAACTGGGACCTGGAGGGATTTGACTTTCTCAATAAGACCCCATAATGCCCAACCTCTCAGGCCTGCTTTAGTCATTCATTAACTTGCAATAATTGCATTTTACATGACTAGAATTTTGTACCCTACTTATTGCATTATCATGAGATTTTGCTATACATTATAGAGTTAAAAGGGGTACAGATTAGAGAGAGGCTCCTGTAGAAAATAATTTCCAGTAAAATTTGAAAGGACCCTCATCAGTGAACATTGTTGGAAATAAGCATTTTTTTTGCTTTAATATTGAGTACACATGAGTATAAGAGTGAAACATAAAACTGAACGTAAAAACCATGCAAAAATAATAGGCTGTAAAGAATCTTGGAAAAAACCATTTGCCATGAATGTGACAGAAAATAGATGAGTAATTTTCTTACAATCAAACAAGCTTATTCAAATCAGTAAGAAAAATCTAAGATGTCAAAAGAAAAGTTGGTGAATGAAAATTGGCCAATAAACAACATGAAAAGTTATTCATACTAGTAACCAAAAATGCAAATTATAACAAGCTATCTACATTATCAAATCAATAAAGCCTAAAATAAAAGAAAAATCTATCTAGCAAAATAAACATGTAAGCAGGTTTTTTTTTCTATGTGGTAACCAGTGAATTTCATGTTTGTTATTCTCTTACATAATTTTCGTATTTTCTAAAATAGGAAATTCATGTTTACAGTCAGAGATGTAAACATTAAACATTTTTTAAGCATTAAAAAAAAATAACAAGGATCCAACTCAATCAGTTATTTCACACACCTATGGGGAAAGTCAAATTAAAGAAACATTTTTACTTGAAGTCATTTTCATTCAGTTGGTCTTTCAACTTTAGAAAACAAACACCCTGAGTGTACTACAGGGTAGAATGTGATTACATTGTATTTAAAATTCTATCCAGTTTGTTTTTTTCTCATTTGTTGTCAGTAGGGTAAATGTTTTCCCAGCAACTCCAGGGAAGTGCTGCCTTTCAGCACTTTTGTTGGTTCAAAATGGTCAGGCCCCACGTCAGTTAGGGAGAGATGGAAAGACCAAGGAGAAGACTATGACCATTGTTTAAAAGTTATGCACTGATAGGTGGTTGGAGGTTACCACTGTGTTTGTGGCCTAGGGCCTTTGCCCGGGTTATTCTCAATGCTTGGGATGCTTTATCTACCCTCAGATAGTGTGAGTGATTCTCTGCCTCATAGTCTTCAGGTCTTTGCTCATTTATCATCTTCTCAGGAAGCCCTTCTTTCCCCACCCTATTTAAGATTAATCCATCTTCTCTGGGGCTCCCTCTTTCTCCTCTCTGTTTTCCTTTTTTCCATAGCATGTATTTACCTAACATATTATGTGTTTTATTTATTTGTTGTTTGCTTGCTTGCTTGTTCTGTTTCTACCTAATGGAATGTAAGCTCTATGAGAGCAGGAATTTTTGTCTGTTTATTTTTATTTTTATTCTGATGTTTCAGATGAGAAAACTGAAACCAGGTCTCTTAACTGTTACAACCCATGGTGCCTACCTACCTACCTATGCTGAAGTGATTCTATGAAGGACTCTACAACTAATCATAAATTATATTAATTACTGTTATGGATTAAATGTTTGTTACGGAATTCACAGGTTGAAATTCTAACTCCTAATGTGATGGTATTAGGAGGTACGATTTTGGGGAGGGGATTAGGTCATGAGGGTAGAACCCTCATGAATGGGATTAGTGCCCTTATAAGAAGACACAGGAGATCTCCCTCCCCCCGGCGTCTCTCTCTCTCTGTCTCTCTCTGCTCGCTGCCATATGAAGATACAATGAGAAGATGGCCATCTGCAAATCAGGAAGTGCCAGATCTGCTGGCACCTTGATCTTGGCCTTTGCAGCCTCCAGAACTGTGAGAAATACATTCCTGTTGTTTAAGCTACCTCTAGCCCATGGTAACTTGTTATAGCAGCCCAAGCTGTCTAAAACAGTTACTAAGGGGAAAGAGTTTGTTTACGGTGGAGAAAGGTGGCAGATACCTCTGGTATTAGTTTTCTACTGCTGTGTAACAAATCATCACAAATGGCTTGAAACAACATCCACTTACGATTTCACAGCTCTGTAAGTCAGATCCAACTAGGTTCTGCGCTCAGGGTCTCCCAAGACTGAAATCAAGGTGTTGGCCAGGCTGGAATTTCATCAGGAGGCTTTGGGGAAGAATTTTCCTTCAAACTCATTCAGGTTGTTGGCAGAGTTCTGTTCCTTGTTGCTGTAGGACTGAGGTCCCCATTTCCCTGTGGCTGTCAGCTGGGGGCTGCTCTCAGATCCTGGAGGCCAATCACAGTTATTTGCCACAGGTTTTCTCCAACTCAACGAGGTAGACCTCCCTGGAGTTGAATCCCAGTCACACCTTGCATTTCTCTGACTTCCCCTTTTGCTACCAGCCAGAGAAAACTCTGCTTTGTAAGGGCTGATGTGATTAGACTAGGCCCACAGATAATCTTCCTTTTGCCATATAACTAAGCAAAATCATGGCAGCAACACCATGGGCCAAGGTCATAGGGCCATCCTAAAATTCTGCCTACCACCCCACCTTAATCAAGTGATCAGTTTAACATTATCAGTAATAGGACAAATTGAAATTATGTATCACCTGCTAGGAGGCAATAAGAAGAAGCTAGCATCACATCTCTGATATCCCTGCCAAAGTTGTATAACTTGAATATAAACATGAGGAAACATCAAACCATCCCATCAGGAGAGCTGTTCGACAAAATCAGTGGTCATGTATCAAAATGGCAAAGCTGAAGCTCAAAGGGATGGAAAAATAGAGTATTCCTTTCTACAGCATATTAAGAATGTAATTAATGTTTTTCAAAGTACACAGAAATGCCAAGGGTTTTGTCAAGGTCCCAGGCCACTCCTTTATATAGCAATATGCAGGGTTTTAAATAGTTTTTTTTTAATTTTAAAAGGAATTAATATTTACTGATTTTTTTTTTTACATATTTCTCCTAGAATTCAGCACGCAATAAATACATAGGACTACTTTTTAGTTTCTGTTTTTTAAAAAAAATCAGCCTTTTCTTTTTTATTGTCTTGGTGACCTTAGTCTCTAGGCATGACCAGAAACAAGGTCGTGAGGTTCCACTTTTTGAGCAGCCCCACTGCCTTCTATGTGTATTGTTTCTCTGCACTTTGCACTACCACGTCCAAACATCAATACAATCTTATCAATTGTTACATGGTTGGCCAAGTTCCCCACACCATGACTTTGCATATGCATCCTCCTCACCCTGTCTTTGGATCTGGGGCTTTGGCCTTCTGATTCAAGGCTGTCGCTCTCTCTCCCAGCAAGGCAAGGGCAGTGGAGTCAGAGGTGGCAGGACTCTGAAAAGCAAATTATCCACAAGCCCCAGCTCATTCTTTCTTTTCACAACCTCTTTTTCCTGATGTTAGTTATTGTAATAAAGCAACACACACATCACCCAAATATACTCTTCAGAGTAAATCAGATACCGAGTATTTTCTTATAAGTCCAGAAACAGGTTAGTAGATTGAAGTTAGAACCTACAACTCTTCCAAAAGTATTAATAATTGCACATGTGCCAAAATAAAGCTCCCTGTCTTCTGCCTGCCTCTCAGATGACGTAGCTCTTCTTGGACCCCACACTTCCCACTTCCTGGCAAAAATGTGAAACCAGCTAGTCCTAAGGGCCCTTGAACTCCTGAACTAATTCCTTAATTTCTGCTTGGGATTTCAGAGGAAAAAGAATGATCTCAGGAAAATACATCCCTCTACTTCTTTCTTCTCTGATTTCAGAACTTCAGATGTGCAGCTTCTTTCAGATTTGCTTGGTTTATTTCTAAACCAACAGGTGATATTCAAAAGCAGAAAATACTGCTGTAACTGTTGTGTACTAATGTTCCGTAACTTATTTCATTTCTACCTGTAAGCTGGAAGCCAAGCACCCAGACAAGGATTTAAATATTTGCTTCATCCTAACTATCAACCGTGTAACATCATCCAGTATGAATCTGTGAACTGAAAAAAACCCCGCACAATGTGAGGGTTGTGAGTTAAGTTATATTCATGTTCTTACTGAGGACTATAGCCCGGGAGACTATGGCCTCTTGGTAGCTCTGAGAAAGTACTCCGAAGAGGTAGGGGGGAAGGCTAGCTCATATATGATTTTTTTTGGGGGGGTGCTGGGGAATATGCGCAGTCAAGTATGCATCTTGGTAAAAGATTGCTGCTAGTCATGAAGAACAGGTAACTCAAGTCAATGATTTTAGTGCTTTACAATGTATGGGAAAATGCAAGAAGCTGGATTCATTAAAGTTCTTCCTGAGATATAATACATCTAACTATCTAAGGGGCCTGCTCGTCAGAAGCACAGAGCATCCTGTTATCATCTTCATTTCCTATGTCTGGAGCACAGAGTTCTTCACCCTGTTATCGCCTTAGTCTCTTCTGTCTGAAGTAAGGGATGCACTGTTGGTCAGCCACTGCAGTGGGTTCATATTCGTAGAACTGGATGGTGAGCAAAACACTCTTTGCTCTTCTTCTGCTTGCAAATCTACCAGTGGATAAGTGGCACATTCACAGCTGCATGCTCTACAAGCTCTGCTGAACAAATAGGTTTGTCTCCCTGGAGTTATGCCCTGCTTCTGTGTATGAGGTAGGCCAGAGCCAGCAGCTGAGGGAGCTCCAAGGCTAAAGGGCAGCTGTGCATTTTGGGCTGTGGCAGAAATGATAGGGCTGATTTAAGAGATTCACCTGGTACCAGCCAGGCTAGACTCACAGGCTATCAATGCTGGTGGGGCCTTAGAGGCACTGAAGGTCTTCCAGGTCTTCAAACATCACAGTCTGGCTAACGCCCAGCCTTCTCTAGTGGCCGGGAATTCACTTCTGCCAACTAGTATTCAGAAAAATCTTGTGTTGAGACAGGTCTTTCTTATGCTGAGGTAAAATGTGCCTTCCTATATCTTCCACCTATAGATCTCAATTCTGTATGCTGTGACCACACAGCATCCTGATCCTTGCGTAATAAGCAAGAACAAATCTGACTCCATATTGGATCTGTTTCTTTTACTTTAACCTTTGTATTCTATTGCTTTTGCTACAAGTTAATCACTAAAGGGATGTTGCCTATAGCCTAAAATATGCATAATGGCCTATCTCTGGGAACCCTGCCTCCCATGCAATGAGCATTAAGTTAAAATACCTTCGTTTAGGGCTTCCCTGGTGGCGCAGTGGTTGGGAGTCCGCCTGCCGATGCAGGGGGCGCAGGTTCGTGACCCAGTCCGGGAAGATCCCACGTGCCGCAGAGCGGCTGGGCCCGTGAGCCATGGCCGCTGGGCCTGCGTGTCCAGAGCCTGTGCTCCGGGGCGGGAGAGGCCACAACAGTGAGAGGCCTGCGTACCACAAAAACAAAAACCAAAAAAACCCCACCTTTGTTTAGCTCACAGGAAACATCCTGACCAGGCCCACCTGTGAATCACTGCAGGAAAGAAGAAATTAACATAACCCCTCTGGAGTCTGGCCAGAACCAGGAAATATCTGCAACAACTTATTGCCTTTTTTACTTTACCTCTTCACCTCCCCCTCTTTGTTCTATAAAAGAAACTAGCATCCAAACCTGGGTAAGACAGTTCTTTGGGACATTAATCCACCATCTTCTCAGTCTACTGGCATTCCAAATAAAGTCGCTATTTCTTGCTCCAGAAATTTGTCTCTCAATTTATTGGCTCGTCATGCAGCGAGCAGTACGAGTTTGGACTTGGTAATGCTGTGAAAGCCCTCCAAATATTTGATATAGCTGTTATAGTCCTATGTTATACCCAGTTGTTTTGGGTAAATATCACCAATTAATTGATACAGATGAATAGATAAAGAAGATTGACAAAAAAAACCACACACACACACACACACACACACACACACACACACAAAGAAGATTGACAGACGAATGGATAAAGAAGATGTGGTACATATATACAATGGAATATACTCAGCCATAAAAAGGAATGAAACTGGGTCATTTGTAGAGACGTAGATGGATCTAGAGACTGTCATACAGAGTGAAGTAAGTCAGAAAGAGAAAAACAAATATCGTATATTAACGCATATATGTGGAACCTAGAAGAATGGTACAGATGAACTGGCTTGCAGGGCAGAAATTGAGACACAGATGTAGAGAACAAACGTATGGACACCAAGGGGGGAAAGTGGCAGGGTGGTGGTGGTGGTGGGATGAACTGGGAGATTAGGATTGACATATATACACTAATATGTATAAAATGGATAACTAATAAGAACCTACTGTATAAAAATAAATAAATAAAATAAAATTCAAAAAATAAATTAAACGAATGAATTAATTTTAATAATTTAATTTCTTAATACATTTATTATCTCATAAATTAATTTTTAATATCAAATCAAAAGAGTAAATTAATTAATTAAATTCAATTAATACAGTTTAAATTGGACGTGTCTTTAATTTAGTACTGATAGCTTTAAGAGACAAGAAGGATCAAGCTGAACCTTCGAGGATGCCAGCCAGCGCATTGGTGAGGTCATTTTGAAGCCAAGGTCTAGTCTACAGTGTTGCAAATTTAAAAGTTCATCTTTGTTAGTTTACTCAGGAGTGATCTGAGTTGGGATAATCCATAATAATCTGGTTCATAACAAACAGATAAGTGGGGCAGGATTCTAAGTGACTGTTCTGAGAGAGGTACCCATCATGCAGTCTAGAACGTACATATATATGCTAGTCACACATTATCTTTTCATTAAATAGAAAGCCTTTGAAAACTACTTGAATATCGGGAGAGATTATAATAAAAACTTTATCCTGAGGCACTTACCTCTTGACTGAGCACCCAGCTGAGCACACTGGCCTATGCCTGTGGGCCAGTGAGTGGATTCTCTTTCCATAGTGCTGAAGGGGGAGTCTGACAAATTCTGGATGAATGATTCTTCCTGTTAAATATTCTTTATCTGCCACAAATGTGCTTCATTATCACATGTCTGTATTTGGCAGTACGTAGTAGTTAGGAGTCTTGGCTCAAGTCAGTTAAGTATTTACTAATTGAATGACTGAATAAATGAATCAGAAATCATTGCACAGGAAGAACAAGGTCAATTAAAATTGGACGGAATAGATTTTATGTTAGTTTGTGAATTTTTCAATGAAAAGTTTGAAAGCACTATCTTTGCAGATGAGATTTTTAAGAGGTGTCACCCCAGTCCTAAGTTAGGAAACACTCCAGCCATCAACATTTGTAACTGTTCTGGACTAAATATTTGTGTACCCCAAATTCATATGCTGAGACCCTAATCCCCAGTGTGATGGTTTTTGTAGGTGAGGCCACAGGAGTTAGATTAGATCATGAAGGTGAAGCACTCATGATGGGATTGGTGGCCTTATAAGAAGAGAAGAGAGAGAGAGAGATCTCTTTCTCGCTCTGTATGCACCCAAGGAAAAACCACGTAAGAACGTAAGGAGAAGGTGGCTGTCTACAAACCAGGAAGATGTTCACCAGGAACCGAATTGGCTGGCACCTTGACCTTGGACTTCCCGGCCTCCAGAACTGTGAGGATAAATGTCTATTGATTAAGCCACCCAGGCTGTGTTATTTTGTCAGCCCGAGCTGACTAAGAGAGTAACATATCATTCAGAGTAGTAAGTTGATTCTGAGATGAGATGTAGGCTAGCTGTTTTCTTACTTTGCCTTGAAAAGGATGAAATTTCTGATGTCTTTCCCATTCAGCTCAAGAAATGTACCATGGAGGACTCTGTAGGTCCTGTGCTCTGTCTACAGTGGAGAGGGCCTGCAGAGGAGGACTGGATGGATGGTCCCAGTCCTCCAGACAAAGGAGGATGTGAGGTCATCTGCTGTGGTCGAGGAGCTGAAATGCAGAAAGGGACTTCAGCGAGTGGAGAAGGCTTAGAATTGCTTCTATGAGCAATGCCCCAAGGAATTAACTAAGGATGAAAAGAGGAAACTTCAGCAGCCTTGAGGTTACCACTGAGGTTACATATTATGGATTCAGAGTTGATCCAATGTGTAGACTTTTGTAAGTTTCTGCAGGTGCACCTGGCCGCCTGGAAGGAGAGAGACAAGAGGGTCGACTCCATCTAGCACTGGGGATTGGCAAGGCAGTTAAGAGCAAAGGATTCCAGGAGGCTTGTTGACATTAAGTAACTAACCCTTAACTAGAAAGATCTTCAGAGCAGTTGGGCAAGGGATGTTTCAAAGCAGGAGGAGACTACCCAGGTGTATAGGTATGAAATGGTTACAGACAATGAACCTGGGAGAACCCTGCCATCTCCCCCATTGCTTGGGTCTAGCCACTTCTCTGGTTTATACTTACTTGAGGATCAAGATCTTCTTGTCCCCCTGCTGCCTGATCTCCCTGTATGCTCTATCCTTTGTTTAATTCCACTTCCCCTTCAAACTTGAGGCTCCCATTATAAATAACAGTGACCATACCTGACTTGGTGCCCAAGTTGGTGGACAGTTTAGTTGAGACTCTGCTGCCACCTGGTGGTCCTTGGTCACTTCAGATGTCCATGGTATCCTAGCTAGGAAGAGGCAAGTGAAACCAAGACAGAGCTGAATACTCATACCTGAATACTCGGGTATGAGCATTCAAGGGGTCTGGAGTTCATGATGAGGGTAAAGAAAAAATCAGTAGGTATGAGAAAGACAGAAAAATAAGAGTTTGTGGCCTAACAGAATTTCAGAGTTTGAAATCTTGATGACAGAGGAGTATTAAGTATCAATACCAAAGGAGTAGCCGTGGTTGTGTGCTTCTAAAAATGTCCTGAAGACAATAAAGTTGAAGGTCAAAGAATCCAGGGCCAGGCTGTTGCAAGCACCATTCACATTCTCCACTTGGAGATGAACGTCCCTGTGTTAGAGTCCATGTTTCAATAATATTTTTCATCTCCCACACTTCCCAACACATTATCTACAAAATGTTGGTTGAAGGTTGAAAAATCACTAATGGTGATTGCAGGGGGTGGAGTGGAGATGACAGCTGGGATCTGGCCGAGCTAGTTTCAAATACTTGGCTTTCTCAAGTTAAGTAGCTGCTTTCAACATTTCAGTGACTGCTCCAACACATGGCCATTGGGAAAAATCTCCCCTTAACGTGGTACTTTACAGTTTCACGTATATCCTCCTAGGGCAAGAAAGCTTCCATGATGTTGCTATGCGCTCATTGCCTGAAATGGGCAAACCACACTCAGAATTGCCCTTCTTACCTTCCCTGCCATTTATTTTCCACCGTGAACTTTCTGTAAGGAAGATTTTCATCCAGGAGTTCTTAACATAGTGCTCATGGATCCCAGGCGTTGGGGAGGCTCTGAAATCAAATGCAAAATTCTATGCTTGTGAATACTTGTTTACTTTCTCTCATTAAAAAAAAAAATAATTCTTAAAGGAATGTGTGGCCTATGAAAGAAGAGCCCTGGCTTTAGGCAATTTGACTTCCTTTGATCTCAGGCAAGTTTCTGTACCCTTCAAACTCCATCACCTCTTTCCTCCTTTCTGAGTTTGTAAAAGTTTTTGGAAGTTAATTACTCTACTTTCCCATCCTTCTCCTGGGAAGTTTGGAATTCCTGTACCTCTGCTTCCTGGGTAGCTCTGCTCTTGACCACACTGTTCTCAGTCAGTTGGGTCGTTGGCCGAACCAGAAGGGTTCCCTTCTCTACTCCCTGAAGGGTAGAGGATTTCTAGAGAATTTTTCATTCCTTACGTAGTGCATTCTACATTTCTTTTTTTTTTTTTTTTTTTTTGCGGTGCACAGGCCTCTCACTGCTGTGGCCTCTCCCACTGCGGGGCACAGGCTCTGTACGTGCAGGCTCAGCAGCCATGGCTCACAGGCCCAGCCGCTCCACGGCATGTGGGATCCTCCCAGACCAGGGCTCGAACCCGTGTCCCCTGCATGAGCAGGCAGATTCTCAACCACTGCGCCACCAGAGAAGCCCCTGATAAGAATTCTTAATACCACTTCCCAACTAAAAATTAGCAAAAAATTCCCAGAGTCATTCAGGGTTAAATAGTGGATGAGGGTAGTTTTTCTTGTTCAGAAAAATTTCAAGCTGAAAAAAAAAAAAACACAGTCAAACTTTACCATTGCTAAGCTATCAAACTGCTGTTTAGTTGAGCAAGTCAGGATATTCAGCCTCTATTGCTGACAAAAATTAATAGAACTGAAGTTGTGTAAGTATACAAGAGTGAATAAAGTTAATTTTTTTTACAGTATTGGTTCAATAACTCATGATACATTCAAATATTGCCTTTGAAGTATCTGCTGATGAATCACACAAAGAATAATCACGGTCTTTAATATCCTTCTTTTCCACAAGCTTTGTAAATTTGTCCAACTAAGCCTTTTCCTGCTCCACACCAATTTTTATCACCAGGAGTTGTATACATCTTAGCAGATTCCACTTCAGGTTGTACTAAATTCGAAATTTTCTCAACTTCTTTGAAAATATTCTTGCTTGTAGCTCAACACAGACTATTCATAGAAGCCAGTTGTTCAGTCACTTCAAACTTGGCATTGACACATCCAAGTAAACAACAGCTGACCAGCATCAGTACCATCTTGTCAATTCATGAAGATATAAGGAAGAATACTCAGAACCATTAACATTTTTTTTTTAAACTAACTATTGATGTTGCTACCAAGGTCCTCAACTCCGAACAATTGTTCATACCAAAAGGCTAATCATCTTAAACAGGTTTATTTTCTCTGGACACATTTATTCAGCTTCTATGATCAAACACAATTTAATTAACTTGCCATCGGTAAATGGCTTTCCTTGCTTGCTAACAAGTGAGCCACTCAGAAACTCACTTTCCTTGCAGCCTCATCTACATTTTTAATTCTTGTGAAGAAATTCTGCTATAATGAGGTATTCTATTTTAAATTTCCTAATTTTTCCGACTGTTGCTTTCCTGTGAGTTTGGGATATTGTGATGAGTACTTAACCTGGAAATGTTGACATATCTTGTGTTATTTTAGCACAGTTATAGTGTCATTGCCTAATAAATATAATTCAATAACTAACAAACCACCCTCCACCAGTGATTTAAAAGTGCAACATTTGAAGTCCACTTTTCTTGTTTAGACATGAAAACATGTCTGGTAACGTAAAATAGAACAAAATAAAATAAAATAAAATGGTATAACAAAATGCTTAGCATTTGTAACACTGTTTTGAGTGAGTTATGACTCATTGAGTGATAAGCATGAAGTGATGAGAGTTCCACCTATGGTCTCTGTTGCAACTTTTCAACTCTGCTGTTGAAACTCAAATGTATCCATAGATAATACATAAGTGAAAGAGTGTGACTGTGTTACAATAGAACTTCATTGACATATACTAGCCCTTAATTTCAAATATTTTTCACATCACAAAATATTCTTCTTTTGATTTTTAAAAACCACTTAAAAATGTAAAACCATTCTTAGCTTGTGGACCATACAAAATAGACAGATTTGGCCCACAGGCCATAGTTTGCCAACCACTGGTCTAGACCATTGTACCTCTAAAAGTTCCACAGATCTGTCAGGTTCCTGAATCTTTGTAGGGTTTATTTCCTATCACCTGAGGTGCACATTTCTTAATTAGGCATTCAAAGCTCTTGCCACTTTTTGTTACTGGGTCCAACTGGCATGGTGTCATCAATATAGTGGACAGTGACCAGAATGTCCAGGCAATCAAGGTCCATCATTATCATCCATGATCTATATACTTTAAGTGATGATCAAACTGGTGCACTGAATGGGGTACTATGGAGAGCATCACTCCTGCATCCTTGAAGTGGTTGAGGGTGACATGAATCACTGCAGGATGTCCTTTCAATTTACTATCTTTGCCCAGGGATGGGGATCAGGGAGGACTTTTAGGGGTTTCCACTTAGCCTTTCCTACTATAAAGATTCACTCCACAGAGTACCAATGTGAGGGTTCTTCCAGTTGCTAAATATACCACAGCCCCCTGACTTGGGGTAGGACTCCATATATCAATTGTTCTCTAATCATCCCCACTCTAATAAGGAGGCCGATGCTATTTTGGGTTGCTTGGTATTCATGTTGACTTATCCACAGCCTTCAAAATACATGAATATTCACTTTCCCCAGTGTGTAGTTAATCTGGTAAATGTCTGCAGGCCCTTTTGAGGAAGGATTGCTCATAGCTATGATAACTACTTGCTATGGCATTTCAGGGACTTTCTTCAAGGGGACATGGCTCTTCAATCAACGGATTCTGAGTCTGAAAACTGCCTCAACTCTTGAAACTAGACAAGAGATCATGATTTTCCATTGTGGTACTGACTGACTCAAGATCTTTCTTGGATATATAAATGAAGCAATTGCCTGCCTTTATAGCTTGTTCCTAGGATACCATGGTTTGTTAGTCTTTGGCACAGATTCCTGTGGTTCAAGTCCCCTTGCTCATCACTCTGACCTTGTTATCCATTAGGATAATCGCACCAACCTGTCTTCCTTTAGACTTATTGTATCAATTAACACAGCAAATTAATTCCACCAATCCTACCTTCGCTCTGACAATTATATGCTCTCAACTTGCTTCTTCTACTCCAGAGTTCTATCATTCCCCCTGACACCAGGGAGCCCAGTTTTCCCAGTAGTATTTCCTACTTGGCCTACAACCATGGCCTACAGAGGACAGAAAACACTGAGTTTGTTAAGATTCTAGTGTCTCCCTCATGAAGCATCACTTCTTTAGTGAAGAGAGTGTTCACTCACCTTCCTGAGAAACATAGTCATCTGGTGATTCTCTGGTGTTGCACAAATAAGTCAGTTCTAATAGGCCCGCCTTTCTGTGCCTTTGACCCCTTCCTCTGCCAAGGAATTTCCATCATCTCCACCTCATTTACTGTAGGCATCCTTTTTCCCCAAAGTTTGAGGAGATATTCCAGGAGTTTATTAGGAGTGGCTCCAGGTGCCCTTGCCAGGACAAGCTGGGAGAGGAGAAAGCAAAGAGCAAGGGGAGTGAAAGAACAGACCACATATCTTTTCCCACTGGTAAATCCTCAAACCCAAAATCAGTTCTAAGCTGAGGGAGGGGAAACACTTTGAAATGGATGACAATTTGAATTTTCTGGCTGGAGAGTACCTTTTAATACCTGAAAAATCAGACTATTTAATACCCAACAGTGAATAGAAAGTGAACGGGGAGCCATTGGATCTGCCCATGGTATCTCCAAGGAAGAGCGAAGGGAGAGCCAACAGTGTTTTTGAAGGCAAAGGTAAAAGAAAAATAGAGTGGTTCCCTCATTGTACATTATCAATTATAAATGGTTCAAACGACCAGTTGCAAAAGTGTTGAAGTGCAAAATTGTGTTGCTACCTTCTAGTTCTTTGAGTTGTTTTTTCCATTTAGGACATGGGCTACAAATGAGCCATTATGCAAGTGAAACCGCTAAGCATTCTGTTTTTATAAACACAGGTAACAAAATATATTAAATCTGCGTACCATAATATGTGAACTGGTCTTAGAAGTTGAGAAGTAGTGATATAAGGGCCATACAAAGGTCTTAGCCATGAAGTCTGGAGCTCAATGAAGGGAAAACCTCACCCATGATATGGGGGGTGCTGGTCAAAGAAGATTTCATGAAGCAGATGATATTTAAAAGGACTCGAAATGCTGAGTATGATTTTGAAAGATATATAAAAAGAAGTCTTTCCAAGTAGAACGACAGGAAAAGGCACAGTAGTGTGTTACTAGGGATGAGAAATTCAATTTAGATGAAACAAGGACTGTAACGGCAAACAGTACATTACATCCACGTAGGGATGTCATGGAAAACTAAGCCTGAAAAAAACATGTTTGACTTGTACCTGGAGAGTCCTGGACAGCATGGAGCAGGATTTATACTTAGTATGGAGGCACAGGAGTGACTGATTGAAATTCAAATACTTTCCCTAGTATTTTTCAAAGAATTTCCTGAATATGATTTTCAAGTTGTTTTTAAACCGAGTCTCAAGACAGAGCAAGTGGGAGTAAGAATCTGCTAAGGAGCCAGTGGGCAGGTAATTGCCGAAGCAGAGCAGTGAAGGGGGGGTGGGGTGGGGGGTGACTGGCTGTACCAT
This sequence comes from Lagenorhynchus albirostris, assembly GCF_949774975.1. NCBI lineage: Eukaryota > Metazoa > Chordata > Mammalia > Artiodactyla > Delphinidae > Lagenorhynchus > Lagenorhynchus albirostris. The sequence continues at coordinate 18,241,662 of NC_083102.1, read as the reverse complement.
ACCACTCGGATGGGAACGACCTGGCAAACAGAGAGAGCCCTAAAGATCGGTCTCTGTCCACCAGCCAGCAACAGCTGAGGTGGAAGGAGGCGGGTGCCTCTTACTCAGGCACTGCTTCTGGATTTGGCATTCTCCAATAAATCCCTCTTTCCTTGAAGTCCATCTCCAGCCCTGCCCCAGTCTGCTCCTGGTCTGAGTACAGCAAGTGAATGGTACACCACTGTGTCAGATCCTGGGAGCAAAGGGACTTCTTCTGAAGTTGATTGCTTAACCTTCATGTTGAATACTGGAGCCCAATATCAAAAGACTATGCTTATATTAGCAAGCATATACTTGATCTTCAAATGGAAGAGAGTTATTAGAATGCTGCTAAGGTGTTGAAAACATATCGATAATTGTCTTAGAGAGTTGGTGCAGGGAAGTAATGTGACAGCACATGTAAAGTGGTTATCGCTTCCTGGCACAGAGTAGACACTCAATATTAAGTTCCCTTTCTATCATTTTTCTATAAAAGGGAGTGGCACAGAGTAAGTAATTTATCTCTTACACACTCCTTCCTTGAACCTCCCTGCCCAGCGCAGATATACCCATCACTATATTCGGCATTCCTGCGGACACGCTTCAGGTGGATGGTCTGAGCCTTGTACCTTCCCATCCCCTTCTTCTGGACCCCTGTGGCTTGATGCTGTTCCTCTATGATGCAATGCCTGAAGCAGTACTCAGTTCCCCAGGTATGGGCTGATTAGTGAAGGAGAAACAGAAACGTTTCTTCACCTTGGCCTAGATACTACAATTCTGTTTTTCCAAGCTAAGATTTCTTTAGGGTTTTGTTTTGCTATGTTTTGTTAAGAAGCCACAACTTGCCATTGACTCATTTTCAGCTTCTAGCCAACAGAAACCCCTGAGCCTTTTTTTTTTTTCCATGTGATACTGTTAAATCATCTCTCCCCCACCCAGATCTTGGACAGCTGTTTGTTGTTCTAGATCTGAGTAAAGGATGTCTGTTAAATTCCATCTTGTTAGATTAATTTTCTCCATTCTAGCCTATCACAATATAAAAATTCTTGTTAAGTGAAAAATTAAATGCATACATTGCATATTGGCATACATAAATTGGCATACAGATGTCAGACTAAGGCCCAAAACATCAAATCATGGAAACCCCTCTAGCAGCAGAGTATAGCAACAACAAAACACCATAGAAAAGACATACGCTGTAGTTTTCTTAACAAAAATGACCCACGAGCCATATAACTCACCAGTGTTAGTCTCTGTTAACTTCCCAACATGCTAGACTCAAAACTTTTTTTCAGAATATATTAATTAAATCTCCAGAACATATGATTTCTTATTACAGTCCAGTATTTATATATTTGTATTTATTTACTTTTTTTGAATGAAAGATTTTTACAATTCTATGGTGCTTCATAATTTTCTTTTTAAAAATATTTATTTATTTATTTGGCTGTGTCGGGTCTTGTTACAGCACACGGGATCTTTAGTTGTGGCATGTGGGATCTAATTCCTGACCAGGGATCGAACGCGGGCCCCCTGCATTGCGAGTGTGGAGTCCCAGCCAGTGGACCACCAGGGAAGTCCCTACAGTGCTTCATACTTTTCAAAAGCTTCACACAGATGATTTCAGATAATCCCATAATGACCCTTTTTTCTCCTACCCCATATTGTCCCCCCGCTTCCCTCTTCCCACCTATGTAAATAGTCTCACCTATGTAAATAGTCCTTTTTATTAAACTCTCCTCAAATTACAAATTTCCTTTGGGGACTGAAACTGATACAAGCTGTCAATCAGGATTCAATGGATAAAATAGAAATAGTTCTGAGTATTTTAAAAGAGAGAAATTTAATACAAAGAATTGGTTATATGGATATTGGAAGACCTGAGAGGCCAAATAAGTAAGAGTAAAGGAACCCAGAAATCAGCAACAGATGGAAGCCACTACCATTCCTATGACGGAGGGACAAAAAATACTGTGCTATCAGATCCTGGAGGCTGGAGTGCCCTGGAAGAAGTTAGAAGCTAGTTCAAAGGGAACTGGAGCCATAGGAGAGACACGCTGCTGCCTGGAGATGCAGGCTGAGACAGGAGAAAATATCCCTCCCTCTTCCCTCCTCCAACTCTCCAAGCTTGTGAGTTGACTGAATCTGACCAGAAGCCAGCTAACATAGGAGTCTGAGAAAAGCAGCATGCAGGAGAAAGCAGAGCTGAGCAAGGTCGTGATCAGAGAACATGCACCTCATACCACACAGAGAAGACCCTTCTAAATAAGGTGATATTTCAGTAGAGACTTTAAAGAAGTAAAGAAGCAAACCATGCAGATATTTGGAATAAAAATGTTCCAGGTTGCAGGAGAAAAAGTGCAAAGGCCCTAGGAAGAGCATGTCTAGGGGCACAGGCAACGAATGATCCTACAACAGAAACAGCATGGGAGTGGTAGGAGATGAGGTCAGAGGGAAAGACAGGCAGCAGACCATATAGGGCTTTATATGCCATACGATGGGCTTTGGCTTTTGCTCTGAGATGAAGTCATTGGCAAGTTTTGAGCAGAGGAGTGACATGATCTGACTATGGTTTAAGAGGATCCTTGTGGCTGCTGTGAGGAAAAGAAACTTTAATGGGGCAAGAGACCAAGAGAAAAAAGTTTAGAAATTATCTCAATAATTGAGGCAAGGTAGCTTGGGTGAGGGCCAACAGGTAGAGGAGAGGTAAGATTTGCACCTATGTTGAAGATGGAGCCAACAGACGTCGTTGTTGGGTTATACGTGCATGTGAAAGGAGTGGCGTCAAACTGACCTCAGCTTGAGAAGTGCAGGTTTGGAGGGGAAACCAGGAGCTCACTTAGGGACACATGAAGTGTGACACGGCTATTAGACACCCACACACAGCTGTGAGGGAAGGCTATTGAACAGTGATTCTGGAAGCTGGGAGATGTTTGGACCGGAGATGTAAGTGTGGTGGTCACGGGCATATAGACAGTCCTTGTCTTAGTTTGTCTACTTGTCTAGAAGCAGACCCTGACAAGAATTTGAGCGCGAGTAGTTTATCTGTGAGGAGAGTTCAAGAATTACCAGTAGAGAAGAAAAGTGAGACAGGAAAAGGAAGAGAATCAATAAAATGTACATTACGAAAGAAGTCATCTCTGTCAGCAACTGAAACTTGTCCCAGAATTTGTGGAATTCTGGGAGAGAATGTAGAACAGGCTTCCAAGGAATGTAATTGGGGCGGGGCAGGCTCGCGGCTGTTAGCGAGCGACGTTAGCAGTCCCGCTCAGCCATTGGTCGGCATCGCAGTGGGCCCCTCTCCCAAACGAGCGACCGTTAGTGAGCAACTGTTACGGAGCAACTGTTGGCAAGTGACCGTTAGCAGTCCCGCTCAGCCATTGGTTGGCATCTCGGTGGGCCCCGCCCCCCTTCCTCTGTATAAAAGGAGCCCGAATTCGGACTGAGAGAAGACGGTATTTTTGAGACACTAATCTGACATCTTCTTGGTCTGCGGGCTTTCTGACTCAAGTCGTTATTCCTTGCCCCAACAACTCGTCTCCCAATTTATTGGCCTGTTGTGCAGTGAGCAGAGCGAGCTTGGGCTCCGTAACAGGTATCCTAACTGAGGGATTGGAAAGCTAGGTTAATTATCCACCAAACTACCGTCCATCTTTGGTTGAGGGCTGCTCTGGGGGCATTAACTCTCCAGCACTTCCAGCTTCCTCACAGGAGAGCCCCTCACCCCGGGGGCCATTAACCCCTCCCCTAACCCAGGGAGACTCAGAAGAAAGGTTGCCAGCAAGCAGCCTTCTGTGTGTACAGGCGAGTCTTGAAGGGATACAGGTGGGGCGGCCACAGCATGAAATGATCTAGCATCACCCCAAAAGCGAGTGAGGTTAGAGAGAAAAGGTGTCCAAAGTTCTATAGCATTCCAACATTTAGAGGTCAAGGAAATGAGAAGAAACCAGGAAAGGAGACTTTGGAGAGGCTGGTGAAAAAGAGAGTGGAGTCATGGAAGGCAAGTTTAAAAAGTGCTCCTAGCAGGAGGAAGAGAGTAACTTTTTCAAACAGTTTTGTTGTGGAGAAACTGAACAGTGGCTGGAGGGAGATGTGGGGCTCAAAAGAGAGGGGTGTAAAAGAGAGAGAGAGAGAGAGAGTGTGTGTGTGTGTGTGTGCATGTGTGTGTGTGTGCATGTGTGTGTGTAAAGTGGGAAATGTTGCAGCACATTTGCATGTTGATGGGACTGATCCAGTCAAGAGGGAAAAACTGATGAGGCAGGAAAAAGCGGGAAAAGTACAGATATCCTTAGTAAATGAGAGGGAACATGGGATCAGTGCACAACTGGAGGGGCTTCCTTAAGAGCACACGTTCATCGAAGGTAAAAGAGAGAAGGCAGAAGCTATGGCCATGTAGAGAGTGGGGGAGTGTGTAGAAATTCTCTTCTGAATTGCAATATTTTTCACAGAAGCAAGGAAGTTAGCTGATATTTGAGAATTGAGGAGGAAGAGTTGTTGGAGGATTGAGAAGAGAGAAGTTATGGAACAGTCATTCAGGATTGGGAATAGATGAGAGAAATGGAGAGAGATGGCCAAGTAGCACCAAAGGCCCACTTGAGCTTAGTGATCATAATTTAAAGTGAGAGCAGCCAGCAAGGTTGGGTCTTTCTCCAGCCATGTTCAGCTGTTGCATGCAGGCATGGAGTAGGGGAAATTAGATTTGACCAAGGTTGAGCAGGCTTTATTTATTTTACTCCAGCACTTTTTACTCCAGGAAGACAATTTTACTCCAGGAAGACATTATATAGTAATTAGCTAAGAAATAAAATTTTCTTGGCAAAGTCATCCTGAATTCCAAGATTCTTGGGAATATGCTATAAGCAAAGAGAGAAAAGTGATTTGTGGGAAAGTAAGGTAGAAGTAGCTTTACTCAATCCATTTTGAAAGTTTGAAATTTTGTTGCTCTACCAAAACTGATCTGGGATTTTTCAGGAAGCAATTGGCTAACGCTTCTACCCTCAATAAATGTTGTGAACTAGTCCTCCTCGCTGAGCCTCTTGGCTCTGGTGGACCCTGCAGCTACCTATTAGCTAAGGGATCAGAACCCAACATTCCATTTAACTGTTAGTGTTGTAAATAATCTGTTCCCATTCACAAAAGGATGAACATATGACAACCACAGACTGTAAAAAGCAAAAAAGGTGTGTTTTAAGTAGCCCCACCTTTCTCTAGAAGAAATTTTTACTCTGGACCTTTTGCAGGTAGAGCTCACATCTTTGATGTGCCTCTGGTCAAAGAGTCTAGTAAGAAAACTCTGGATAATCTGGACCTTTGTTTTACTCCTCGCCAATGGGAGCTACGGTACTGTGTCTTTCCATCCCAGTATCCAGTTTCTGGACAAGGTCTAACGACCCAGCTACAAGCGCTCAGAAGCCACCGGATGTGGGCAACGAAAGGGGGGACATAGTGTGTTGAATACTGCTCCCCCAAAAGGTATGTCCAAGTTCTAATTCCTGGAACCTGTGAATATGACCTTGCTTGAAAATAGGATCTTTGCAGATGTAATTAAGAATCTTGGGATGAGATCATCCAGGATTTAGGATGGGCCCCAAAACTAATGACTAGTATCCATATAAAGAGAGGGGAGAAGGAGCTTTAAGACACACAGAGACACAGGGAAGGAGGCATTTTGAAGATGGAGGCAGAGGCTGGAGTGCTGCATCTATAAGGGCCAAGGATTGCTGGTAATTACCAGAAGCTAGGGGAGAGGCATGGAACAGATTCTCCCTCAGTGTCTTCAGAAGGAACCAATCCTGCTGACACCTTGATTTTCAGACCTCTGGCGTCCTGAACCGTGAGAGAATAAATTTCTGTTGTTTTCAGCCACGCCTGTGGTAACTTGTTATGGTAGCCCTAGGAAAACAATACAGGGAGTGAACTCATAGCTTAGTAAAGTGAAGAATACATGGTCAGGAAAACCACAAGGAGGCATTCCTGGGACCATGGAAGGAGGCTGGGACCACCTGAGGTTCTTAAAACCTTGTGGCATTTCCCTTAGATTCCTTCTAGAAGAGTATGGCTCCTCCTCCAGAAATCATGTTTCTGGACAGTCTGGAAAACCTGCAGTAATTTTGAGTCCATTGTCCCATTTCCATGAAAGTGTTTGCAAATATTTTGCTCCCCAGGAAGTCCTACCCTTATGATTTAACCAGCCTGATTCTGCAGCCGTGAAATTTCTGCTTGCAGCAGGGCTGAGCTGAGAAGACCATCCTTGAGGAGGGCAGCCTCCCAGATACTTGTCTCTCCCTGGATTCCTGACTTGTGTCATCTGGAATGAAAAGAAATAACAGCCAGCACTGCAGTTTGATGTACTGGTGCTTTTATTCATTCTCTTCTCTGCCTGAAGTGCTCTTACTCCACTTAGGGAGGCCCTGCTCACCCTTTGAGACTTGCCCAAATGCCTTCTGCTCTGTGAAGGCCACCCTGGAACCACGGAATTGTTCTCTTCAGCATTCCCACAGAACTTGTGCACTTCTGTTGAAGGACTTATTAAATTTAATTATAGCTTATTATGTATTTGTCTTACCTGAAACACTCCAGAGGAAGTGTTATTCATGTCTGAATCACCAGCACTTAGTCTAGAAGCTAGCTCAACAGATGTTTTTGGTATAAACTAAGGAAAGCAATATCTTAGAAAACGTCCAGTAACCAAACTCAAGAATTTCTTGAAAACATACAACTGCTCTTATTTAACTTCATCTATTTTGGATTTCAAGCCATTGGAATTTGGCAAGGAACAAAGTAACATAGAAATTAGTGTGTCCTCTATGAGTAAAGAGTTCAGTGAGTGTTTGCTGATTTGCTGTTATGGTCAGAGGAGAACTTCTCTCCAGGAGATGAAAAGGGCAATGTCACCCCCAGCACTGCAAGCTTCTTGAACACGAGGGAGGGAGAGTCTTCCTATTTTGGATTAAAATTTAGCAAAGGCTTTCCAGAATTAGCCACCGAAGAAGCACTCTGAGCCATCTTTCCTTTATCTGGTCACTGAAGAAAGCTAAAATGTTTACCACAGATGGTGTTCAAAGTGATGTTATCACTCCATGGTCTATCCAAATACCTCCTCCCATCATATTTGGTTTGGAGTTTTACCTGGAGTTTTTTTTTTTTTTTTTTTTTTTTTTTTGCGGTATGCGGGCCTCTCACTGCTGTGGCCTCTCCCACCGCTCCGGACGCGCAGGCTCAGCGGCCATGGCTCACGGGCCCAGCCGCTCCGCGGCACGTGGGATCCTCCCAGACCGGGACACGAACCCGCATCCCCCGCATCGGCAGGCGAACCCCCAACCACTGCGCCACCAGGGAAGCCTTACCTGGAGTTTTATACATTTGAAAATATTCAGAATGAATCCTCAGTTGCAAAAGAAAAATGGGCTGTGCTCTATGCTTATATGTGAATATGCTCCATAGAAAAGATGAAAACATCCAAGTGAACAGAAGCCGAGGGCATAAATAAAAGAGGAAGGTTTGGATAGGTAAGTATGTGTGTTCCCATGGGAACATACAGCTGCTGCCAACAAAAACCATGGGAAAAGGCTAGAGACTCTTCCTATGATTCAGGCTAAAAACAAATTTGTAAAGAAGTTAAAATACATATGAATCATTTCCTTTTTCATCCACCACAATCATTACTATCAAGTCAAAATCTATCCTAGCATCATAAGGAAAACCAGCCTGTTGTGACAACTGGAGATGTTTGCACTAAATAATCTCCCCACCAAGAAATCCAACAGCTTCTAATATCCACCACATAACATCGAAATGGCCTCCACCTATTAAGACCCTCACGATCTGGCAGTACAATCTCTAACCCACTTAATTCATGACTGCTTCCCCATTTTGATCAAGATGGTCTCCTCACTACCCCCTACAGACTACCCCATGTATCATGTTTATTTATAACTCCAAACTTTACTCATACTGTCTCCCAGTGCATTTTCCTTTTTCTTTATTCAAACCAACTTATTCAAGTCCAGTCCCAGTATCATCTGATCTACATGGTTTGTCATGACTGCAAACTATATTGGTATCTCTCTACTCTGAATTTCTATACTGTCCCTCGACAGCTAGAATCCCAAGCTAATGTTTCTTTTGAAATTAACTTATCATTTATAAACACTCATTGGCTTCACACACTGTGCTGGGAGCATAATGGAGATTTCTTGAAGATCTTCTAGCTGTTTTCTTTGCTGGGCTCACCATTTTAAACAATTCTTTCCTTCCCAAAGATGACCAAGATAACTAAGGACTTTTTGCTCCTTTTCAATCCTATGCAAGGGAAGCACTTTTTCCCCTCTCCTTGGGCTAAGAAAGATTAGTAGATACTAAACTGGTGAGAGCTGTTAGAATCTTCAACTTTAACCCCTTCCAAATTGAATAAACCTCAGTTAAAGTGCAAATTAGTCACTAATTAAGGAAAGCCTGTGTAGATAAGAAAATATTCATTTTGGATCCTTTTACCTCTTTTTGGCTATCCAGATTGTGGAATCACAAACGGATATTCAGTGAGATGTGCTGATTCTCAGCCCAGGATTCAGAATGAGAGTAATTCTTTTGGGATCTGAACGTTGCAAGAAAAAAAAAAAAATGGACAAGGCTAGATTCAGGTCTCAAGTCTGGCAATCCCAGTTTAGTCATGAACAGATAATGAAACCTCCATAACAATAACATTTGCTTAATATCTGAAACCTCCAAATGCCTCTATTTCTAGGGCAATATCATCTCTGTTAATAAGAAACTTTTTAGATGCCAAGAAATTTAGCCTATTTTAAAAAGTCACTCTAGTTCACCTTCGATGAATGAGAGGAAAACTGAAACCAAAATTCTCCTCCCTTTAACTGAACAAATTGTAGCCTGCCTTTGAGTGACTTTCCTGTAGTTTACCTGCTGTGGCAGATTATTGTCAAAAATATTTACACCTTCTCCCTTTCACCCCTTGACCTTGGGCTTGGCCATGTGACTTGCTTTGGCAGATGTGACATAAACAGGGACTTGAAATGTGCTTGAGTGGTTGGGCTTGCCTCTTGTACCTCTGTCTTCACCATAAGAAGAGCACGTCTTAATTAGTCATCCATCTAAGGAGGGTGAAGAGCCACTGCCCAGCTGACCTGCAGCTTTGTGAGATTAAATGATGATTATTCTCAGGTACTGAGCTTTGGGGTGGTTTGTCACACAGAATTTGGGGGGCCATAGCTAATTGATATATATACCAATAGCTACACAAATGACCAGATTTTCCCCAATTCTGTTTCAGTTCCCAGAAAATACCATTCTTGACCCTAAAAGATGCAAGTATATTTTTCTGTGAGCTTCTAGATCAAATGGCACAGTGTGCTTCAGACAAACATGTCTACTTTTCTTTTTTTTCCTAAATTTCTGACATCGTTTCCCTCTGAGCATTGGGAGTGGTCAGAGGGAAATGTGATGTCTCTGTCTGCACAGGTACTTACTTGATTCCAGGCTCAGAGAAATGATTGTGATCCCTAAATCTGTCACTGTGTCATGGACTGCTGAAAACTTGAAGGTCGGAGGCTATGTTAGCCAGGGGCTCAGCAAGAAATAGAGAGCATACCCAACTTTATTGTGTAGAGGCTTTTCAATAAAGGAACTATTTATAGAGATATAGGCACAGTTAGAGGAGCCAGCGAGGGATGTTGAGACTCCCCCAGGGACTAGGGACAGAGGGGGCTGTTGTAATCCCCAGCCTGAACAGCAGGGGAAGTCAACCCGATTTCCAGAGCCTGGTTGACAGCTGGAGTCAAGAGGGGACTGCCCAACCCAACCACAGTTGTAGTTCTGGTGATGAGGCCACTGATAGAACCACATTGAGGCAGTGAGTGAGTGGGAGGGAATAAACACCCTGGCATCTCTCTCCTCCCACAATCTGGTCTACTGCTGGTGCCTCCCACTGGTCAGAGGGTGACACAGTTCACAGAGGCCAGCGTCCCAGTACAAAGAACAGAGTAGAGGAGAACAGAGAATGGATCTGGGGAGGATCAAAGAATAACCAGAATAGACGTTTATTAACGCCTGCCCCAGTTTCCTCTGGAAAGAAAACATGGGTGGGGAAGGGAGGATGAGAAAGGTGTTATGTTTACAAGGATACCGGTTACAGAAAGTGTACAAAGTCTTTCATTGTGAATTGATGAGCAAAGAGATGGGGAATTAGAAAATCTGGGACTGGACTAGTAGGTATCTTTGCACTGCACTATGTTGACTCAAGGATTTCTTTGAAAGTATCATGACACAAACCTGTGGCACTAGGAGTTTTTTTCTTCTTCTTCTTCATATAAACCATAGAGTATATTTAATTCAATTAAACATGAAATTAGAATAAGGTTCAGTCCTTATCAGGTAGCAATTACACTGTTAAAAAAAACCAGTGAAATTAATATTAAATTACCTGGAAGGCAATTATTTGAAGCGGGCTACGGAACTAAACTTCAGGCCTGAATCTCTGGATTTGGGATTGGGATTGAAGAAGAAATATTTTAATGGCTGGAAAGTAAAATTTATCTTGGTGCTAGCATCTTGGGCCATGGGACCCTGATGTTGTTTCAATTTTGTGATACTCTTACGATTCTTGACCTATAAAAATATTAAGTGGAGCTGTTTACCAAACTTAACTCATGGCACATCCATAAACCTAAACTTGCCAGAATATTTTAGCTGTCATTGTGTTCATGTTTTTGAAGGAAGAGTGTGTGGAGGGCAAAGAATGCTGAGGACTCCTGGGTCCACACATACACACATGCCTGTACATACACCAGCGTCAGCCATCTCTCTTCCTTCAGCAAAGCTATCCTCACTTTCCATTTTTGTTTCCAAAAATGGGCAAAGGTGAGTAAAACCAAAATATCAATATTTTAAGAATGTCTTTTATTATACACAGAAGTATCTTAATATGCTGAGAAATAATATACATTATACGAATTTACTTTGAGAAAGCAAGTAGCTAACTATCCATCTGAACTCAAATATGTGGGACAGACTTCCTCAGTTTGGGGATTATTCCTTAAACTCGATCTTTACCTGAGAAGAATTCTCTAACAATAATACTTCAGGGATAACACCAGGTAAACTCGAAGCGAATTCTAGGTCTTTAGGATTGCTGGATGTGAAGTGAAGCATTTAAACTGTTAGAAGATTTATTAACAGTATGTTCATTATTTATTTATTTGGCTGTGTTGGGTCTTCGTTGCTGCGCACGGGCTTTTGCTAGTTGCGGCAAGCGGGGGCTACTCTTTTATTGCGGTGCGTGGGCTTCTCATTGAGGTGGCTTCTTTTGCTGAAGAGCACGGGCTCTAGGGCACGTGGGCGTCAGTAGTTATGCCTCGCGGGCTCTAGAGTGCAGGCTCAGTAGTTGTGGCGCACGGGCTTAGTTGCTCCGTGGCATGTGGAGTCTTCCCAGACCAGGGCTCGAACCCGTGTCTCCTGAATTGGCAGGCGGATTCTTTTTTTTTTTTTTTTTTGCGGTACGCGGGCCTCTCACTGCTGTGGCCTCTCCCGTTGCGGAGCACAGGCTCCAGACACGCAGGCTCAGCGGCCATGGCTCACGGGCCCAGCCGCTCCACGGCATGTGGGATCTTCCTGGACCGGGGCACGAACCCGTGTCCCCTGCATCAGCAGGCGGACTCTCAACCACTGCGCCACCAGGGAAGCCCGGCAGGCAGATTCTTAATCACTGCGTCACCAGGGAAGTCCCAATATGTTCATTCTAATATTTTATTAGTTTGCTTGATATTAAACTAACCTAGAATAGGTTTCTCCAGAACAGACCCTGAGACTAGGATTGAGGCTAGTTTATTTGGAAGATGATCTCCAGAAGCATTGGTAGGGGAGGGGACAGTGAGCCAGGGAAGGGAAGGTAGCCTGAGGAGGATGCATTCACAAGTATGTTACTACCATGGGGAACTGGGGCTCATTTCCAGTGCAACCCTGGGAGGTGGTGGAGAGCACACCTGAGAATTGTCCCACCCCAAGGATGAGAAAGATGGAGAATTTAGCTACTAACTCCCATCTGTCATGGGAGCTGTTCCCAAGGATGTTAACTCCCTGGCACTTCCAATCAGCCTGGCACCCAGCATGCTCCTGTGGTCAGAGAAGCTCTCAGGCTAAGGGATGCAGGTACTGGCAATAGAAAGCTATCAGTGTACAGGAATCAGTATCCTGTACAGTACAGGAATACTGAGTGCCAAGGGGATATGAGTGGTGCCAAAAGTATCTACTTCAGAGGCATAACTGATTATAAACACATTATTTAAGCTTCCTATTAATGGGAGGAAACCAGAAGGCCAGAGCAACCAAGGGTGGCAAGATAGGGAAAGCATAAACTGTAATCTTTGTGATAGCAGCCCTACTTTCTTCCCACACAGATCCTTGCATGCCTCTCCTCAACCCCCAGGCAGTCACTGAAGGTCAGGCTAAGAGAGGCTTGAGAAAATTTCTGCTTGTCTTCATAGAAGACATTGGAAACAGGTCAGAGGAGGAGCTTTACAGAGCACAGCCAGCAAGACAATGCAGTCCCTTTCTCGTCAATGGGAACTTCGTGCCTATATTCCAAGAAAATAATATTTCTTTCTCATGCTGTAAATTTTTTTATACATCTTTACTGGAGTATAATTGCTCTACTATGTTGTGTTAGTTTTTGCTGTACAACAAAGTGAATCAGCTATATGCATACATATATCCCCATATCCCCTCTCTCTTGAGCCTCCCTCCCACCCTCCCTATCCCAAAGGATATATTGGGGTATATATCCCGCCCCTCTAGGTCGTCACAAAGCACCAAGCTGGAGGAATCAGGCTCCCTGACTTCAGACGATACTACAAAGCTCCAGTAATCAAGACTGTATGGTACTGGCACAAAAACAGAAGGATAGATGAATGGAACAGCATAGAAAGCCCAGAGATAAACCCACACACATATGGTCACCTTATTTTTGATAAAGGAGGCAAGAATAAACAATGGAGAAAAGACAGCCTCTTCAATAAGTGGTGCTGGGAAAACTGGACAGCTACATGTAAAAGAATGAAATTAGAACACTCCCTAACACCATACACAAAAATAAACTCAAAATGGATTAAAGACCTAAATGTAAGGCCAGACACTATAAAACTCTTAGAGGAAAACATAGGCAGAACACTCTATGACGTAAATCACAGTAAAATCCTTTTTGACCCACCTCCTAGAGAAATGGAAATAAAAACAAAAATAAACAAATGGGACCCAATGAAACTTAAAAGCTTTTGCACAGCAAAAGAAAACATAAGAGGAAAAGACAACCGTCAGAATGGGAGAAAATATTTGCAAATGAAGCAACTGACAAAGGATTAATCTCCAAATTTACAAGCAGCTCATGCAGCTCAATGTCAAAAAACCAAACAACCCATTCCAAAAATGGGCAGAAGACCTAAACAGACATTTCTCCAAAGAAGATACACAGATTGCCAACAAACACATGAAGGAATGCTCAACATCACTAACCGTTAGAGAAATGCAAATCAAAACTACAATGAGGTATCACCTCACACCAGTCAGAATGGCCATCATCAAAAAATCTACAAACTATAAATGCTGGAGAGGGTGTGGAGAAAAGGGAGCCCTCTTGCACTGCTGGTGGGAATGTGAATTGGTTCAGCCACTATGGAGAACAGTATGGAGCTTCCTTAAAAAACTAAAAATAGAACTACCATATGATCCAGCAATCCCACTACTGGGCATATACCCTGAGAAAACGATTATTCAAAAAGAATCATGTACCACAATGTTCACTGCACCTCTATTTACAATAGCCAGGACGTGGAAGCAACCTAAGTGTCCATTGACAGATAAATGGATAAAGAAGATGTGGCACATATATACAATGGAATATTACTCAGCCATAAAAAGAAACGAAATTGAGTTATTTGTAGTGAGGTGGATGGACCTAGAGTCTGTCATACAGCGTGAAGCAAGTCAGAAAGAGAAAAACAAATACCGTATGCTAATGCATATATATGGAATCTAAAAAAAAAAAATGGTTATGGAAGGGTAAGCTGTGACAAAGTGAGAGAGTGGCATGGATATATATACACTACCAAACACAAAATAGATAGCTAGTGGGGAGCAGCCGCGTAGCACAGGGAGATCAGATCGGTGCTTTGTGACCACCTAGAGGGGTGGGATAGGGAGGGTGGGTGGGAGGGAGGGAGATGGAACAGGGAAGAGATATGGGAACATATGTATATGTATAACTGATTCACTTTGTTATAAAGCAGAAACTAACCATTGTAAGGCAATTATACTCCAATAAAGATGTAAAAAAAATGGTTATGAAGAACCTAGGGGCAGGACAGGAATAAAGATGCAGATGTAGAGAATGGACTTGAGGACACAGGGAGGGGGAAGGGTAAGCTGGGACGAAGTGAGAGAGTAGCATTGACATATATACACTACCAAATGTAAAATAGATAGCTAGTGGGAAGCAGCCGCATAGCACAGGGAGATCAGCTCGGTGCTTTGTGACCACCTAGAGGGGTGGGATAGGGAGGGTGGGAGGGAGACGCAAGAGGGAGGAGATATGGAGATATATGTATATGTATAGCTGATTCACTTTGTAATAAAGCAGAAACTAGCACACCACTGTAAAGCAATTATACTCCAATAAAGATGTTTAAAAAATATGCTTAATATATCATCATTTTCTATTTTAAAACAGATTACTGCCAATGCCATGGGTGGTTCCTAAGAGTTTACATTAAATTTCCTTCATCTCAATGCAATGCATTTGTGTGTATATGTGTTAAGTGTGTGAAGTCAGGGGTTTCCGTAGACTTAGAGTGAGTTACAGATTTCTGTTTTAGGAAAAAGTTTACAGATAAGGGAGCTGAAACCAGGAGACATGAAGTGACTTGTCCAAGGTAACAAGGTGTAAGACCACCACTCAGGGGCTTCCCTGGTGGCGCAGTGGTTGAGAATCTGCCTGCCAATGCAGGGGACACGGGTTCGAGCCCTGGTCTGGGAGAATCCCACATGCCGCGGAGCAACTGGGTCCGAGAGCCACAACTACTGAGCCTGCGCGTCTGGAGCCTGTGCTCCGCAACAAGAGAGGCCGCGACAGTGAGAGGCCCACGCACCACGATGAAGAGTGGCCTCCGCTTGCCACAACTAGAGAAAGCCCTTGCACAGAAACGAAGACCCAACACAGCAAAAATAAATTAATTAATAAACTCCTACCCCCAACATCTTCTTAAAAAAAAAAAAAAAAGGCCACCTCTCAGACCTGATTTCCTCAAATTGAAGTAGACTATTTGGCAATGTGCATGGATATGAAATGCTTTCCATTAGCTACATCCATACTGAATAACTCAAGATAACTTTATCTTGGCAATTCACTGAATACTACACAAATACACAACTGTTCAAAAGGTTCCCAGTGCACTAGTAGAAATATTTTGCCCCATGGAGATCCCAATACTTTAACAGGGTGATATCTTCAAAAGATTTTGAAAAATACTGCCAATTCACCACTTGCAGATGCTTGTGGATACAGTTATTAGAGTCCATATTGAACTGCTCAAGACCCTTTCTTCTCTTTATTTTCTCTTCTTACCCATATCTTTACTTGGGTGTCACCACATGCTCTTTACACTAGTTTTTTCAAGTGGTGGGTTATAATCCGTTTAGTGGGTCATGAAATCAACTTAAATGGGACACAATCAGCATTTTAAAAAATGAAATTAATTAGATTAGAAAATATCAGCGTATAACACAGCAAGCGTTATTTTATGAAATTTTTGTTTCAGTCATATACGTATGTGTGTGCACTGGGTGGCAATTTTCTAACTGTGGATTACAGTCAAAAGCACTTGAAAGTCAACGGCTCTCAGAGGGTCTCATAAGGACTTTAAAATGCTTTAACTCTGATTACCCCTTTCTCAACTCACATGTTGTGTTGGGTACTATTTTTATAGTAACACAAATAATCATTTATCACAATATACAATGCCTGGATTTACCCACGTTTGCTAATTACATCTGTGAACTTTTTTTATTACAGTAAAACTCACATAAAATTCACAGTTTTAACCATTTCACAGTGTACAATTCAGTGGCATTTAGTACATTCACAATGATGTGCAACCATCATCACTATCTGGTTCCAGAACACTTTCACTACCCCAAAAGGAAAATCCACGCCAGTTAAGCAGTTACTCTCCATTCCTTCCTCTCCCCAGCCTCTGGCAACCAGTAACCTGCTGTCTATGGATTTGCCTACTCTGGACATTTCAAATGGAATCATACAGTATGTGACCTTTTGTGTCTGCCTTCTTTCACTTAGCATGTGTTTGAGATTCATCCATATTGCAGCATCAGTACTTAATTCATTTTTTGTGAATAATATTTTATTGTATGGATACACCAGATCTATTTATCCATCATCCATTGATGGACATTTGGGTTGTTTTTACCTTTTGACTATTATGAATAATGTTGCTATGAACATTTGTGTCCAATTATCTGTTTGAATAGCTGTCTTCAGTTTTGGGGGTTATATACCTAGGAGTGGAATTGCTGGGTCATATGGTAATTCTTCGTTTAACTTTTTGAAGAACTACCAAACATTTTTCCACAGTGGCTGCACCATTTAAAATTTCCACCAGTAATGTACAAGGGTTCCAATGTATCCACATCCTCACCAATACTTGTTTTTTTTTTTTAATTTTTATTGGAGTCTAGTTGATTTACAACGTTGTGTTAGTTTCAGGTGTACAACAAAGTGAATCAGTTATATATATACATATATCCGCCCTTTTTAAGATTCTTTTCCCATATAGGTCATTACAGAGTATTAAGTAGAGTTTCCTGTGCTATACAGTAGGTCCTTATTAGTTATCTATTTTATATATAGTAGTGTGTATATGTCAATCCCAATCTCCCAATTTAACCCTCCCCGCTTTCCCCCTGATAACCATAAGTTTGTTTTCTATATTTGTGACGTTTATTTATTTATTTTTGGCTGCTTTGGGTCTTTGTTGCTGCACGCGGGCTTCTTCTAGTTGCAGCTAGCAGGGGCTACTCTTCATTGTGGTGCACGGGCTTCTAATCGCGGTGCCTTCTCTTGTTGCAGAGCATGGACTCTAGGCGTGCAGACTTCAGCAGTTGCAGCATGCAGGCTCAGTAGTTGTGGCATGTGGGTCCTAGAGTGTGTGGGCTTCAGTAGTTGCAGTGCATGGGCTCAGTAGCTGCGGCACACAGGCTCACTAGTTGCAGCACACAGGCTCGAGGGCTCAGTAGCTGTGGCGCATGGGCTTAGTTGCTCCGCAGCATGTAGGATCTTCCTGGACCAGGGATCAAACCTGTGCCTCCTGCATTGGCAGGTGGATTCTTAACCACTGTGCCACCAGGGGAGTCCCTGTGATATTTATTTTTATTTAAAAAATAACCATAGCCATTCTACTGGGCATGAAGTGGTATCTCATTGCAGTTTTGATTTGCATTTCCCTAATGACCAATGATGCCGAATATCTTTTCATGTGCTTGTAGGCCATTTGTACATCCTCTTTAGAAAAATATCTATTCAACTCATTTGCTCACTTTTTGATTGTCTTTTTGTTGTTGAGTTGTACAAGTTCTTTATAAATTCTGGATACTAGACACATCATTTATATAATTTGCAAATAATAGCTCCCACTCTGTGGTTGCCTTTTCACTTTCTTGATAATGTCCTTTGATGCACAAAAATTTTTAATTTTGATGAAGTCCAGTATATTTTCTCTTTTGTTGCTTGTGCGCTTGGTGTCATATCTAAGAAACCATTGCCAACTCCAAGATTATGAAGATTTACCCCTATGTTTTCTTCCAAAGGTGTTATGGTTTTAACTCTCACATTTAGGTCTTTGATCCATTTTGAGTTAATTTTTGTATGTGGTGTAAGATAAGGGTCCAACTTCATTCTTTTGCATGTGGGTATCCTGAACTTGATTTTAGAATCATTTTTCTTCTTTCTAAAGTGCATTCTTTTAAAAGTTCCTTTAGGGAAGGTTTCTTGGAGGTAAATTCAATCTATGTCAGTCTATGTCTTTGTTTCCCTTGTCCTTGAAAAAAGGTTTTGCTAAGCCTACAAATCTAGGTTGATGGTTATTTTCTCTTCAGAACTTTGAAGCTATCATTCTCCTGTGTTGTGGATTCCATAGCTGCTATTGAGAAACCTGATATCTACTTGTTGTCCTTTGTAAATTATCTACCTTTTTCCTCTGCCTGTTTTTAAGATCTTCTGTGTCTTTGATATTCTTTGGTTTTACTAAAATATATCTGGGTATGACTTTCTTTTTATGTATCTATTCTGTCTTGGACTCTATCTGTGGATTCATGTCCTTTCATCAGTTTTGGGAAATTCTCAGCCTTTGTGTCTACAAATATTGCCTTTTTTTTTTTTTCTGTTTTCTCCTTCTGGAACTCCAATTAGATGTGTTATATTTTCTCATTATATCTTCCATGTAGCTGACCTCTCTTTCAAATTTACTGCCTTGTCTCTATGCATTATAGTCTGAGCATTTCCTTCAGACTTAATTCTCTCTTCACCTGCATATATTCTGCTGTTTACTTCATCCACTGAGTTATTAATTTCAATAATTATATTTTATTTATAAAGGTTCTAATTTATTTTTTTGAAATATGCCTTTTTTAAATTTTATTTTTTTATACAGCAGGTTATTAGTTATCCATTTTATACATATTAGTGTATGTGTGTCAATCCCAATCTCCCAATTCAACCCACCACCATCCCCCCCCGCCCCCCACCACTTTCCCCCGTTGGTGTCCATACATTTGTTCTCTACATCTGTGTCTCTATTTCTCCACTTTGCAGAAATCCCAAGGCTTAATTTTCTAATCCCAGTGCTGGTATTGACATTTTTCCCTCAAGGCAATCCTAGCCTTTCCATTTGTTTAAACTGCTCATCATTCCAAATTTAGTTGTTTTCATTTTCCATTTTTGGCACATGGGGATACCACTTATTTCTTGTATGTCAGTGATGTATTAAAACTATGTGTTAAATTTATCCAGGTTCTAGTCATCTTGTAGTGGGAGAGTCATTCTGTCTAGTCCATCATAATCTTAGCTGTGAAAAGCATTAGAAAAATTTTAATCTATATCAGTTGAAGGTTGTAACTTTGGAAGAAAAAAGAAGTGAGAAACAAATAATAAGCCATGTAGATGTGCTGAATAATAGGATTTGGTTTCTTGGACCATGATTGTATCATGTGTCTTTTTCTAGAAAGAGAGACAGCAGAACAGATGAAGAAAAGTTAGTTATAAATGGGGCTAAAATGGCTTGAACCAAATTCACCCTAAAGAGCAAAAAAGAAAAATGTCATCTTATAACTGACTACTTAAAATAAGTCACATTTTCATGAGATGATATGCTTCTTGAGAATAAAGACTATATTTCTCCCATACTACTCAGGGCCCCAACATAGGATAAGTACTTATGTACTCCGTGGGATCCAAGAATGCTATATTAAAAAGATCTTTAAAGGTTATGTAGTTTAACATCTTAAATTTACAGACAAATAACTTGGATAACAGTTTTAAGCAATTTATCCTGAGGTCACACAGCTAGTATAGCAGATCGTGGGAGTAGACCCCAAATCTCCTGACTCCAGGCCATGCGTGTGTATTACACCACACTATATCATTGAATTGAGTCAATATGAATTGTTCAAGTGTGTGGCACTGCATACCAAAAAGAAGGGGGAAAATCCTCTCTTTGAACTAGTTGTTTGTCTTCTTTTCCTTTTACAGAACTGATGACTTCATACATAACCTTGTTTGCTGAAAGAAGCACATATTTTCTATGAATATAAATACTCTATTGTATATTTTTAAAAAATAGTTTGCACCGTAAGGGCAAATTTTTTTGGTAATAGTTCAACTCCTAATCTCAGTGGTTAAGGATACGGCCCAGGAGTAAGCAAGAAATAGAACTTCAGTTAGAGATCAGGAAAGAGCTGATTTGTGCATAAGAATCAAGGTGTCTCAGACAGAGACATAAATAGCAAAGAGGTGAAGAGGGAAAGAAAGAGCTGTACATGTGTGAGGCGGTCAGGTTGGGACCTAAAATTCTAAAAGATGGATATGCTTAGCTGATTTGGGGGAAGTTCTGAAGAGGTGAAGACTCAGTGTACACTGTCTTTGTCTATTTTCTACCTCCCTTCATGGTGAGGCTGAGTAGAACTGAACTGGAGTTTCCTTAGTGATTCTTTAGTAAAAGGCTGCCACATGGTCGAGGGTTTGCTTGTAGCACTATGAACTCTCATTTGACCATTAGGTACTCAGTTGTTTTACACAATACTAGGAATCCAAGAGAACATGTACAGGGCATCTTAATTTCCTTCCCCAGTAACAGAAATGAGCTATGGAGGCAGGGTAGGGAGGATGTATAGGATAGATGCAGCTGGGCTGAGTAGAGCAAGGACCCATGAAGGACAGGTGTATGTATATATAGGTGAGTAGAGCTAGAGATGTAAGTAACATAATGACAACTCTGGATGTCCAAGAATAGACATAAGACTTTCCCACAGCTCACAGCCAGGATTAGTAACAGATCATCTAGAAAGAAACTACCCCTGTTTTACTACTTAAATAGTCCCATTGGGCCACTGATGGACATAGCAGGGAATGATAAAAGATGGGGCAGATACACATAGAGGGTGTGGTCAGAGTGGATATGGGGGGACTAGTCAGGAGGTAACTGCAGCCAAAGTGAAATGATACCATCTTGAATAACAAAAGCGTTGTAAGTACAGTCAAAAGGATATCTGAATGTTCTAAGAGAACACTACATAAAATTTTGGTGCCATAAACTTGAAAGAAATGTCTGATTACATAGGAAACACAAATTACAAAAACTGACTTAAGAAGAAAAAGGAAACCTTAGTAGACTGGGTTGCACCAGGGGTGAGAGGTGGGATTGAAAGGGTAAAAAGTATGTAAAAATGTCTACCCTCTAAAAAGTTCCAAGCTAGAATGATTAATCAAAAGAATGCTATCAAACACTCAGGGGACTTCCCTAGTGGTCCAGTGGCTAAGACTCTGCACTCCCAATGCAGGGGGCCCGGGTTCTATCCCTGGTCGGGGAACTAGATCCCACATACCTTAACTAAAAGATCCCATATTCCGCAACTAAGACCCGACACAGCCAAATAAACTAATTTTTTTTTTAAAAAAAGAAAAAACATTCAGAGTGCAGGTAATATCTATGATATTCACATTATTCCAAAGCATCAGAAAAGAAGGCATTTTCCCAATTCATCTTACAAGGTTAGAATAACCTCAGGACCAAAATCTTCCCAAGATTCATTCAAAACTGTAGAACAGCCTCTTAAAAAATATAAACTAAAAATTATAAATAAAATATATAACAACTGATTCTAATGGCATATTTGTAAACCACAGTGCGCCCAAATATGCTTTACTTCAGAAATTAAAAGATAGTTAAATACTAGAATATCTATAAAGTGATCAACCAATAAATTTTATTAATAGAATAGAAGATTAAAAAGAGCAGAAGTTCAGGAGCCAGTCATTATAGCAGAAATCAGAGGCTGAAGAAGCAGCCAGGGGGTCCAGTCAAAACAGGTGAAGAGGGTTATTCCAAGCAAACAACAGGGACAGTGAGAAAACTAAAGTATACGGGTTGAGTCGGTAAATTAGACATTTGGTGATCTTTCCTGTTGTTTTTTCTTTTTCCCTTAGGGGTCCTTCGACTACAACAGGAAGCTCCTTCCTAGCACAAATAATTCAAGTTGTTTAGTATTCCCCATGAGGCTCCCATTGGTGTGCTACCAGTACAGCTGGAATTTAAAAAAAAAATAGTAATATCTAATAAAATCACAGATTTCTTTGTGAAGTTGGCTGGTGATGAGAAGTCATATTAGCCCAGAGATTATACCCATGAGATGTTAAGATCTCTAAGGAGAACTCAGTAGATCAACAGACATTTGGGTTAGATGTCGAGAGTGGGCTTTGGCTACAGGTGGCCCCGAGGAGGAAATCTGCCCTCGTCACTCACTCGGTGACCTTGAGTCATTTACTTCAACTCTCGAGTCTATATTCCCATCTGTAAAATGGAGATAACGTGACATATCTCTCAGGGTTGTTATGAGAATTAAATGAGATAATGAAAATGAAGAAGTTAGAACAAAGTCTGGCCCGTAGTAAGGCATAGTAGCCCTTATCTTACATTGATTATTATTGTATTTGTTGAAACTGAGGCCAATCGCCAACCCCTTCATCACACATGCTTTCTCCTCTGACCACCGGAGAGCACATCAACATTGCCCCTCCCAAGTGAGAAATGCCCTTAAGTTCTGCAGCCTGAGACCTCAGGAATGCTCTGGTTAAGCCACTCTTCGTGAATTTTGTCAGAAGAGCAAACCAACCTTCTTGAAAGGCATAAGCAAAGTGTCTGCTTTCCTCCTGATATGTTAGTTCAGCAAGGAGTGGGCAGGATATAAGTTAGTGATTGAATATAAAATTATATATAAATATCGAGATACACTAGGTTTCTGGCATTAGGAAGCAAGGTAATTTGAGGTATTAACTTTCTTTTCCTTTTATATTTTAGAATATTACTTCTTTGAAGTACTATTCCATACATATTTTCATTTTTTCCTGAAAATAACACTGTGAAGTACACAGGACAAAGTACATTTTACCTGTTTAACTGGTGTGAAAATTGAGGCTCTGGAAAGTTTAGTGACTCATTCAAAGCCAAAGAGATATTTGGTGTCAGAATCTGAACTGCCACCCAGATCTTAAGACATCATGTATAGGAATGCTCTTTTGTTTCTTTCTTTCCCTCCCTCCGTCCTTCCCTTTTTATTTCCTTCCCTCCCTTCTTTTCTTCCTTTCTTCTTTTCTCTTCTTTCCCTTCCCCCAGCTCCTCCCCCTTTTTCTTCATCATGCAATATTTCACATATATATATATCTGATCTAAATAAAATGAATGCCCATTAAGCCACCATTCAGCTTAAAAAATATACAACCAACACTTCTGAAGCCCCATGCATTCCACCCCCTACTGTAATCACTATCCTGGATTTTGTAGTTATCGTTACCCTTTCTTTCCAGTTTTATCATGTTATCACTTATGTTTCCCTACAAATATCGATATTGCTTTATTCTGCATATTGATGAACTTTCTGTAAATGGAATCATACTGTCTGTATTCTTTTTGGCTAATATGCATCTGAGATTCATTCCTGTTGATGTGTATAAATGTAGCTCATTTTCACTGCTTTAGAATATTCCATTGTATGAATGTACTGCACTTTATTCATCTGTTCTCCTACTGATGGGCGTTTGGGTTGTTTTCAGTTATGTGTTATTCTAAACAAAACTGCATACAACTCCAGTTGCACATGTGCAAGAGTTCTTCCAGTGAAATTACTGACTCATGGAATGTACCTACCTACGCTTTAGTGGCTAATGCCAAATTGTTTTCCAAACTGATTGTACCAATTCCCATAAGCATATGAATTCCAATTAGTCCCCATTTTCATCAACCTGGAATTGTGAGAAATCTTAGCCCATTTCACACCTTGTGCTCAGATCCTGGATTCTAAACACCACTCTCTAATAAAAGGAACCAGAGTTCCTTGGGGAAATAGTTGATTCCAGGGCCAAGGCAGGTAATATATGAGATGAGACTAGAACATCTTTTGCCAGAAAGTAAGAACATGCTCCAAAAACAAAACAAAACACAGGGGCAAAGTAACTCCTAAGTGCCAGAGCTGGAACAATTTGAGCAGCAAAACATATAATTATAGTATTAGATTATAATCCATAAATAAATGAGTCCACACTGATAAAAATAATAAATGAAATAAATAAATGGTAGAGATGGGACAACTCTTCCTTACAGTAGAACTTGAATTAATAAATGTAAAAGGAAAGAGAAAAATATAAAATCACCATGAAATACCACAATAATAACTGTTGTAGCCAAATTGCATCAATAGATGATAAAACTAGTGGGTAAAAGTTTGAGGAGAAATAAAGTTTCATGACTTCAAAAGATCTCCCCCAACATACTTATTAATTACAAAGGGAAAGATGTAATTTTATGGTGGAGAAACTTGGCAGAAACCACGTTAACCAAGTGATCAGGGTTAATACCACCAATAATAAAATATATCAACATCATGAACCCTGTGATATGATGCAGTGAAGAGAACACAATATTTCATGGTATTCTCACCTAAACTGCAGAACCTGAGTTCAATCATGAAAAAACATTAGGCAAACTCAAATTGAGAGACATTTGGCAAAATCATCTACACTCTTCAAGAATATCAAGGTCATGAAGGACAAGGAAAGACTGAGGACCTATTGCAGACCTCAGGGCACCAAGGATAACTAACAACTAAATGCAATGTGAGATCCTAGATAAGATGCTGGAATAGAAAAGGGACATTAGTGGGAGATTAGTGGCAAAATTTGTATAAGCTCTTCAGTTTAGCTAGTAGTACTGTACCAATGTTAATTTCCTGATTCTGACGATTGTAGTATGCTTATGTCAGATGTTAACATTAGGGGAAGCTGGGTGAAGGATACATGAAACTCTGTAATATTCCAGTAACTTTTCTATCAGTCTAAATTTAGTTCGACATAAATTTTTCACCAGTCCAAAGTTGTAAAATTGGTAACTAAGTATGGAAAGAAATAGGTGTCATAAAGGTAGGAAGTAGAATATCAGCTGTATGCCTGATAAAGTTGTTGGATAATGTGGCTCAAGTATGAGGCAACAATAAGCTTCTTAATACCATCCCCAGACCTAGACAGACTGACTATCCACCCAGACAGGCAGCACTAGACCCTGAGGTCTATCGGGCAAAGGCAGTGGCTTTACAAATAAGATCATTCATGCACTTTCTCTCTGAAACAAGCCAATTGCAGGAATCTGTCCACATGTGTCTGTTTCTAAAGCCAGTGTTCTTAAGAAAAAAAAAACAGTTTGAGATATAATTTATATACCATAAAAGTTACCCATTTTTAGCATATAATCCAAATGAGTTTCAGCGAGTTTAATACAATTGTGCAACTATCACCACAATCCAGTTTTGGATTCTTGCTGGAAGTCTACTCATTTCTTAACATTGCTCAGACTTTACCTCTTCCATTATGTATCTATAATTCTCACATCCCTGCCAACTCTTCTCACTCCCAGCCCCTCCCCACACACACTTAAGAACTCCCCCTCCCCCATCCAACCAAAACACCCTGTGAGTCCTCAATGATTGCACTTGCACATGTATTTGTTGGACCGTGATTCATAGTTCATGAGTTGGTTTTGCTCTTACTGGGCCATGCTCCTGGAGGATAAAGATCATGTTTCATGTATCTTAATATCTCTTGCTCCTGGCACAGCTTATGGTAGGCATTAATAATATTGTTAATTCTCTTCCTTCATTCAATGAATAATTGGTTACTTTTTGGATTGATTTGCTGGTTGGGACCAGACCTGTGCATTTCTGAAGGTTTTACTTATTTTCTCCTTCTTCCTTTTCCTTTTTTTGTCCTTTGTCACCCATTTTAGAGAAGGTAGAGAAGCAACAAAGCATAAAGAAATATATGTGTTTAGGCAAAGAGGAATATATATATAATATATATTATATATATATATTATATATATATATATAAAGCAACAGTTACCAGTTTTGGATAAAAAATGAAATATTTACCATAATATTTTGTTAAAAGTTGGTCTGTTATTAATATTTTGCCTAATATAACTAACTTTGAATCTGAGAACATAGGTTTTTTCCTAATGGTCCTAAAAATAATTTTCAACAGTAGGGAAGTTTTAGCAAGCTATAGATGCTTGGCCTTTATATAATTGCTTAAAGTTTCGAAGGTGAAGAAATGTAGGTCATTTGGCATTGCAGTTCTCTGCTCCAGCTGTCACTGAATAATCATGGATCACAACAACCAGAGTTTCAGCCCATCATCTCTCCAAGAACCATCAAGTGTTAGAGCCTCTGCCATTACTCGTAAGTCTAATAACAGTCTACAGAACACCACGTATGAGAATAGCCTTTCTTGCTAATTTTTATATCCTGTGGCTACTGACAGGAGACTTACCTGTTCCTCTTATCTGAGCTCACAGAGAGATGATGGCAGAGACTAGTTAGGAGACTCAACTGGCATAAAGAGACCAACACTCCAGTGGCCGGAAGTCACTGATGGTTACCAAACTGGTAACAAATTCTGTACTCTCATTATTCTTTACTTGAAAACTCACTAATAAGTGAAGGCAGTCAAACTATTTTCTAAATTTATTTAATAAGGATTCTGTAAGGATTTAAATGGGGAATATAAAGAACTTTGTCTCATTCAAGCTGGAGTAACAGTCTACAGGTAAAGTAGCTTCTCTCTTCTAGGTACAAAATAGTACCTAGAAGTAGCTAGAAATGACAGATCTCAAAGCTACCATAGAACATTCTGGTAAAAAAATTCTGGGACCTCAGGTAGCCTCCAAAATGTTTATTATACATGGAAAAGATATTTTATATGACAGGGCTTAGTTTAGAAGCTGAAAATGATTTCATCTGTAAACAGATTATCTTTTGTCCGCTATTGTGATTTTTTTATACTATTTTAGATTTAATTTATTTTTCCTTGTGTATTTTTTAAATCCCTTAGGCTTCATGTTAGCTCACTAGCATTTGTGGCCTGGTACCTGTTTTGACTACGTAATCATGTGTCTTTCCCTACATAGTGCAGACCCTGAAGCCTTATCTGCTAGGACCAGCCTTCCGCTGCCCTAGGAGGGCCTCCCAGTTGCTTGCTATATCTGTTTTTCCCCAGAAGAAAACAAGAGAAAATTAACAAGGTTGATTTTACTCTCTACATAAGAAATTATATTGGGCCCTTAATCTATTGTTGAGACTATTGTTAAAGTTAAAATTTACTGAGCTCTTTCCATGTGTTAACTTATTTAAACAATATAGCTTTATGAGGTAGATAACCTTACCATGGCCCATTATACAACAGAAGAAATAAGGCAAGGGTGTTAAAAAAAAAATTTGCCCAAGATCATATGGTTAGTACTGGACTGGAACCCAGGCGGACTGGCCCCAAAGCCCACACTCTTAACCCCTGCGCTACTGAATTTCCTTTGAACCTCCAAATCATGTTTTCCCCCTGCTGGACAACAACTAATCCCCAGGAACACACTTACATTAGAGATTCAGCCTGGGAATTAGGAAAATTGGGTTCTTATTCTGCGCTTTAACTACCTGGAAAGGAAGAGCATTCTAGGTAGGGAAAATGTTTGTGCCAAGGTCTAATGGCCATAGGGAAGAGGAAAGAAGGCCAATACCAGGGACAGTGGGAAGCTATTGCAGTGTTTCAAGCTGGGGGAAGGAGGGGGTTAGCTGTACCATGATCACAAAGATCACCCTGCCTGGCTAAAAGAGAGCAAAAGTGGATTCAGGAAGATTTGTTAGGAAGCTACTGAGAAAATCCATGCAAGAGGTGATGGTAGTTTGGGCTAGGGTACTGGTATAGTATGGGGGGTGGGGCAGGGAGGATGGAAAAAAGGTATCTTCTTGGGACTTCCCTGGTGGTCCAGTGGTTAAGAATCTGCCTTCCAGTGTAGGGGACACGGGTTCGATCCCTGGTTGGGGAACTAAGATCCCACATGCCTGGGACAACTAACTACTGAGACTTCACGCTCTGGAGCCCCCGTGCCACAACTAGAGAGAAGCCTGTGCACCGCAACAAAGATCCCGTGTGCTGCAACTAAGACCCAGCACAGCCAAATAAATAAATAAATACTAAAAAAAAAAAAAAAGAGAGAGCGAGAAAAGGTATCTTCTTGATTGAAACTGATTCTGATTAGATTATATATAGAGCCTTTAACAAAACATTCCAGAAATTACACTTCCAAATATGTGTTACTGCCTTAAAAGTGTCATATTGGTAGGTTATACACCCATTTTAATGATGCTGCATGGCTCTAAACAATTTTGTAAAGCCTCTTTTAGAAATTCCTTTAGAACCAGGTTATAACCAAACCAGAAGAACAGACTTATTGCTCTCTATATAGTCATACTTTATAAATCCCCAAAGCTAAGGAACTATGTGTAACATTGTTAACTTTATGCAGGCTTTATGAGAACTTCTTTTATGAGTTTGACTTTCCAAGGCATACAGTGAGGACACTTTGGCAAGAAAAGTAGCAAATGTTGGGCAGGGGTGAACAAAAGCTAAGTTGTCTGATTCTTTATCAAAGAATGAGGATATATTCTTTTGGCAAAGAGGGAGCCAACTTGGGAAATCCAGAGGCAGAAGAAATCCTTGGACAGTCAGGAGGGAATTTTTTTTTTTAAGGGAGCAGATAACCAATAAATCTTAGGAGACTGACAACAAATTTCTCACAGAAAAAAAAAAAGAATGAAGTTATAGCCATCCGTTTTTAGAAGAAGTAGGAAGCATGGTGGGGAGAGTTCAAATTTCAGAACCAAGTCTAACTCGGACTCTCTAAGTAGCTGTGCAGGTTTGCACAGATTGTCTCTGTGCCTTACTTTCCTCATCTGTAAATTGGAGACACATATGCCAGGAGTTTTGTGAGGTTTTATTAATTGAGCCCTGATTTCCAACCCCTCCCTCAATTTCTTTCACCTCAATACCTTTTCTTCAGGTTGACGAGCAGGAAACTCTGGGGGGAGCAGGGGTGAAGGGGCTACCCTACAGGAGCTTTCAGGCTTCCCTGGCTTCAGCTTTCTTAGCTCTGCAATTCCAGGCCACAGAGAAAAGAATGCCTGGCGACTTTATCAGCCTCTCTGCAGAGAAGGCCAGCAGCCAGTACCTTTGGTTCAACAGACATTCCCAGAGCACCCTGTCATTTAAGGAAAGCAGCAGCCCATTTACGTCCCTGAATCTTTCAAAGAAACTGAAACAACCTCAACGCCCAAGAGTAGGAAACTGGTTGAATTGTGAGACATAATACCCAAAGGCACAGTCACCTGATGGAATTTTAATCGAAGAAGAATATTAAATGACATGAGGAGATGTTCATAATGAATTAAGTAAATATTGCCATGAACCAGTATATATACTACGGATTCCTGTCTTTTTTTTTTTCCTTTCTCTTTCTTCCCTTTGCGGTACGAGGGCCTCTCGTTGTGGCCTCTCCCATTGCGGAGCACAGGCTCCAGACATGCAGGCTCAGCGGCCATGGCTCACAGGCCCAGCCACTCCACAGCATGTGGGATCCTCCCGGACCAGGGCACGAACCTGTGTGTCCCCTGCACCGGCAGGCGGACTCTCAACCACTGCGCCACCAGGGAAGCCCGGATTCCTGTCTTTTTAAAATAATTGATTTATAGGGAAAAAATAGAAGGAAATAAAAATTAACAATAAATTCTAAGTGGTAGGAATGTGGGTGTTTAAAATTTTTTCTTTTCTAAGCCTTATGCAATAAACATAATATTTTTAATATAAAGTATAATACATAAATCTGATATAGCATTTGAAAAACAACTCCACAAGGAGAAATTATGACAACTTCATTCACCCCTTGATGCTCCACGTTGTACAGTAGGGAAATTTCATATAGTTCAGACTTCCCAATACCAGAGGCTCCCAGCCCCGCAGTGCATCTGTACTCTCTTTGGCATTCACATCTTGACAGTCACCTCTCTGGGTGGCAGCAAGATAACTAAGGAAATTCCTGTCCTGTAATCTCTGCAGGAGGCCAGGTCTCCATGTGAGTAGAGAGCAGGGAAAGGGGAGGAAAGCACAAGGCCTAGACCTTCTTGAGTTCTTAAAACAAGAGTATGTGTAAGTAGTTAAAACACTTTACATTTATCATTACTGTAGTTGTTAAGAATAACTACCATTTACTGAACACTTTCCTTGTGTCAGGTACATCCTGCATTATCTCATTTAATTTTCACAATGGCCACTTAGATATTATCCCTATTTCACAGATAAAGACACAGGCTGAGGTCAGACAACGTGCCAAAGTTCCCAGTGCAAGGAAGTAGCAGACGTAAGGTGTTTCAGAGATTGCAAAACTATTTCAACATGGCCTCAGTTATTCTTTGCACTACTCTGTGAGATGAGCATTCTGTTTTAACTTGTAAAATGAAGGGACAGATGGCTTCAAAGTCTCTTCTAAGGTTCTACATGGCTGATCCCAAAGGGCATTTCCAGTTTTTGGTTGCAGTAGAGGGGTCGTGTACTGAATAGGTCAATAGGTGGGAGCCAAACACTTTGGGCCTGTTACACTAGATTACGGGGAGCATATTTTAATCTGACCCTGAAAGACGGTAGCGTGTGGTGGGAGACTAGATACTAGCAGCAAACAACCAGATCATGACGATAAGATTGTCAAGGAGACAATCTGTAAAGGGGATATAGGATCAACTACTTTCTGGAGTTTGCTGGAGGGAAGGAGAGAGCCAAGGCAGAATAGCCTAGGTCTCTGGATGATGTTTTGATGCAAGGTGGACCAGCTCAACCCCACCTGCAAAGGCCCTGTGTAAATAGCTGTGAAATTTAGGCTCAGTATGTAGGCTTTCATAAAATTGTATTTTATTCAGGTCCTGAATAAGACAATCTGCTACTAATCCTTAAAGTATTATATGTGTTAACATTGACTTTTTGATACACTCACATAACAGAAAGAAAGACAACATGGCTATAATACTTTACTGCATTTTCATTTTTTATTTGGATGAAAGTGGGACTACACCAAAAGTTGTTTGAAGTAGTGAACTGAGACCCTGAGTTATTTTCATACTATCTATACTGTTTGCTACATCAGAAGTAAATTTTCATGACTGGTCTCAATGGAAATAAGTTTTCAAATTAGTAATCTTGATTTAAAAAAATATTGCTTTTGTGTGTGTGTGTTAGGGGGGAGCAAGAGGCAGCAGGAGAGGAAGAATTTTCCCCAGAATTATGAATTAGCAACCTTGGATCCTTGCCCAGGCTCTGCCCCCAACCAGCTAAGTAATTCTGAATAAACTTCTTAAATTTCAGATTCCTCACCTGTACAAGGAGATTCTAAAAGGCAGGTGATGTTTGATGTTGTTAATGTTCTATGTGACAAACCAGCATTCCACAGGTATACATAACAGTAAAACAAAATCCAGTGAGCCCTTAAGTCCAGAAAAGTATCGCTAAATGCTATAAGACTGACACTTGTCTTTATCCTGTCTTTATCCTCCAGAGTATGGATGGTGGGCACTCTAAGTAGGAAGCTTTGATGTTACACTAGCAGAAAAGGTTTCCCTTCACTTTGTCCTCACCTGGTACAGAGAAAAGGAAGAGGAAGTGGGTACGAGTATAGGATTTGGAAGCTGCATTCTTGGGAGTCAAGACCGGAAGCCGCCTCCTCCAGTTGCTCTGACCTGACCTCTAGTTAATCCCACACAAGTTTAATTTGACTGTCCCTAGATGGTACCTATCACCTGCTGGGATCTGTCAGGCCTTGGATTTGTGCTCTCCCAGAAGTAAGGGTCTGTTCTTTGACATCCTAGGAGGAATTGTTATGCTCTAAGAAGGATAAAGGAGATACAGAACTAACTACCAATGCTTACATCTTAACGAATTCAATACATAATGTGTCACAGGGTTAAAAATGTGGAAATTAGCTTTTCAAATTTATGTTTAATTATTCTGAGGACCTGCTTGGCCGTCACGTATCTACTGGACTTGTTAAGAGGATGAAATAGGAAAAACTCGAAAGACGATACTAAACACTAGGTAGGACAGCTTTTAGAAATCAAGAAGCAGAATTTCCCGTGTGGTCAGGCAAACAAACCAATCCTTATTATTTTCACACCCACCCAAATGTTCTGACACTTTATGCTTCAAAGGCTTGTGTGGTAGTTCAATCCTACTTGAAGAAGCTTACGAGGCCCTGTGCCCAGCTTCGAGTATTTTCATAGATTTCCCTTGTTCAGTAACTGTGGCCCCCCAATTTATCATTCTCATATCACTCCATCCTCTCTTCGTCTGTTCTATAAGCTTTTAGTGCCTTCCATGTTCACTGTTCTTCCCCCAACCAAAATAATCTCGGGGGATTGCCTAAGGGGAAATCCCTATAAAAGTATCAACACTAGGAGAGAGTGAGGACGAGTTACTGCCCATAAATCGGGCACTTTAAAGGCTTTTGCTTTAATCAGCGTTTAGGACTTAAAACCATGAGGAAAGCAGGAGCTTTCCTCCGCGAGGAGTGCCCACCTTCATCCGCCGGCTGCAGTTTCCCAAGAGTAAAGGAAGGCATCACCTCATCACTTCCAAGATTCCGTCGACCCTTCTCTACGTTGGCAGGTATTTCCTTCACGACGCCAAACACTTCCTAACATCCAGACCGCTTAAGAGCTCCTGAAGTTTTCCAATTGCCGTGGCGACGCTCCCGGCTTTGTTTTTCTACTTCCCTAGGCAGAAGCCCGCCCACTAGCGTCAAAGCTAGCTCCTCACTGGCCCGAAAGTGTGCTCGTCTCCTCAGCAAGCCATTCAGAGCCTTACTTTCTACGCCGGGGATTTGAAAAACGGAAAAGACCTCGACCTGTTCCTGGGAGTAGGGTGGGGCTGTGAATGAGTGACAGCTTGACCCTCCAATAGTCAGAGCCATAGGACCTGCCCCTTGTGGCTCCGGGGCTAGAAAAGAGAGTCGATGCCGGCAGCAGTGATGAGTCTTGGGAGGTACTGGCAGCTTGGCGGTTCCGAGGAGCGGGTGCTGCTGGTGGCCTTTTTGCAAGTGAGTGGTTTTAATATTGCTGTTGCGAACGTTTCCATTTCTCAATGATGTGGTGGTTTATTTTGGCGTGCGGGAGGGCCAGTTCCTTTCCTCCCCGGGTTCAGTCTTTGATGGGAGTCTGGCACTCGCGCGTCCACCCCTCAAGCTCCGACCCTCACTTATCCCCCAGGTCCCGC
This sequence comes from Lagenorhynchus albirostris, assembly GCF_949774975.1. Taxonomy (NCBI): domain Eukaryota; kingdom Metazoa; phylum Chordata; class Mammalia; order Artiodactyla; family Delphinidae; genus Lagenorhynchus; species Lagenorhynchus albirostris. The sequence goes on along the minus strand of NC_083102.1, from coordinate 18,208,670 downwards.
TCAGCTGTCCCTTTGTCAGAATAAGACTCTCTGGTCTGATAGCCGAAAGGAGGATTCCGCTTGGTAGAGGTACCTTGACGGCAAGAATAAACAGGAATTGAAGGGAGTGATGAACTCAACTCCCCTGGACGTCTGAGGCACGGGGTGACAGAGCCCCGTAAATAGTAGGGCTCCCACTGGAAGGGAGCTCGGTGTGTTTTCAGGGCTGTGCCACTATATTGAGGGCCATGGCAGACCTGGCCCTAAAAGTCTCAGTAGACAGAAAAAACTTGAACGTCATGAAAGGAGAAAGGTGAATATCTGCAATGGTTTATGGAGGGTTCTAGTCTGGAGCTAAATCACACGTTCTTCGAACCACTACAAATGAAAAAATAAGTGTATTTCTTCTCCTTTCGAAGGGATGGGGGCCGTATTACTGGAGAAGGACAACAGAAATGTGTAATGGAAGTGAAGTTCACAGTTAACGTTTTAAGGATAATTGGTTGTTAGTTAACTTATTGTAACTCTCATTCCCCTACCACCTCCCTTCCAAATTATGGAGGCTTTATAGCTTGTGAGTGGTACCAGAATGTTAACTGACTGAATGCACACTTTTGGGGAAAAAAATCAAATGCTATCTTTCACCAGTAGCTATTAGGGTTTTCTATAATGAAAGCAGAACACATGTCATTTTGTCTTTTATTTTAAAACTGTCTTCCCTGAGGCCAGGGGACTAGGTTTGATCCATCTTTGTGTTCCTGTAGCACCTCACACACCACAGATGCTACTCAATTGTGGTGGGGTTGAGAGAAGCATAATTCAAACAAATGGTGTCGTGGAAGGAGCTCTGAGTTGGCAGTCAAGACACCTGGGTTTTAGTCTTGAAGCTATTTGTGTGATCTTAAATCATTTCAGTTCTCTGTCTCTTAATTTTCGCATCTTTAAAAAGTGGATGTCGCATTGGATTATTTCCAAGGTCCATGCCTGTGTTCAAAGTCTGTTTTAAACTAAAGATCCTTAGACGTTTTCCAACACAAGTACATCAGCAAAATCTCATTGCAGTAAATTCCTAACCAGTCTGTTAGCAAATAAAAGTTCCCAGCTACAACAGTAGTACCTGTTCTTTTGTGTCCATAGTTAAACCAAACCAAGTGGATCATTGTAGAAAATTTGGCTGCTGTCCAGAATGAACATTGTACAGAAGTATAATGTGGCAGAAAATGTCATCCTTTATTCCATCACTCAGAGGCAACCACTGTTGGTGTCCGGGTAGATCTTTCAGTCTCTCTTCCTCTTTTGCCTCCTATGGTTGGTTGAAATTAAGTGGCATGTTTCACTTTAAGTAATGACATCTAAATTCAGCCATGCCCTCATCTTTGTGTGTCTGGTGCCTAGAGCACAGAGGACACGCCAGTGTCTGAACTGTTAGGTCACTTGAACATCCTTGGAGTGAAATCTGGTGTGAAGGGATATTTATATGGGGAAATAGAACTAAAAGTATCACTTAATAACAAAACTCTTTAACTGAAACTTGGCCACAAATATGGATAAAATATAGTTTATAAAATGTAAAATAAATGTTAGCCACTTCACTAAAGCATTTGGATTGTAGAATATTGCTTAGTATTTGGTATGCTTCTAGGACTGTATCTTACTGGCAACGCCTCTTTCCTGAAACACAACATTTGATTGCATTCCTACTTCACTGTCTAATTTAACCTTTTCTCCTTACTGCCACCCTCATTTTGCTTTATTCCCAGCTTTTACTTCTGCACATACCATCAGCAAGTCAGGATCACTCTCAAGGGTCTGTGTCAGTGTTCATGTGTGAGTCAAAGTCTGCTCCATTCAACCCAGAATACCTCACACTCTTTGGTAGACCACTTCACCATAATCTCATTTAGTCTTCTTCATAGCCCCTTGAGAATAGTAATTGGATAGGAAGGAGGTGTCATGATTGGGTGTTGTGCACATGGGTGATGCCACGCAGGCTGGAACAGGCCACGTGCCCCAGGCACACACATATGTCATTACACATGTGTGTCCCTTTCCTGTGAAGAGGGGTCTACCTGCTATGGTTTGTTACCTTTGTAACAAGTGGTTAATAGGTATAAAATTGGAGAATGACAGGGTAATAGTGTCTGGAAAACACCTGTAAGTAATAGCGTTTGCTCCTGGTAAAGAGTTGTTCTTATAATGCAAACACAAATGGAACAGTTCCCATAAAGCTTTAGGAAAAGTAATAGATTATGGAACAATAGGTACTTTTGGATATAGTCATGTTTGAACTTTTCGTAATGAGCTGGGCTTGGGGAAAGGCATATTTTAAGACCCTAAGGAAATGAGCTCCAGATTTCATTTCCACTGTTCCTTTTTAATCTATCAGAAACACGGTTAACCTCTCTTTTTCCTATCCTCACATCTAGCCAGCCTATCTTTATAGAGTTAGATCCCTAATGCAGCGGAGGTTAAGAGTTGTTCAAAGGTATGTAGTGAGGATTTGGACCAGGGAAAACATCCAAGTGGTCTAGGGTAGGATTTGAATATTTAATATTTAAGGGTAAGCTTTGGCTCAAAGCAACTCTGGCTCTGCATGCCTTATTTTATATTACTTCAACATTATATCATTGATCACATTTCTTACTCAATTTTGGAAACAGTAAACAAACTAAGTGTTTAGACTGGACTTTATCCTATAATTTTCCCCACCTGTTCATGAGTTGCCATACTAGAGTATTAGACATTATTATTTTTCAAACACCTGAGGAAAGGAGGAAGCACTGTCCTAGGAGCATTGGTTTGGGAGAGAGGACGAGACTCAGTTATGGTGGGTGAGGGAGAGGTAAGTGAAATTATATGGTTTAATGAGGAGCAGGTGTAGGAGGCAGCAGCAAGATTTTTAGCTACATTTGTTGATACTACCTAGAGATTCTGGAAGTATTGTAGAAGTAACCTCAGTAAACGCAATGGCCTGATGTGTACCAGTCTCCTACCTACCTATCCACCCTCTCCATCCCTACCTTGCCAAAAGGATGCTAATCTTGAAACATAACTCGACTTTACGGTGACATTTATGGAAAGGATATTTTTTACCCTGTCGCCAATTTAGGTGGGAAAAAATGCATATACGTATATATATTTCAAAAGGTCTTTGAAAATATGAGTCACCTGCAAATTGTGTTTTCTTCAAATCGCCTATTTGTTTCTTTTTTGCCAAGGCAATTCCATAGCACCCATTCCTGAGCAGGTATACATTCACCTGAAGTGTGAAGCATTTATAAAGATGTCTAATGAAAGTAATGCATGTCAAAATGACAGATTATATTTTTGAAGTTGGTTAACAAGATGAATAATTTTTTCCCTCTTCTGTCTTGAACCCATTATTAAATTCGATGAAGCAAAATAAACTACTCAGACTGATTTAAATGTGCTCAGTACTATCTTCTGTGAGGGATAAAAACAGTTATGAATGGGATTCCATTATTCAAGGCACTTGCAGTTCTGGCTAAGAATGAAAGCAGGTGATTTAATAATGTTGGGATTATCCCATGACAGGATACTTAAAGGTTCAAAATGCTGATGTGATTAGTAGATCTGAATAATCCCAGCTAGGCCAGGGTTTGGCAAACTAAGGCCTTCTGACCCACTACCTGTTTTTGTACAGTCCACAAACTGTGAATGGTTTTTAATGGTTGAAATAAATCAAAGTATAACAATATTTCATGTGCATGAAAATTATATGAGATTCTAATTTCTTTGTCCATATGTAAAAGACAAAAAAGTTCCAATATGTTTATTGGAACACAGCCTTATTTATTCATACATGCATTGTTTATGGCTGCTTTCAGCAGAATTGAGTAATTGTAACAGAGACCACATAGCCCACAAAGCCTAAAAAATTTACTCTTTGGCCTTTTACAGAGAAAGTTGCCCCCACCTGAGCTAAGCTGGAGTGTCTTTCACATCATCGCCTTTACCCCTTTTCAAGAGCCATTATGCTTGTCCAGGTCTTCATTAAATGTTACCAGAATGGTTGCAAAAGCCTCACAAGTATTCACATCCCTGGTTTTCCCATCTCTCTTACTTGTAGGTGCTGCCTGATCCTCCTAAAATACACATTATTAACCCTTTAACGATGTCCCAATACTTACAGAAGAACCTGCGTTCTTTGGCACAAGGCCCTTTTTGGGGCCACTATTCAGTCTTATCTTTCTAGACTAGTCTCCTCCTACTTCCTTGTTATACCCTATACTTAGTTTAAGATGCTCATATAATTTTCCAGATGGGACCTTCAAGTGTGAAAGGGGCCCTATAATAAGTATGTTGGGAAAACAGGCCTAAAGCAAGACTGTTCTAGGCAAACCAGTTTGAATGGCTCACCATTTCTCCATAAACACCTATTCCCTTGCCCTCTACTCACTGTTCCCTTAGGCTGGAATTCCTTTTCTTTTTTCTATAAATCTGAATCTTAAACATCCTGGAATTCTTTTTCTTTTTTCTATAAATCTGAATCTTAAACATCTTTTCAAATTCAGCTTAAATAGTGCCATGTCCATGAAGCATTATTCAAGTAAAAAATCTCTCCTTGGGGCTTCCCTGGTGGCGCAGTGGTTGAAAGTCTGCCTGCTGATGCAGGGGACACAGGTTCGTGCCCTGGTCCGGGAAGATCCCACATGCCGCGGAGCAGCTGAGCCTGCGCGTCCGGAGCCTGTGCTCCGCAACGGGAGAGGCCACAACAGTGAGAGGCCCGCGTACAGCAAAAAAAAAAAAAACTCTCCTTTTCCATCTCCCATATACATGAACTGCTTTCTCATGATGTGGGTTAATTTCTGCTTTAGTGATACACACACATATCCTTTCCCCCATTAGTCACTTGGAGACATCATTCATGTTGGATTCTGTATTCCTCACAGGCCTAGCATTATGCCATGTTCAAATGGAGTTTGTAACACGTTTGAAGAATGAGTTAATTGACCAAACTTGGTAGACTGATGAGTATTTGGGAATGTCAATGTATAAATCATCCATTTTAACGTAATTTAAGTAGTGAGAAAAGTTGGGTTTCCAAGGGCTGAGGACAGAGCCTTGGGTGCCAATATGGCGGTGGAGCAGAGCGGGTCAAGGCATATGTATAGGCTTTGGGGTCCAGCCTGCCTGAGATTGAAATCCAGCTCTGCCAGTTACAGTCTTTGTCATCTTGGGCAAGTTAACCTCACCTCTTAGGTTTCTGCATCTGTAAAACAGGAGTAATCATAGTAACTTCTCTGCAGAATGGTGGTTGAGGATTTAAATAGTCCCAAGCACACGGTGAGCACTCTGAGAAAGGTAGCGGCTATGGTGTCATATGCTGTCTTCATCGTCATAGTACTGTTGCTGAGGGGCAGAAAATACAGATTCAGTAAGAAAGAGGAAAAAAACATCGTATATTAACGCATATATGTGGAATCTAGAAAAAGGTACAGATGAACTGGTTTGCAAGGCAGAAATAGAGACACAGATGTAGAGAACAAACATATGGACACCAACTGGGGAAAGTGGTAGGGCGGGGGTGTAGTTGTTGTTGTTGGTGGGATGAACTGGGAGATTGGGATTGACATATATACACTAATATGTATAAAATAGACAACTAATAAGAGCCTGCTGGGGCTTCCCTGATGACGCAGTGGTTGGGAATCCACCTGCCAATGCAGGAGACATGGGTTTGAGCCCTGGTCTGGGAAGATCCCACATGCCGCGGAGCAACCTAGGCGTGTGCACCACCACTACTGAGCCTGCGCCCTGGAGCCCGTGAGCCACAACTACTGAGACCCGTGCACCTAGAGCCCGTGTTCCACAACAGGAGAAGCCATCGCAATGAGAAGCCTGCACACCACAACAAAGAGTAGCCCCAGCTCGCCCCAACTAGAGAAAAGCCCATGTGCAGCAACGAAGACCCAATGCAGCCAAAAATAAATAAATAAATTTATTGGAAAAAAGAAAGACCTGCTGTATAAAAAATAAATAAATTAAAAAAAAAGAAAATATAGATTCAACACTGGGACATAACAATTGAAGAGCTGGGAGAAATGCAGCACCAAAATCTTGGAAGATTTTTTCTTCCCTTGATAGAAATAGTCAGCTTCAGAGGGGTCAAAGCCCTGTAAGTACTGAGTGAAGATGGTCTTCACTTAGTAAGAAGTAACCAATCAGCAGTCTTTTGAGAGAGCATTTCAGTAGAGTGGGCAAGGTATAAGTTAGGTGTCAGAGGACTAAAAAAGTAATGGCCAGAGGAAGGGAAAAACAGCCAAGAGGAAGCGGCAGGAAGATGAGATGCAGCGTCATGTAAAAGATATGTTTGTTTACTAAATTTTTCTCTTTGAGCACACCATACTTTAAAAAGGAAGGAACCCTGGGGTATGGTAATTCAGTGACCCGTGTGGCCCTTTGGGGGTATGAGATAAATCATTGACTAAAATTAATGCTTAATTCAAGTGCCAGTAACCCTTGCCAACGGATAAATGAGGACCCTTAAGAACCAACTCCAGCGTGGTGAGCTTTACCAAAAGCAACACAAAAAAACAAAGCTTGATTTTTAGAAAGGATAGTTTTTAATTCTTAGCCTGGCACCTTATTATAAGTTGGGGGTGACTATTGCCTGACTTGACCTTGTGATTTGAGGTTCTTCAGGCAGTCATACGCCGAGCCCTCCTTTATACTCACCTTGTTTGTGTGCATTTCATGAAATGTCTGCCTGGGTTGGGGAGACAAGCTGTGACTGGAGATTCTCCTGTGAAGGGAAGCCTAGTGAGCCTAGATGCTCACACCCAGACTCACAAATCTTCCGTGGTGAGGCAGAAAGAGTGCGGGTGTCAGAGGCACAGACCTGGATCGCAGTTCCAATTCCATTTAGTGGCTCTGTGTTTTTGGACAAGTCAATCAGTGTCTCTCTTTTCTCTGTGGAGATTATTATGGCCTTTCATGTTTAGTTGTCTAGTTGTTATACTAAACTGTAACAAAAGAAAAATATAATGGATGATTATTCTTGGCGCTGCCTTTGCCATCAAATACATTGGAATTCTTGAGTTAAAGCTTCCTAAAGTCTCGGGCCTGACTATTTTTGGTTTGGTAGTTACCACTAAAAATGTCAGGCCTTAGCCTTATTGGCACAAGCTAATCCTTTTTGCCTACCTTTGATTCAGTCAACACACCTACTAAGTACCTAGTATGTGTCAGGTGTCATGCTGGGTTCTAGAGATGGGGCGGTGAGTCAGACCAACCCTGATGCAGCTTACAGTCTAACAGGGCACACAGATGTGGAACAAGTGATCTGTCACAAGTGACCCATCACAACGGTACCTAGTGTCCTAAAGCAGGGGGCTGTGGAGGCACCTCACCACTTCCCAGTGGGTGGGAAAGAAGGGCAGAGAAGTCTGCAGAGGCTTTAAAAGCATTGTCCTCAGACCAGCCGCTTCAGCATCACCTGGAAGCTTGTTAGAAATACAGATTCTCAGGCCTGCCCCAGACCTACTCATTCAGGCTCTGGAAGTGGGGCCCAGCAGCCTGTTTGAACCAGTCCTCTTGGTGATTCTGATGCACATTAAAGTTTGAGGACGACTAGCCTAGAGGAAATAACATTTAAGCTAAGCACTAAAGCTACACCAGTCAATACAGTAGCCACTGGTCACGTGTGGCTGTGGAGCCCTTGAAATGTGGTTAGTCCAAATGGAGATGTGCTTTAGGTATAAAATACACATCAGGTTTCAAAGACTTACTAAGAAAAAAGAAAGTAAAATACCTCATTGAGAATTTTATATAGATCATATGTTAGAATGATAATCTTTTGAACCTAAAGGGTTAAATAAAATGTATTATTAAAATTTCACCTATTTTTGCTGCTTAGTACGGCTTTTAGAAAATTTTAAATTACAAATTTAAAAAAGCCAATTATATGTGGCTTGCGTTACATTTTGAATGGACACAGCTGATCGAAAGGATAACTAGCAGGCCCCCAAAGCAGGGAGGGACTGAAGTGGGGGTGGAGGGGAGGGGGTGTTGGGTGAGGGTTCTGTGTAGGAGACAGTGTGTGCAGAGGTCCCGAGGCCAGAAAGAACATGGCATGTTCAAGGAAATAAAAGAAAACCAAAGTCTTGCAGGTCACATTAAGGATTTTGAGCTTTGTCCTAAGATCAACAGGAAGTAATCTGAGGGTTTTAAATAGGGTACTCAGTTTTCAGGAAGTTTGTACCTAATACATGAGGGCAAGAGAGCTACAGCTGAATATTGCAAGGCTCAGAATCAAAGCTCCCCCCACCTGCCCAAAAGATGGTGGGGATGGAGGCATTTGGACAGGAAGTACTATTGAGAGGGAGGGAGCGGGACACTGCTTGTCAGCAGCCCCTGCCCCAGGATACAAGGCACGAACACCCCTGCTGAAGAGAGAAGCAGACACCTGGGAATAGCTTGGTGTTCAGTTCATTTTCAGCTTGGTTAAAGTTGAGAGCTAGGGGAAACATTCCAGAAGAGTCCAAAGTTGAGTAGGGGTTTGATTACAGCTGGGACTGCAGGGCATTGGCGAAGTTTTGGTGAAGAGAGGGTCAGGGAAAAGGAAGCCTGGCACACGTGGGGATTAGAGGGTCTGTCCTTTGAAAGAGTGTGCTGGACCACCACAGAGGAAGGCTGGGGTTAGGCTTGGGGTCTGACCAGCTCCAGGGGGCAGGAAGGCGGGGCTGGGGGGGGTGGTCCTCATTCACCTGTGGCCTGGAGGAGGTTTCTCTTTAAGTCACAGTCACACACTAGCAGACTCAATCTACCCTCAGAAATGTCTTGTTTAGCTCACATTTTTTAAATGTATTCAAATTAGTTGCTAGTATTTGTATTAGATATCACATAAAATTCACATTTGCAGTTCTTTTGAGAATTGGAAGATTGAGGACCCCAGTTCTCAGTCTCACAGAGAAATGGGCTGGAGCTAAGTAGCAGCTACTCCCTTCATTTTTCATTTGAGCTTCTAAGAGCTGAAATGATCACATTAAAAAAAAAGACATTTACCCTAAAAACAAAACAGAATCCACAGGTTCTGTCTGGTCTGAGTCTTGCATTCTCTCCAGTCTTTGTTTTCAGCAGCCCTGGCTTCTCCTTGTTCTCCAGAAAAGTTCTAGAATGGTACCCTTAGCTCAGCGAGACCAGATTATACAAATGCTTTGTCCATGCACACGAGTTGCTTCCATCAGAGAAGCGCGTGTTCCCTGCAGTTCAGCACTTTTCCTACCACCTTGCAGCCCCGCAGCACTGCTCCTCACAGATCAGCCTGAAACTTTAAATGAAACTGACTACAGTGTTATGTTTGTTGACACTTGACATACCAGCTCCCACAATGATTAAATTGTAAAGAATGCAAACTATAAACCTCAACAGCTCCTTTGTGAATATTCAGTAGTTAATTAAATGGCAAAGATCAGTTGATAGCAAGGAGGAGAGAGGGAAGGGACTTTCTGTTGACCTGAGGTAGATGCTCCAGTTTGGTCCCTTATCCTGTATTCGCCCTCTGTCCACCGGAGTAAAGCGCAGGTGTGTATTTATTTGTAGAGTCCTTGTGGCTGTAGCACTATTTCTCTGCTCCAATATATATATTTTGAGGGGAAGAAACAGAAATTGTTTTATTTCTTTAAGCAAATAGAGCAGATTAAAATACTGCAGAGCTTGGTGATAGTTGCCTCCGTGTTCACGATATTATTGCTACATTTTTTTTGTTGCCTCCATATAGTTTATAATCAAAAGATGATGGAGAAGTGCCTCTGCCTATAATATTTGTCTATCAAAACTTCTTCATTTGAAGGGAAAGTAGCTTCATCAGCCTAAGGAGCTTCTTGTTTGACAAGACACAGTAAGGGCTGAGGTAGAGAACAATTGATAACTTCTCTTTTCTCCATCCCCCTCCTCACCACCACCGAAAACAAAACAGTAAATGTTGCGTGGGCATGGATCCAGTTTTTGATGGGCCTGAAACTTCTAGTACTTAGTGGATTGGGGTGGGCCCTTTAAAAAAAAAGCAATACAGAAGTGTCTTTTGCTGATTAAACACACACACACACACACACACACACACATTCTCAACGATGTGAATTCATTATTTGGTCTCTCCCAGTGCCTTAGAAGGAGTTTGTTCAAGTGAGGAGCCCTGAAACTTGAGCTTCATTAGTTTCATGATTATTCCTCTTCCGGGCACCGGTAATCCCCTAGCCAAACACTGCCCAGTTCTTTCATCCCATTCTCTGTTCTGCCACCCGATGCCCATCTGGGCTGAGAATAGAGACATTGCTTTCCCTCTGGAAAGTCTTAGCTCTGCAAGGTACCTTCACCTGAGTCCTTAGCCCAGCTTCTTCCAGTGACCTGATGCTTCCCCACTTCACATGCACTAAATAAAGCGTCAAATTTTATTGATACCTGATGAGAAAGGGAAGTCATAAACCTAACCATTGTAGCCTTTCAGCCACTTGCAAATCACCTCAATCTGCTTCCTCCCTTGGGTCCTCTGTTGGCCCTCCACTGAAATTGGAAGCTTTGTTTTAAAGACATTTTTCCCCCTTGAGAATCTCTAGGAATTACTAAAGGAAGGAAGAAATTAGATCTAGATTCCAATTAACTTTGTCATTGACTGTTATATAACTGTGGGTGAATCACAGTTTAAGTGGGACAGAAAATCTCCAGTTAATGGAAGTTGCCAAGAACGGCAGAAGCCCAGGCCCTGATGTTCATATAATCTCTACTCTCCAGTGTGGAAAGTGCTGGGCCGGAGGTGGAAAGCGCTGGGCAAGTAAACTGAGCAGGGTTTGTCAGTGTAGATCTGTCCACTGCAAGGAGAGCGAGGCAGGCTGATGCAGCCAGCCCAAAGATTCTCCAGGGGACAGAGTGGGCCCAGCAGATCTTTGGGCCGGCAGCTTCACTTAGGAAGTTCAGAAACACTTCAGGGTTGCCTGTTCCTCTTTACTAGAGTCTTCGCCTGCTGAGATGTGGCTGGCATGTGTAGGACAGCTGAAGGGTTGGGAGAAGGAGAGGGGGGCCTCCTTATCAGTGTGCTTCCTCTCACTCCTACAGACCTGCTTCTGGTAATCTGTTTCTACAGGCAGCATCTCTCAGCTGCTTAATTTGATAGCTTGTTTTGCATCCAATTTACTCCTGCCAAAAACTCTATCTTGAGGCGGGTGAAAGATTATTTAGGTGAGTACCATATTGGGTGTTAATGTTGATTTAAATCATTTTAATGTTTAAATGTTGAACCTTAGATTTTCTTGTATGTGATGTAGCCTGTGGCATTGAAGAGCTAGTTGCCACCAATCAATGATTTACATACCAGATGAATGTGGTGGTTTATTGAATTAACATGTTTAATAACTTCGATAATAAGACGAGACTGGTAAATTATTTCTCCACCAGAGGGGGAAACAAAATGAGGAGGGTGCCTTCAGTCTCGAGTCAGCTTCTCAGACCTGGGAGTTCCCAACTACGAGTCATCCTTTTAGACACCTAAAACTCATTCTATTAAATCCTGTCTTCTGTAAGCAGAAACTGCCTTTTTATCTGGTGGAAATGTAGCATGCCAATAGAATGAAGTGTTCTGTTGTTTTATGTCATACAATTAACTTACTACCCAGCCATCAGAAAATTTGTCAACTAACTAGGTTCCCTGTAATTATCTGTAGACTCTGCCTGTATGTGCCACGGTATGTATGAGTTGCCAGATGTCTGATGTCAAAACTGTTCAAGGAATCATTCCAGTGTGTTTTAGAAACTGGCTGTTGAAAAGTTGTGCTTCCACCCCCAGGTAGTTAGTTGAATGAAGAATATAACTTATACTTTTTGTTTCTTCTCTTTCTAGATGTATTGCTGTCACTGAACACTGGCCCATTGGAAAGCACTAGAGAAGCTCAGCCATCAGTATGTCCAAGTACAAACTGATTATGTTAAGACATGGAGAGGGTGCTTGGAATAAAGAGAACCGTTTTTGTAGCTGGGTGGATCAGAAACTTAACAGTGAAGGAATGGAAGAAGCTCGGAACTGTGGGAAGCAACTCAAAGCGCTAAACTTTGAGTTTGATCTTGTATTCACATCCATCCTGAACCGGTCCATCCACACAGCCTGGCTGATCCTGGAAGAGCTGGGGCAGGAGTGGGTTCCCGTGGAAAGCTCCTGGCGTCTCAATGAGCGTCACTATGGAGCCTTGATCGGTCTCAACAGGGAGCAAATGGCTTTGAATCACGGCGAGGAACAAGTGAGGCTGTGGAGAAGGAGCTACAGTGTGACCCCACCGCCCATAGAGGAGTCCCATCCTTACTACCACGAAATCTACAACGACCGGAGATATAAAGTGTGCGACACTCCTTTGGATCAGCTGCCACGATCCGAGAGCTTAAAGGATGTTCTGGAGAGACTCCTTCCTTATTGGAATGAAAGGATTGCTCCTGAAGTATTAAGTGGTAAAACCATTCTGATATCTGCTCATGGAAATAGCAGCCGGGCACTCCTGAAACATCTGGAAGGTACCGTCTTTATGCTACTACTTACTGAAGGTTGCTACTGGGCCTTAATCTAGAAAGGAACTGGTTTCTAAGCTAATAATGCACAGTTTACGTAATAGACTTTCCTTCCCTATTACCTTTTGTCCTTTCAGTCTTTTCAGGATCCTTTTGTTCTATCAGTCAAAAATCCTGGGCCTTTTACATTCGTGTTATCTGAAGCAGTGATTCTCTAACGTCAGCAAGCATCAGAATCACCTGGTGGGAGGGAGCGCTGGGACCACCACTGGTTTCTGGCCGCACCCTTGGAGTTTCTCAGTCTGTAGGCCTGGGGTGTGGCCCAGTAATTTGCGTGTCTAAGGAATTTTCAGGTGGTGCTGATAATGATGCTTGGGCTTCTCCAAGTGCTTGAGAACCACCGATCTAAAAGATTCTGTGGCTTTTGTTGTAACAAGGTAAGAGGAGGCTAGGGAGGGAAGAAATTTTTGTAGAAATGGTATGCAAGGTAAGTTTTTTTTTCTTTTGAGTCTTTCAAGTTAAGTAAAATCATATAGACTTCAGTTTTGCTCCCGTTCTTCCAACTTTAAACAATCATTGCTGTGTTTTCAGACCTAGGTTTCCTGAATAATTGTTTTGTTCCAGTCTTCTCTTTGTTCCAGACCAGGCTTAGTCATCGACTGGGAGAAAGTTCAGTAGAAGGAAAATAAAAAGATGGCTTATTGGAGATAATTAGTAGCCTTAATTTTATTTTAACTCCTTGATGTTATGTTCTAGAAAGTACTGTGTTGTTAACCTTCCTCTTAAGTAACATGAACTAAATGAACTCCTCTGAGGACTTGAGCTCACCAGTTTTGGGCACCAGTGATTGCACAGTGACACCTTCAGGGGGTTTCTCCCTCCCCTCTCTCCCTTCACTAAATAATCCTGGACGGTTGTGCGTTTTGAGTGATCTGCTCTGTCTGGTGTTTTCCTGTCTATCGTCACTGTCAGCAGTCAGCCCACTGGCATTAGAATGCATTTCTCCAACATTCCCTTTTCATTCTGCTTTACTTTTCTATATGTGGCTGTGAAAAATGAAAAAGTTGACCTTGCACATGAAATAAGTGAAAATAGGTTATTGTTAACAAAATGAACTGATCTTTATAAGATTTTAATGTAAACCTTTTAGCATGTGTTTTTTTCCCCCTAGTTTTTATAACATGGCCAAGAGCCAAGTCATTACTCATATACCTGACCTCCATTCATTGTGCAGAGATCTAAAATCTACAGGCTTTATTGGCTATTTAAAACATCATTGGCCAGACATGGCACTTGATCTGTTTGTGTATGTGTATATACCTTATTTACTCAACTATATAAATGGTATTATTCTTCCTTATTCAGAATAGTCATGTATTTGATTAAATATCTATATATAACTTCATCATCACTGGATTTATTATAGTACTTTATTGTTTGAAGAAGAGTTGAAGCTCCTCTTAGGACAACAACAAACTGAAATTCAGAATTTCAAAGTTTCTGCCAGAAGATGTATTCTCTGTCTCCATGCCAATTCCTTTTTTCCAGAGATGGGACTTAGATCTCTTTGTGGCCAGATTCCCTTCCCTTAAGAAAAGGCCATCATCTCCTTCAGGATCCTCTTTTCTTCCCCATCGCAGCTAGGAAATCCTCCTTTTAAAGACAGTTTCCTGCTGGTTAGTACCATTTACCCATCTTCAGGTTTAGAGCACTAAGATTATTCTGCAGCCCCGACCATAGCATATTCTAGATACCCCCTTCCATTAGTGTGTTGGTAACTTAACCACTTGTTACTGTTATTTTTGAAAGAAAGAGGAAGGTTTAACAAATGGTGGTGAAGAAGACTGCCACCATTGTAGGGATGCAGGGAAAACTACCTGTCGAGGGCAAGGTAACACATAGAAAAGCTGACTATCTATATTTGAGGGAGGTTTTGAAACCATTAATAGTTTATTGAAGAACAATCAAATGGTATAGCTGCTTGGGAAAACAATCTGGCAGTTCCTTGACGGTGACACATAGAGGTACCATATGATCCAGCAGGTCCACTCCTAGGTACATACCTGTATTCATTTCCTAGTGCTACCGTAACAAAGTACCCAAAACTGGTTGGCTTAGAAAAACAGATAATTGTCTCACAGTTCTGGGAGCTGGAAGTCCTAAATCAAAGTATTGACAGGGTCCTGCTCTCTCTAATGACACTAGGAGAGAATCCTTTCTTGCCTCTTGTAGTTTCTGGTGTTTGCTAGAAATCTTTTTTTTTTATGGCCACGCTGTGCAGAATGTGGGATCTTAATTCCCTGACTGGTGATTGAACCTGTGCCCCCTGCAGTAGAACCACTGGACCGTGCTTAACCACTGGACTGCGAGGGAAGTCCAGAAATCTGTAACGTTTCTTGGTTTGTAGATGCATCAGTGCAACCCTCCATCTTCACTTGGTGTTCTCCCTGTGTGTCTCTTCTTCTTGTCCAAATTTTCCTATTTATAAGGACACCAATAATATTGGACTAGGGCCTACCCCAATGACCTCATTTTAACTTGATTACCTCTCTAAAGACCTGTTTCCAAGAAAGGTCACGTTCTGGGGTATTGGAGGTTAACTTCATATCTTTTGGGGGGGAATGCAGTTCAACTCATAACAATACCTAAGAGAAGTGAAAACATATGTCCACACAAAAACGTGTACACAAACCTTCAAAGCAGTATTACTCATAACAGCCACAGCCACAGTGTGGAAGCAACCCAAATGCCCATCAACAAGTGATTAGATAAGTTAAATGCAGTATGTCCATACAATTAAATATTATTCTGCATTAAAAAAAAATGAAGTACTGACACGTGCTATAACATGGATGAATCTTGAAATCATGATTACATGAAAGAAGCCAGGACTTCCCTGGTGGCGCAGTGGTTAAGAATCTGCCTGCCAGTGCAGGGGACACAGGTTCGATCCCTGGTCCAGGAAGATCCCACATGCTGTGGAGCACCTAAGCCCGTGTGCCACAACTGCTGAGCCTGTGCTCTAGAGCCCGTGAGCCACAACTACTGAGCCCATGAGCCACAACTGTTGAAGCCCACATGCCCAGAGCCCGTGCTCCATAACAAGAGAAACCACCACAATGAGAAGCCCGCACACCGTAACAAAGAGTATCCCCGCTCGCCGCGACTAGAGGAAGCCCTGTGCACAGCAAAGAGGACGCAACACAGCCAAAAATAAATAAATAAGTAAATTAATTTATTAAAAAAAGAAAAGAAAAGTCTGCCCTGTTTAAAAAAAAGAAAGAAAGAAAGAAGCCGGTCACAAAGGATCACGTATTGTAGGATTATATTTGTATAAAATCTCCAGAATAGGCAAATCTATATAGACAGAAAATAGATGATTTGTTTCCTAGGACTGGTGTGGAGGGGAAGAGGGTGGATTGAAGAGTGACTGCTAATATGTGCAGGGTTTCTTACTGGGGTGGCGAAAATGTTCTAAAGTTGACTGTGGCGATGGCTGTACGACTCTGAACATGCTAAAAGCCATTGTATACGTTAAATGGGTGAATTGTATGGTATGTGAATTATCTCATTAAAGCTGCAAAACAATTTAACCAATGAGATTTAAAGATGAAGGGATTTGACATTGGCCTAGAAAGCAATAGTTTAGGGCAAATACGTGGAAGTGACAGATAACAAAGGAGATATGCATGGATGTGGAGTATACAATAAAGAAAAGAATTAAAACACAGCTTTGACCAGAAATGTGTTTACAGGGATTACTGAGAAATAAGCAGGCATTTATCCTCAGGCTTCATTTAACTTTTCTTCTGAAGGTCTTCTTTTTTTTTTAATTTGGATGTACAGAACTAAATTAACTTTCAGAGATTAATGAAATAGAAGCGACCTTAAATTATAACTCCTATCCCTATCACTATAAATAGACTATGCGGTATGCGGGCCTCTCACTGTTGTGGCCTCTCCCATTGTGGAGCACAGGCTCTGGACGTGCAGGCTCAGTGGCCATGGCTCACGGGCCCAGCCGCTCCGTGGCATGTGGGATCCTCCCGGACCAGGGCACAAACCCGTGTCCCCTGCATTGGCAGGTGGACTCTCAACCACTGCGCCACCACGGAAGCCCCTAGAAAATGTTTTTACTTGGGGGATAATTGATTTAAAGCAGTGGTGTTTATGCTGGAAGAGGTAAATTGTACAAAGAGTAGGAAGTATGTGTAGAGAAAGGTGTGAGGCTGGCAGATGCCTGAAGGAGAGGAGAAGGGAGGTGAATGGGAGGGAGAGAAGGAATAGAAATGGTAGGGCTGGTGGCCAGGGAGGATGGCAGACATTCAGGGAAAAAAACTGGCAGAAAAGTCAGAATATACCACTAGGCACAAGCGAATAGCTGGGGAAGCAAATGAAGTGGAGTGAGGATTGCGGTTTGTCCATAGGAAGACATAAGAGTGGTTTGTAGTCTCAGCTCAGCCATCCTGGGGAGGAGAACAACTTTGTTCCCTTTTGGCCTATAGTACCCCAGGTGGTACTGTTGTTAAGATTCATCAAATTCTTTGATGTTGCTAAGATTCCCTGTACTAACTTCCATGCCTCACATGGAAGAATTACTTCATGTGCCTGAAATAGACTGGACTAGATTGTAGGATCACATCATACATTAGTTGTCATCTTTTGTTTTAGGGGTCCTCTAAAGGCCAATCTCCACTAATAGAATTCTCTTGCAGTGTGTACTGAAAAATTAGATCCAACTATTCTATGTCACAGCTCTAAGAATTAAGCATAAGTCACTTTCCCAAAGATCAGAAGAAATAGTGTATGTTATTTCTCCCATCATTTCTGTTAATTTAGTGAGATTTCAGCCCTTTTAAAATTTATTGTAGATGTATATGCTCACTGGAATAAGAATACTAGCATCTGTCCTCTTTTCTTGCCTGTCTAACTTTTTTTAATGTTTATTTTTTATTTATTTATTTTTCTTATTAGTCATCAATTGTATACACATTAGTGTATACATGTCAATCCCAATCTCCCAATTCAGCTGACTACCACCACCACCACCACCACCGCTTTCCCCCCTTGGTGTCCATACGTGTGTTCTCTACATCTGTGTCTCTATTTCTGCCCTGCAAACCGGTTCATCTGTACCATTTTTCTAGGTTCCACCTATATGCGTTAATATACGATATTTGTTTTTCTCTTTCTGACTTACTTCACTCTGTATGACACTCTCTAGATCCATCCACGTCTCTACAAATGACCCAGTTTCGTTCCTTTTTATGACTGAGTAATATTCCATTGTATATATGTACCACATCCTCTTTATCCATTTGTCTGTCGATGGGCATTTAAGTTGCTTCCATGACTTGGCTATTGTAAACAGTGCTGCAATGAACATTGGGGTGAATGTGTCTTTTTGAATTATGGTTTTCTCTGGGTATAAGCCCAGTAGGTGGATTGCTGGGTCATATGGTAATTCTATTTTTAGTTCTTTAAGGAACTGCCATACTGTTCTCCATAGTGGCTGTATCAATTTACATTCCCACCAACAGTGCAAGAGGGTTCCCTTTTCTCCACACCCTCTCCAGCATTTGTTCTTTGTAGATTTTCTGATGATGCCCATTCTAACTGGTGTGAGATGATACCTCATTGTAGTTTTGATTTGCATTTCTCTAATACTTAGTGATGTTGAGCAGCTTTTCATGTGTTTCTTGGCCATCTGTATGTCTTCTTTGGAGAAATGTCTATTTAGGTCTTCTGCCCATTTTTGGATTGGGTTGTTTGTTTTTTTAATATTGAGCTGCATGAGCTGTTTATATATTTTGGAGATTAATCCTTTGTCCGATGATTCATTTGCAAATATATTCTCCCATTCTGAGGGTTGTCTTTTCGTCTTGTTTATGGTTTCCTTTGCTGTACAAAAGCTTTTAAGTTTCATTAGGTCCCATTTGTTTATTTTTGGTTTTATTTCCATTACTCTAGGAGTTAGATCAAAAAAGATCTTGCTGTGATTTATGTCAAAGAGTGTTCTCCCTATATTTTCCTCTAAGAGTTTTCTAGTGTCTGGTCTTACATTTATTTGAGATCGTTCTTGTTTCTTGATGTAGGCTTGTATAGCTGTAAACTTCCTTCTTAGAACTGCTTTTGCTACATCCCATAGGTTTTGGATCATCAAGTTTTCATTGTCATTTGTCTCTAGGTATTTTTTGATTTCCTCTTTGATTTCAGTGATCTCTTGGTTATTTAGTAATGTATTGTTTAGCTTCCATCTGTTTGTGTATTTTACGTTTTTTTCCCTGTAATTGATTTCGAATCTCATAGCATTGTGGTCAGAAAAGATGCTTGATATGATTTCAATTTTCTTAAATTTACTGAGGCTTGATTTGTGACCCAAGATGTGATCTATCCTGGAGAATGTTCCATGCACACTTGAGAAGAAAGTGTAATCTGCTGTTTTTGGATGGAATGTCCTATAAATATCAGTTAAATATATCTGGTCTATTGTGTCATTTAAAGCTTCTGTTTCCTTATTTATTTTCATTTTGGATGATCTGTCCCTTGGTGTAAGTGAGGTGTTAAAGTCTCCCACTATTATTGTGTTACTGTCAATTTCCTCTTTTACAGCTGTTAACATTTGCCTTATGTATTGAGGTGCACCTATGTTGGGTGCATATATATTTATAATTGTTATATCTTCTTGGATTGATCCCTTGATCATTATGTAGTGTCCTTCCTTGTCTCTTGTAACATTCTTTATTTTAAAATCTATTTTATCTGATATGAGTATTGCTACTCTAGCTTTCTTTTTGTTGTTGTTGTTCTTGTTGTTGTTGTTTTGTTTTTTTGCAGTACGCGGGCCTCTCACTGTTGCGGCCTCTCCCGTTGTGGAGCACAGGCTCCGGACGCGCAGGTTCAGCGGCCATGGCTCACAGGCCCAGCCGCTCCGTGGCATGTGGGATCTTCCCGGACCGGGACATGAAGCCGTGTCCCCTGCATCGGCAGGCGGACTCTCAACCACTACGCCACCAGGGAAGCCCTCCAGCTTTCTTTTGATTTCCTTTTGCATGGAATATTTTTTTCCATCCCCTAACTTTCAGTCTGTATGTGTCCCTAGGTCTGAAGTGGGTCTCTTGTAGACAGCATATATATGGGTCTTGTTTTTGCATCCATTCAGCAAGCCTTTGTCTTTTGGTTGGAGGATTTAATCCATTCATGTTTAAGGTAATCATTGATATGTATGTTCCTATGACCATTTTCTTAATTGTTTTGGGTTTGTTTTTGTAGGTCCTTTTCTTCTCTTGTGTTTTCCACTTAGAGAAGTTCCTTTAGCATTTGTTGTAGAGCTGGTTTGGTGGTGCCGAATTCTCTTAGCTTTGCTTGTCTGTAAAGCTTTTGATTTCTCCATCGAATCTGAATGAGATCCTTGCCGGGTAGAGTAATCTTGGTTGTAGGCTCTTCCCTTTCATCACTTTAAGTGTATCATGCCACTCCCTTGTGGCTTGTAGAGTTTCTGCTGAGAAATCAGCTGTTAACCTTATGGGAGTTCCCTTGTATGTTATTTGTTGTTTTTCCCTTGCTGCTTTCAGTAATTTTTCTTTGTCTTTAATTTTTGCCAATTCGATTACTATGTGTCTCGGCGTATTTCTCCTTGGGTTTATCCTGTATGGGACTCGCTGCGCTTCCTCGACTTAGGTTGCTAGTTCCTTTCCCATGTTAGGGAATTTTTCTAGTATAATCTCTTCAAATATTTTCTCGGGTCCTTTCTCTCTCTTCTCCTTCTGGGACTCCTATAATGCGAATGTTGTTGCATTTAATGTTGTCCCAGAGGTCTCTTAGGCTGTCTTCATTTCTTTTCATTCTTTTTTCTTTAGTCTGTTCCGCAGCAGTGAATTCCACTGTTCTGTCACTTATCCATTCTTCTGCCTCAGTTATTCTACTATTGATTCCTTCTAGTGTTTTTTCATTTCATTTATTGTATTGTTCATCTCTGTTTGTTCTTTAATTCTTCTAGATCTTTGTTAAACATTCCTTGCATCTTCTCGATCTTTGCCTCCATTCTTTTTCCAAGGTCCTGGATCATCTTCACTATCGTTATTCTGAATTCTTTTTCTGGAAGATTGCCTATCTCCATTTCATTTAGTTGTTTCTCTAGGGTTTTATATTGTTCCTTCATCTGGAACATAGCCCTCTGCCTTTTCATCTTGTCTATCTCTCTGTGAATGTGGTTTTTGTTCCACAGGCTGCAGGATTTTAGTTCTTCTTGCTTCTGCTTGCATGTCTAACTTTCAAGAGTTCATGTATGAAGGCTTCCTGTGGTACTTGACAAATTCTTAACCTAAAAGAAAACAACCTATTGAATTTGGATACTGACTTTCCAAGACTCCAAATATTAAGTGAATCTCCCTTACTTTAAGGGGAAAATATAGATTTTTGTTTTATAGGAAAGATTACTGGCTAATTTATTTGTGTGTATGTGTTTATTGTGTTAAAAAATGTCATAAAATGTAACATTTTAATTGCCAATTTATTTTTATAGTGAATTTATATGACTACACACCCCCCTATTTTCTGGTTAATACCTGTTATCCGTTGCAATTATTAACAGCATCTCCTTTCACTTTCAAAAGTGCCCAGCTTGGAGGATTATATGGTCACGTTATAAGAAAGTTAGCTTTCATCTGTATTAAGAATGAATCTTTGAAATGGGTGTGACCAGATTGCATATTCCCTATAAATATGAAAGTTGCTAAATTCTTTGCATTGATTACAAAAGTAAAAATGCATGTCGTTGTAGACTGATCTGATTCCTAGTCATGTTTTCTAGATATGTTTATGTAAGATTCTCCCATATAAACAGGATCTTTCAAGGAAGTGGGCAATTTTTCCCCATATTGTCCTTAAAATGCTTGATAGACTTCAAGCATCTTACCTTCTGCTAGGGAGGAGTGTGATAACTGATAGAATCAATGACAGCATACTGTCCTATCATAAAAATACTTTATTGTAACTTTGAAGGAAGAGTGATGACCCAGTCACATAGCTAATTAAGAAATTGGTCTACCCTGAAGTCTCCAAGTGCCTTAAGATCTTTGACTAAGAGTATACTAGTGTTACTAATTTACTCTAGATTGTATGTACCTCAGCAGTGGAGAGTGTTGTTAGTTCCTTAGATGTTATTTTGTTTCTCAAATATTTGGTGCTATGATTTTATCCTATAGTCAGTCAAGTCCTGCCTGACACTTCTTCCATTTGTGGGAAAGAAGACAGATGCTGTTGAAGGAAAATGAAACCCAGACAGACCTCAGATGGCTTAGCCATGATCACGATAAGTATTTGGAGTCATGAACTCCGCCTAAACCCAGTTCACTGAGTCTCCACACACAATTACCGCCTGGGCTGTTTTGTTTTAAATTTTTTCTAAAAAGTAGCCCTTCTGTTGATCTATTCTGTTCGGAATAGTATGTTGTGAGAAGCTGAGTCAAGAGTATCTTTGGCAAGTAAACCATAAAAAGGTAATTTCATGCGACTAATTGAGTCTTACATTATTATTGCTTTTACCTTAACATTGTGGTCTGTGAATGACACTTCCTAGTATAGCTATACCAGGTGGCCCTTTTTTGAGTGCACACTGTGTGCTAAATGCAGTTCTAGGCATTTTGCATATGTATCTTGTTTCTTGTAGGAACTAGAACAAGTCTCTGAACTCATTGGAAAGCTATGGTTCAATATTTTGACTTTGTTCAATACTTTGTTTTACTCTGCTATTTAATGTAGCTAAGTCATGTTTTTTAAATTTCATTTGAGCAATTGTTGACTGTTTGCATTTTATTTTGTTTGTTTTGTTTTTTAGATTCCATATATAAGTGAGATCGTACAGTATTTGCCTTTCTCTGATTTCACTTAGCATAATGCCCTCTAGATCCATCCATGTTGTCACAAATGGCAAGCTTTCTTTTTTTTAATGGCTGAGTAATATTGTATATATGCACCACATCTTCTTTATCCATTCATCAATGAACACTTAGGTTGCTTCCATATCTTGGCTATTATAAATAATGCTACAGTGAACATCGGTGTGTGTGTATCTTTTTGAAAAAAATTTTTCTTTTCTTGGCTGCAACCATATGGCTTGTGGGACCTTAGTTCCCTGACCAGGGACCGAACCCGGGCCCTTGACAGTGAAAGTGCAGAGTCCTAACCAGTGGACCACCAGGGAATTACATGTATCTTTTTGAATTAGTGTTTTTGTTTTCTTTGGATAAATATCCAGAAGTGAAATTGCTAGATAATATGGTAGTTCTATTTTTAATTTTTTGAAGAACCTCCATACTGCTTTCTATAATGGCTACACCAATTTACAATCCTACCAGCATTGCACAGGGTTCCCTTTTCTGCACATTCTTGCCAACAGTTGTTATTTGTTGTCTTTTTGATGATAGCCATTCTGACAGGTGTGGGGTGATATATCACTGTGGTTTTAATTTGCATTTCCCTGATGATTAGTACTGTTGAGCATCTTTTTTATGTGTCTGTTGGCCATCTGTATTTCCTCTTTGGAAAATGTCTATTCAGGTCCTCTGCACATTTTTTAATCAGGTTGTTTGGTTTTTTGATGTTGAGGTATATTAGTTCCTTGTATATTTTGGATATGAACCCCTTATCGGATATATCATTTGCAAATATGTTCTCCTATCCAGAATGCTGCCTTTTGGTTTGTTGATAGCTTCCTTGTCTGTGCCAAAGCTTTTTAGTTTGGTGTAGTCCCATGGAATGCTTTACTTTTAACTTGATAGTAGTTCTTAATCCCTTCAGAATAAAGAAGACTTAAAACAGACATAAGAAATATTATATAGTGAGAAAATTCCTGCTTAAGGGACTGCTTTACTGATTTGTGGCAGCATAAACAATTGCCTAACAAGTCCGGATTACACCAGGGCCCACCTCTTGCCAAGCACCACCACGAACACTCCTAACCCAGGTGTAGTGTCTAACAACACCCTGTTCCTTAGCACTCCAGACAGGTGTGTGTTTCTTTCTCTGCGTAGTCACTTCGTGTTTGTTTGCTGCCGGCCCACATTGAAGGAGAAGCCAGGTACTGAACTGAAGCACTGGATGTAGTCTGCATCTTGCCAGCAGAAGTGGATTGTTTAGTCTGGGTTCAAGAAAGGACTAGGCAGGGCTTCCCTGGTGGCGCAGTGGTTGAGAGTACGCCTGCCGATGCAGGGGACACGGGTTTGTGCCCCGGTCCAGGAAGATCCCACATGCCGCTGAGCGGCTGGGCCCGTGAGCCATGGCCGCTGAGCCTGCACGTCCGGAGCCTGTGCTCCGCAATGGGAGAGGCCACAACAGTGAGAGGCCCGCGTACTGCAAAAAAAAGGAAAGGACTAGGCAGTTTCAAGTTTGGAGTAAGAGTGGCATGCAAGACAGACTTGACCCCTGAAGAACGGTGTGCAGCTGCACATATAACAAGGCAAAGAAGTGACAAAGTGAAATTAGAGACTCGAGGAAAGGTCAGCTGGGACTTGTTGTGGGGATGGGGACTGACCAGTCAGTCACCTTTGGTATTCTGTAGTGGGATATTTTCAGAAGTAGCAGTCAGGCCTGTCTTCTGTGAAGCAAATGCTTATCTAGTGGTGTGGCTAAGCTTTCTCTTATTATAAGTATAATTGATTTATAGAAACCTTCATTTTTAAAAGTTGTAGGCCACTTAACTATAAAATTAGATGTAGAATGGATTCTTCTCTCTACCTTATTCTAAATTAGAGGCCGTTATACTGTCATCATGTTACATGATTCAAATAACCCATTTCCAGTTGTTCCCCAGCCAATCTTTAAGTTGTACATGGATACCATTCAAACCTAAAAGAATTATAATTAAAAATAGGTAAGCCATATATGAAATTCAGAATCTCTTCTGTCAGCTCTTATTTTGGCAATAGAAGAATACAGTACTCTTATCACAGATCACCCATCAGTGGGGTTTGGATTGTGACTAACTCAATTGGGAAAGGGAAGCGGGGCATGGGTGAAACCTCACAGCTGAATGATTTGATCGGAGCTATTTTCCTCTCTCTCTGTCATCCTCAAAAATAAGCATTATGGAATTGGGGTTTCCTCTTGTCCTGTAACAGATGTCTCCCTGAACATCTTTCCTCCTGTTTCCTGATATTCAAAGATTTTGAGCACACAGTTTGGAGAACACCAAAGAAAATATATAGAAGACAAATTTAATTTGACTTTTTTTCTTAATAAGGTAATAAAGGAAACACAATCTTTAACCAAAGCTTCAACAGTAAAGGACTAGATTTAATTTGAAAGCTCAGAGAGTTCAGATTCATTCATTTCAGCTATGTGCCAAGGGTCCATTAAATCAGGTACTGTACTATTCTTGGTACAGGGATACAGCACCTAGAATTGGACATACAAAGTCCTTACTTTTGAGGAGCATACATCTCCCTTTTGATTTCCTTCTGAAACTTAGCTGGTACTGTACCTCCGAGAAAGTCCTCAGAGTGCTTTCACATATAGGCTTTAGGCATTAGCGTTTCTAGTTAACATTTTATTCCTAATAGCCTTTATTTGTAAGAAGTAGATTCATATAATACATATAGTTGTGATATTGGATCATAAAGCTAAATCATTTCTGGATCCTAGCAGCAACACATGATAGAATTCCTTACAGTAGAACAAACATTTACTAAAGTCTTGCAGCATATAAGGCACTGTTTTGAGAGCATGGGTGACACAAGGATGTATA
Organism: Lagenorhynchus albirostris; assembly: GCF_949774975.1. NCBI lineage: Eukaryota > Metazoa > Chordata > Mammalia > Artiodactyla > Delphinidae > Lagenorhynchus > Lagenorhynchus albirostris. The sequence goes on along the minus strand of NC_083102.1, from coordinate 18,183,436 downwards.
AAACATGGTCCCTTATAATCCCGGTGGGAGAAGTGAGCATTTGCTCAGCCACTTCTAACAGAAGGCGAGTGGGAGTGCTGTATATATGTGCAGTGATCTTAATTACTGTCTGTGGTTCCTGTTCCTGCTACAGTGACTCAGGGGAGTCGTCGAAGGTACAGATTTGACTTTCTGAAGTTAGTCCTGTATGCAGAAAATGAAGTTGTTTGAACTTCTTCCTATTTTGGCTTTGAGCTACTCCTTTGACTTACCACCAAATTTTCATTATTATTTAAAATATCCCAATCAATTAAATGGATAGCAGTTAACTCCCAGACGCTCCTACATGAAGATTCAAGAATTAAAGACAATGGTTGGGGGTTGGTGAAGGGGCAGTGATAGAGATGGGTTGATGCAGGATTAGATGTTTCCCTTCAGAACGTTCTTGGATGCTGTATCAGACAATCTAAGCCATTATCAGAGGATGTGATATCTGGCCATGCGTTTTAACTTTCATATGATGTTCCAGTTAATGAATTTGTAATACGATATTACATAATATAGTATCGATTCAGTGTGGTTTAATCCAATGCAGATGCATTTTTCTAGCCTTAGGAGTTCTGCTTGCTTAACTCTCTTAGGACAAAGAATGTGGCTTATGCCAAAACTGAGTAATGAGTAATGGCTTCATTGTGGTTTTTCCTCATTTGCTATTTTAAAAAGCCAGTCGCTTAAGTCTCATTGACTGATTATTAACCAGTCTAAGTATTTTAAATATTTGGAAGTAATTAGTCTGCTGTGTGAATGGCTTGAGTAGTCATTAAAGTGGAATGTCAACTTTATTTATTGGAAACATTTCTATTTTTGTTGAGCCCTCCTTTCTTTGTAAGTGAAACATTATAGTTCTCGTGGCCTTTGTTAGTTGGCTCTTCCATTTGGTCCCACACAAAAGTGGGTTTTTATCTAAGCCATAGGCATGAGCTTGAGAGTGGTGCTCTTAAAGAAAGGGCTTGTTAGATCTGGTTGGATCTGAGGCCATGGTCAGATGAGTTCCATGTGTGCCCCTCTCCCCCTGCCAAAGACCCAGAACTTTTTTCTGAGGTCACAGACTGCAAACCCTCAACCTGGCCCATCATGATCCCAGTGTGTTAGGTATTTCAAGGGGATCAGACAAATCTGTTGATCCCTTTACTAGTCTTGAAAACATGAGAACACTTGGTGCTGGTGTCCAGTTAGCACCCAGCCCTTCACAAGTGCAGAGCATGAACACAAACATTCTCCTCTCTCCTTGTGCTGTGGTGGACATAGCCATAGACAAGTCAGACGACCAGAGTTGAAGTCCTGGAATTTGGGAATTTAAAAAAAAGGTCTAATTCTACTACCTTAACAGTCTGGTGACTCGAAGAGTTTTATTTAACTTCTCTGGATCTGTTTAGTAGTTTTTTAAACAGCTTTCTTGAGGTATAATTCACATGACATACAGTTCACCCATTTAAAGTGTTCAGTTCAGTGGCTTTTCACAGAGCTGTATTTTCACAGAGTTGTATATTCACAGAGTTACCCATCTATTACCACAGTCAATTTCAGAACATTTTCATTACCCTCAAAAGAAACTCCATACCTAGCTATTACTGCCCAGTCCTCCCATTCCCTCTGGCCCTAAGCAACCCCAGATCTATTTATGTCACTATAGATTTGCCTATTCTGGACATTTCATAGAAATGGACTCATACAATATGTCCTCTGTGACTGGCTGCTTTCACTTAGCATAATGTTTTCAAGGGTTGTCAATGTTTAGCATGCATCAGCACTTCTTTCCTTTTTATTGCCAAATAATATTCCATTGCATGGATCTGCCACATTTAATTTACCCACTCATCAGTTGATGGACATTTAGACTGTTTCCATCTTCTATTATGAATAATGCTGCTGTGAGGGTTCGTGTACGGGTTTTTGTGTGGACGTGTGTTTTCATTTCTCTTGGGTATATATATATATATATATATATATATATATATATACCTAGGAGTGAAATTGCAGGGTCCCATGGTAATTCTGTGCTTACCTGTTTGAGGAATTGCCAGACTTGTTATCCAAAGATTCCACAGGATTTTATACTCTTAATTTTACAGTGTATTAGGATTTCAGTTTCTCTATATCCTTAGCGGTCACCTGGCTCTAAACCATGTGCTGTTGCATTCCTCTCTGGCTATCTCCAGGGGATGTGGGTGGCAGCTACTATGCAGCCAGCTGACAGATCTGACTCGGGAGGGTCCGAGGGCTTCTAGAATCCCAGGCAGTCATCTCCCAGCTAAACAGCTGGCTGTCTGGTCTGAATTTATCTGTTCTTGCCAGCTTTAGTTTGGGATGGTAATCTTGTGTAGGGTTGCAGTGTGGGGATGGGGGCTTGGCAGGGCAAAGGAGTGTTTTAGTAGCCTACCCTTTAAATCTTCTACCTAGAAGAGAATTCGTAGTACAGAAAGAAGAAACACTTGTTGGGCTATACTTTCTCATGTATGTTCTCTTTTAAGTCCATTCCTCCTGCCCCACAGGGTTTGTAATAGTGGTAGAGAAGAGTGTGTGTTTCTCTTTTTAATTAGACAGAGGCAGTGGAGGCCCAGAGAGGTTACTTACCTAAAGTTATATATTATACTTGTTAGTATTTGGAAGGGGACTAGCAAAGGAGGAGATGGGATGTGTACTTAGAATAGACCCTGACTTCCAAGTTATGATCCTTTCCATTGTTTCATAGCTGTTTGAGTATACAGCTTGTGCATAAGAGTTCTTAGGCAGCTCTTCTGAACCTAGAAATGAGATTCTAATAAAGAACCACCCCAGCGGCTGAGATCCAGTGCTCTGATTCTGTGACTGGTGCTCATAGTTATGACCAAAGTTAAAATGACACAGGGCATTGATAACTAACTGCTACTAACTTATTCTGCCATTCTCACCTTCCAAGATGGACCCTTGCACTCCCCTCAGAACTTGCTCTACCCTGGGTCCTTTCTATTAATAAAGAACAGAAGTATATGGTTAGAATTTAGAAGTCTATATAATAAAAGTGTGTTTTTAAAGTAGATAATTTGAATACTTTCAGTCACCTTTTAATTGGCTTAACTCCATCTTTTTAGGTCTCCTCTCTTCTCTTTGCCCATTTTGAACTCAGAGGAACTTGAAAGACATTGTGCACTAGTTACAAACACCTGGGTTTCAATCTAGGCTTTGCTATTTACTGCCTGTGTGACCTTGAGTTGTTTGCTTAACCTCTGTGTGTCAGAAATTGTTACATGGAAAAATAATGGTGCATATCTTCCTAGGATTGCAACGGTGATTAAATAAGTTAATACACATAAAGTGCTTAGAAGAGTACCTGGCATGCGGAATGTACTCAGTACATGTTAGCTGTTTATTGTTTTTTAAAAACACTCATAATAATAGAAACCTTATCACGACCACTGCTGCTACCATCCTTGCTACAACTCTAGCTCTTCTGGTCAAATTGAACAACCTATGATTCAGGTTATCTATTTATTAAAAAAAATTTTGTGGGAGCGCACTGTACGGCATGTGGGATCTTAGCTCCCCGACCAGGGATCGAACCTGGGCCCTTGGCAGTGAGAGCGCGGAGTCCTAACCCCTGGACCACCAGGGAATTCCCTGATTCAGGCTATTTAAAAAAGAACTGAGGGAATTGCCTGGTGGTCCAGGGGTTAGGACTCCACGCTTTCACTGCCTCGGGCGTGGGTTCAATCCCTGGTCAGGGAACTAAGATCTGGCAGGATGCACAGCATGCCGAAAATAAGTAAGTAAGTAAATAAATAAATAAATAAATAAGTAAAATTTTTAAAAAATAAAAAAAGAATTGAAGGTGATTTGTCCATTACGCATACCTTTCTCTCCTAGCAGTTGGGCTGTTAAGGGACAGCAGGAGAACGAGACCTGTTTACAAGGCATGTCGATCAACCTTCTTTTGATTCCTCCTGATTGTATTTCCTGAGCACCTAGGGGAGAGTTCCTCCTTGACTGGGTCTAGCCCAGGGCATCCCATGCTCACTCAGTGTTGGAAAACCAGCCACTTTCTAATCAATTGAACTAGATTTTGAGGTTAATTTTAGCCAGCCTGGGGACAACATATAAAAGGAAAAAAACCAGAAAACCCCCCTAGTTCACTTTCAGATTTTTCAAGATTGATTTCTGCGGAAAACCAGTAACACACATGTGAGCATGGAGAGAATAATTTTCATTTCTTTAAGATTTAGATAGGAAACAACCAGGAACAGTTTGCCCCAAAAGGTATTTACTGTCCCAAGATTTAATGTAATTTGAATTTCTGTCTTAGCTTTTTTTAAAAAAAAAAAAAAACTTCTGAGGGACTTCCTTGGTGGTGCAGTGTATAAGACTCTGCGCTCCCAATGCAGGGGGCCCAGGGTTTGATCCCTGTTCAGGGGACTAGATCCCACATACTGCAACTAAGAGTTCGCATGCCGCAACTAAGGAGCCTGCCTGCCGCAACTAAGACCTGGCACAACCAAATAAATAAGTAAGTAAATAAATAAAACTTCTGGAACGCCCTTGGCTTCCAGCAACTGTAGCTGGAATCCCTCACAGTACCTGGTGTGGTTCCAAACATGCAGTTAATATGGGACTAAGTGAATGTGTAATTAATTAAGTAAACACAGTTTCCTCCTGGGTTGTCTTTAACGCCTTGCTCCTCCCTGTCTTAATCTCCAGGTATCTCAGATGAAGACATTATCAACATTACTCTTCCTACTGGAGTCCCCATTCTCCTGGAACTGGATGAGAACCTGCATGCCGTTGGACCTCACCAGTTCCTGGGCAACCAAGAGGCTATCCAAGCAGCCATTAAGAAAGTAGAGGATCAAGGAAAAGTGAAACGCGCTGACAAATAAAATCTTTCCCACGTGCTGGCTAGGGATAGCTGCAGAAGGAGTGGTATGCGGTGTGTTATGGGTGCTGAGCTCACTTTTTTTTTTTTTCTCCCCCGCTGATTTTTCCTGATTTTTCCAGATCTAGGCTGTGGGGTAGAGTTTGTATAAGTAACTAGGTAACTTACGTTGGCCCAGATAAAGGCTTTAGGATGCCTGAGTGCTAATGTCATAAGCCTTATGCGTTAGCCCCTGCCAGCCCCGTTTGAATTAGTCACTAAGTTAGTCACCAGTGGGGCTTAATCAATGTCATAAGTTTCCAAGATGGGGGAGCAACAAGTGGAGGTCAAGTTCAAGGTATTCCTCATTCAGTAAATCAGTATAGAGTGACCACTGACAGGCACTACTTACTCCAATAAGTAGTTCACAGTTATATTTACTGAGACTTTCTAGGATGATAATAAAGGGCATTAGATAACACACTATACTTAAGTATTTATTACTAGTCTTTTCCTCTAGGGAGAGGGATGCTTTGATAGGTTAAGACCAGAGGCCCATTAAATGGGAGAGTCATGGATGGATTCCTCCAAGACAGCCAACAACAAACACCAAGGCCCTTTGCCTCATGACATTTGGTGGAATTCCTCTCTGGCTGCTAGAATTAGCAGCATATAGACAGCTATAGCTGTTCGTGTTCTCTTTTTGTTTTATTTTTGTTTTTTAAACTTTAATTTTGGGGTCTTTAAAATTAATTTAAAAATAAGTTCTGTGACTGAAAATGGTACCATCCCAAGAATTTCCATATGATTCATAAATATTAAGTATAGGCTGCTGAATTATTCTCTGCTCTTATCTTCCTATAACACAAAGAGTTGTACTTGTTTCAACACATAGACATGCCTAATTCTCTAAAAATTGAAGGTCAGGTCGGGGGAAGGTAGAATATAGTGGGTGTAATTTTATTCACTTGAACAGGGGAAATGGTATATTCGCACTTGTCATGTACATTTGTTCTTTATCTGCTGAGGGCAAAACATTATGGTACGTAGTCTATAGTATTCAGGGTAGGCCACAGACAGAATTGACTGCTTATCAATCTTAATGATATAGGATGTTTTTAGATGCTGGAGATAGGTAAGTGATCATTTCTTTAAGCTACTGCCTTATTTCAGAGCAAGTGACATATATTTCAGTGATAAAGTCATGTAAACAATTTACAACTATAAAAGCTGTTACAGATATCACCAGTTTTTCATGGTTTTCCATTGGTGGATTGGTTTATTTGTATCCATTTTATAGTAATACTGTCATTAGAAGGAAACTAATTCTAAAACCCTTGCTACTGCTTGCTTGGTCTCTACTGATCCTTAAATCAAGACTTAGAGCATCAGCTGAAAAGAAGAAATGAACCTAGTTTGCTCACAGCTGGTTGCATCTGTGATGCATAAGGACATGGAACGTGGATGCTTGACGTTCCTGACCAACTACTGGCTTTTCTGCCGTAGTCCTTCTTTTCACAGTTCTGTTGCCTAACCACATAACACTGTTTATAATTCAGAGATCAGGGCCAAGAATACAACTACCAGATCTTCCTAGAATTCCAAACCTATGGCTAAGCTTCAACTCAGACCATTTTTGAACAGCTTCATCTCTGGAATTGGCATCTGAATTTTCCAGCCCAAGAAGTGACCATGTCTTAACACAGCTTAAGAGCCTAGAGTTGGATTCTTCCCTTGTCCTGCATCTAGATATCCACCTCCAGTGGACACCTGGCAGCATGATGTGCTCCTGCACACAGAGCTGTGCTCACACCCAGTCACTTTGGAATCTTACAGACTTCCTAAGAGAGGGATAATTTTTGCTGACACTTTCTGGTACAGTTTGGTTTTTGAGATCTTGGCTGAAATAAATGAAGAGATATTTATGAAAAATTGCTGTAAAATTATTTTTAACGACTCCAGCACTTCAACCTTGAGACCACCTAGTGAATCTGTTTTCTTTGCATGGCTTACAAGGGATCCAGAATTTTTTTTTTTTTTTTTTGTGGTACGCGGGCCTCTCACTGTTGTGGCCTCTCCCGTTGCGGAGCACAGGCTCTGGACGCACAGGCTCAGTGGCCATGGCTCATGGGCCCAGCCGCTCCGCGGCATGTGGGATCTTCCCGGACTGGGGCACGAACCCACGTCCCCCGCATCGGCAGCATCGGCAGGCAGACTCTCAACCACTGCGCCACCAGGGAAGCCCGGATCCAGAATTTTTGATGTAGGTATCTTGAAATCTGCCTAACCTGCATCCTCATCTTGGCATCCTTCTGTACCACGTCAAGCTGGGACCAAAAAAATGGCGATTTTTTTAAATTTAAAAAATGATAGATAGCTTATCCAGAAATTTGGTCCTTGGAGAGGGCAGCCCATCCTGCTGCCAGGTTGGGCTTGCCCTGGAGCCAGTTAGACACGTCTCTTTTGCCCAGGCTGTAATGATTGTTTCATGCAGGTCCAGTGTGGTAAGATAAGAGCCATAGCAAGATGCTACTCCTAGAGTTTTAATTTTTAAATATCTCAGATGAGTAGTGCATCCCAGTACACTCAGACTTTGTTTTTCTGAAAGAACAGAAATTCTGCCTCAGAAAATGGAAGTTCTTGCATCATCCAGTACTAATTTGAGCACTGAATTAACAAAGCATCCTCGGTTAGAGTACATAATGTCGTGTATGTTTCCTTGATAAGATGTATGAGGCAAATTTCTTAACATGATCTGGCTATTTCCAAGCTCAACCAGATTCTTTTGCTCCAGATTTGCAGACTATTTCTCATCTTGGGTCATGACCACTTTTATTAAAATGCAGTCCCTCCATGTGCACATTAATGGCAGTGGTTATTTGTCTTCTGGCCTGGGAAGCCTGCCCAGGCTCTATAGTTTTTGTGAAAATGCTTTTTTTTGGTCAGTGTGTGAGCTGGTTAACCCAACTGCCCCATCGGACAGCAGTTGGGCAACTTGGTGGCCAGAAGCAGAAGTCCTCCTGATCGTGATGACAGTCTCAGGAAAGAGAAGCCAGAGGTCATGTACATTTCCCCCCATTCCTACTATGTAGTTATAGTTTTTTATTTTTCTAGCTCCTTTGTGTTTATGACAGAATGAGGTAGGGGAACCAGCTTTACTAGACAGAAGATTCATCATCCCCAGTGTCATTTTTAATTTATTTTTATGCTTTTACATAAAGTGGCAAGCCTCTTTTCAAAGTTCAGCTTTCCTCTTACCTGGAAAGTCTTTCATACGTTCAAATTGCCTCAACATTGCAGACCCTGATCGTTTCTCCTGTTTTTGTCTTCTGCATGGTTGGATTTTGCAAGTTTGGGGCTCACTTACGTAACACTGTTCGTTGTATTAAATCATGCCTGGCCTCTCAGAAGATCTGGCCGTGACAGATGCCATGTTATGCTGTAGCCTGATGGTTTCCACATCGGTCTGTGAGGGGACTTTGATCCCAAGGGGAATATGAAGCATCCGTTCTATAAGAATATTTTAATCATACAATCTCCCTCTAGTGACAAAGCTATTTGGCAAAATGATAGGCAGAATTTAAGTCAATCTTTTTCCACAATTGGTGAAGTTTTATTTATTGGAGGATAATCTAGCTATGTAGACTAACCTTTAAAACATGGAACTTAAGTCCAAAAAAAATGAAAGTTCCTTAGACAGTTTTTTAAAGATAAGCTAGATTGTCATCAATACTTCCTATTTTCACATAATAGAGCCACATCTTATTTGCCATTTATTTGAGTTGGGGCTAGCCATTTAAGCAATGCTTACTCTGATTTGACAGGAATATATATTTTTAAATCTTTTTATTATAAAAAAATTTAAACATCCCCAAAAGCTGAGAGTATAAATAACACAAAGAACACTCACCCATCAGCCACTATTACCTCATTAACCATTATGTGTATCTTCTCACACTGTCCACTGGATTGCTTTGAAACAAATGCCAAACGTCAAACAGGATAAATTTTGAAAAGGAAAACACCTCAAATAGTCTCAACCAATTAAAGCAGAAGCCACCGTAATCTGTTCTAAATTTGTCCTCTTTGGTCCTCTCAAGGAACAACCATTGCTAAGTTGTCTAATTCGAGTCCTATATATAGGTGCATTATCTCTTGTTGCTATTTAAAGAGCTGTTAGTCTGTTCTGTGCGACTTCTGCGGGATAATTTGGGATGATATGGTAACGCTGATGTTAAATTCAAGTGTTTAAAGGTGAAAATGTTCCTGAGACTGTTTTTAGGATGTAATTCTGAATCTCATAGATTTAAAAAATTGAGCAAATTTGTTGATGTCATTGTAAATTAGGTTACTCACAGTGGGAGAAGGGAGATAGAAAGTGGAGGAAGATAAAGAAGACCCCCGTGTTACTAGTTTTGAGCTGGAGATACCTGTAGGAATGTGTGTGCATTTTCCTCTCTCTTTCTTCGCAAGGCCACCCCACCTTTCCCCCACCCCCCAACCCCAGCTCTGGCTCTGTGCTCTGAAAGGGCCTAGAAGCCATAACCTAGTAATAGCACACGTAGTTCCCTTGATCTTGTTTTCTAAATACTGTTCCACAGACCCAGGCATGTTTGGGAAAATCGGTGATTCCAGGTTGGAGGCAGATAAAGTATAAGGTGAGTTTACAACATCTTGAGTCAGAAAAGAAAAAAATGCCCAAAGACTGGTGGGACACAAAAATTGGCTTCAAATGCCAAATCTGGGACCGTTTGAGATGAAAGAAAAGAATAACAAGAATGGATTATAGAACAATTTGTCTCAGTCTGTTCAGGCTGTTGTGACAAAACACCACAGACTGGGTGGCTTAAATAACAAACATTTCTCACAGTTCTGGAGGCTGGGAAGTCCAAGATCCAGGCACTGGCAGATTTAGTGTCTGATAAGAACCCTCTTTCTGGTGCTCAGAAAGACGCCTTCTCGCTGTGTCCTCACATGGTAGAGAGGGAGGGGGTTCTGGTCTCTTCCTCTTAGAAGGACACTGTTCTCATCATGAAGGATCCACCCTCACGACCTCATCTAAATCTGCTCACCTCCCAAAGGCCCCACCTCCAAATACCATCACACCGGGGATTAGGGTTTTAACATTTGAACCTTAATTCAATATTTTAATTAAAAGTTATAAAGGATATTTTGGGGGCCTGAAAAATTTAAGGGTGAGGTGTCATTATGTCTGCAGCTCACATTAAAATGTTTGAGCCAACACAATTGCTCCTATATATTTAAAGAGACGCAGAAAGCAAATATAGTAAATGTTATAATTGATGACAAAAGAGTTAATAATGTCCTATTCTTCCAGCTTTTCTGTAGGTTTGACATTTTCCAAAATAAACCCCCCCCAAATAAATAAAGTGACAGGAGAAAAAAAATTGGCAAAGAAGCAACTAAAACAACCTTGTATTAAGTACAGTCACTAAAACATGTTTCGCTATATGCAGTGACTGGATAAAGGTGCCTGGTTTCTATACTTTTTATTCTTGAAATCTCAGTTTTTGTTAGTAAAGGAAAAACTTCTTTGTATTGTCAAGAAACAAGTTGTACACTCATTTTTTCCTACTAGGTCTAGTGCTACAGTTATGTATCAGACAATTAGCTTCTCTGCTAATACAAGTCAAAAATAGGATTATGATTGCCATCACCTTGTAGCTGAACAAATAGAATTTCTCCTGATACAAACCCTTCTACTTTAATCTTTTAGTACCTTAGGATGGCATCCCTTCTTAATGCCACCGTTTGGCTCCTAAACTCTACTTAATCTCTGGGCCTCCGTTTCCTTCGATTTTAGCTCCTTGCAGTGGCCACCTCCCGTGTCCCTTGTGTCACTCAACTCAGTGTCATCGCCCAGCTTGAATCCATGTGACCTCAAAGCAGCCATGATTTCTACTGCTGCTCCATGCTTCCTTCTACTAAGACTGCTGAGGGTCAATAGCCTGTAATGAATGCTTCTCATTGCCCAAAGCAGAAGCCAAATAGGTTCCATTGGCACTAAAGATTGGCCTTTTATTTATGTTGTGGTTGACCACTTAAGCCTGAAGTCTATTCTTACTTTAAAAACAGCGTTCACGAAAACGATCCTGTTTTCATGAAGGAAACTCTACCTTTTCAAGACGGCTTCATTTAATTCTCTGCAAAGCCAAGTTCTTAAAAACGTCAGCATAGACCAGAATGTGACATAAGCTTGTCTCCAAACAGCCAGTGCCTCATTTCCAGTTGCAAAAAACAGATGCCATTTGACAGCAACTGCAGCTGAAGGAGCTATTTTTTTCTTCTTTTTATAAATTTATTTATTTATTTTGGCTGTGTTGGGTCTTCGTTGCTGTGCGCAGGCTTTCTCTAGCTGCAGCGTGCGGGGGCTACACTTCGTTGCGGTATGCAGGCTTCTCATTGCGGTGGCTTTTCTTGTTGCAGAGCACGGTCTCTAGGCGTGCGGGCTTCAGTAGTTGTGGGCCATGGGCTCTAGAGCGCAGGCTCAGTAGTTGTGGTGCACGGGCTTAGTTGCTCCGCAGCATGTGGCATCTTCCTGGACCAGGGCTCAAACCCATGTCCCCTGCATTGGCAGACGGATTCTTAACCACTGCACCACCAGGGAAGTCCAGAAGGAGCTATTTTGCTGCAGAGAGTTTACTCAAGAATTTCTCATGAATTCACTCTAGCCACACAGATACTGAAAAGGGCACATCCACCAACCACACTGTCCTGCATCCACTTGAGAGGAATCTTCATTTGATGTAATGCTGACCTAGGTGGGGATTAAGACAGAGCTGGAGTTTGTATCAGTCAAATTAATTGCATAAAAATCTACTCTTTTAGTGAGAAGACTCTTTGGAGTAGTTAAACCTGGACGTTGGAGCAGAAAGGGCCAAGACCATCACATAGTTACACACCCATGATTGAGACCAAATCCATTCTGACACTTATTCTATAGAACATTCACTAGAGTTCTCCTGGCAGCCACTAGCCATCGGTATAGTAAAATACTAGTCAGTATTTCTGTTTCTGAAGCGCCCCAGGATTCTGAATTGGATTGCAGGGAACATTATTTGTAGCTGGAATTCCAGGTACTCTCCTAAGAGTCTTGGTGTTTTATCTTTATTTTTAATCTTTATTTCTGCACTTAGACACTGGGGGTCAGTATTTATTCATAAATGCCTCTGGGTTTGACTGCAAACCTAGCTCTTGCTATTTACAAAAGGTAATGTCTAAAGGGTCCTGGAATTGATTGTGGGATTTCCTTCTCTGATTATGTAACTACAGAGCTCAGCCTAGGTAAACATAAAATGTAAATATAAACATCGTGGATCCCCATGGGATTGTAACCTGGGAAAGATGCAGACAGTTTTCAATCTAAAATACAAACTAATACCAAGTCCTTGTTGGTTTCTGGAGACTTGTCTGGCAACGTTGTTCCTACGGATGCACTCAGATGTTTGGCAGGATTTGGCCGTCATCCTTGACCTTCCTTCTTCTGATTACTTATTGAGTCCTGCTGGTTCTCCTCATACCTTTCAAATTCATCTCCTCTCTGTCCTCATTGCTCAGGCCTTGAGTCACATCCTCATCTTTTCTCTCTTTAAACATTTCAACAGTCTTCTAGACGATCTTCCTGCCTCCGCTTTTGCTCTTCTTCAATCCTCTCCAAGATTTGTCAGGGTGACTTTTCACGAGATCTACCACACAGAACTTCACGCAGACTTTCAGAGACATGATCATTTTTTAAGGCTCTGCTTTGGCATTCATCTCCCCTCCATTGCCTGCCCCACTTTGCCTTCTTTTTATTTCCTGCCTAACATCTGCTTATCCCTCAGAGCTGTTAGCCTCCCATGGATGCCTGTGATTTACCTGTGCTGGATCTCACCTGTTCCTTTTTCTTTTCACTGGCAGAAGAATTGAATGAATTCAAGTTCTCTGCCTCATGAAGCTGGGTACCAGACAAGGTCATGCAAACTTACTCTTCAGAATCCCCCAGGGACTTCCCTGGTGGTCCAGTGGTGAAGAATCTGCCTTCCAATGCAGGGGATGTGGGTTTGATCCCTGGTAGAGGAACTAATATCCCACATGCCGCAGGGCAACTAAGCCTGCGTGCCGCAACTACTGAGCCTGTGCGCTCTGGAGCCCATGCACTACAACTAGAAAGAAGCCTGCCAGCGCACCATGGAGCCTGCATGCCACAATGAAGATCCCACGTGCCGCAACTAAGACCCAGCACAACTAAATAAATAAATAAATACTTTAAAAAAATTTCAAAAAAGAATCCCCCAAATTTATCTCACTTGAGCATTAAACTGTCCATTTATTGTAGATTTATTTTAAAATATTTCTTGTCTAGAGATATTTGGTCTTAATCTGTACTGTGCTTTGTGCCTGTCTTCCCACTGTGAATCCATGGAAGCAAAGATGGAAACCCTGCTGCTAGTGGATAGGAAGGCAAGTGAGGCTGAGTAGTCCTTCATCTCAGAGCATTTCTCCATAGGCAGCTGCTATAATGGTGTGGAAACAGGTTATTTAATGAGTTGTGTTCTTGCCTTTTATTCAAATTATAGAGTTAAATGTAGCAATATAAATATTTTGAAAATAACTACAGAAAACTCCTTAATCCTACAATCCTGAAAACTATTTCATTTTTTTCTTATATGCATTTTCATATAGATATATTCTTAATTTATATTTGATTTTGTATGCTTTTCTTCATCATAAGCATTTCTCCATGCTTCATGGGCTTCAAACAGTCTTACTATATGGATAAATACCATTCCATTATTTGGATAGAATTTAAATGTCCCAAAGGGAAACAATGAGATGCTTTCAATGCTCTCCTATAATAACTAATTCTGTTCATATAACTTCTCGCCAGGCCCTTCCTGAGTGTTTATGAGGCCCGATACTATTTGTCCAAATATTTTAAAATATCAATCAAGCTAACATTTTATGTACCTTTACAAATATATCTTCATAACAAAAATCTTGAATGAGGTGTGTATGTGTGTGTATGTACACATGCATGTGTGTGTGCACATGCATGCATGTGTGGGTGCTGAGGCAGAAAAAGGTGTTTAAGAAACAGATAACAGATAATATCAGGATAGCTCGAGAATAGTTATGAGCAATGAAGCATCATGATATAGGATTGGAGAAGTAGACAGAAGCCAGACAGGGCCATGGTGGGATGTATGGAAGATATAGAAGGTCTTCTAAACAGAAGAGTGGTCCAGTGGCCCAAGCCCTCGCTGCCACTGAAGAGCTTCAGCTACATGAACACACTTTCTCCCCAAGGCAACATTTACATTCCACTATTGAGAAGTATGATCCCTATAAGAATCATAAATCCTATATTATTTAAAGAGAGATTAAGGCTCCCAAATGTATGAATCATTGACATAACTGAAGGAAGAAAGGGACAGCAACATAATAATAATAGGAGACTTTAATCCCTCCTTTCAGCTATGGATAGAACAGCCAGACAGAAGATCAATAAGGAAACAGAGGGCTTGAACAACACAGTTAGACCAATTAGACTTAACAGACACATACAGAACACTCCACCCCAAACAGCAGAATACGTTCTCAAGTGCACATGAAACATTCTCCATGATAGACCACACGTTAATCCACAAAACAAGTCTTAACAAATTTAAGAAGTTGAAATCATGTAAAATATCTTCTTTGACCATATGGAATGGAACTAGAAATCAATAGCAGGAAGAAAACAGGAAAATCCACTAAAACGTGGAAATAAATAATTGATTCAAACAACCAGCAAGTCAAAGAAGAAATCACAAGGGAATTTAGAAGCTATCTGGAGATAAAATGAGAACACAACATACCAAAATGTATGGAATACAGTGAAAGCAGTAATAAGAGGAAAGTTTTAGTGGCAAATGCTTACATTAAAAAGAAGAAGTCTCAAATCAACAACCTAATTTTACACCTCAAGGAACTAGAAAAGAACAAACTAAACCAGAAGTTAGTAGAAAGAAGGGAATAAAAAAGATCAGAGCAGAGATAAATTGAGAATAGAAAACAATAGAAAAAATTAAAATCAAGAGCTTTTTGAAAAATTTTTATTGGAGTATAGTTGATTTAAAATGTTGTGTTAGTTTCTGCCATACAGCAAAGTGAATCAGTTATACATACACATATATCCACTCTTTTTACGATTCTTTTCCCATATAGGTCACTGAAGAGTATTGAGAAGAGTTCCCTGTGCTATACAGTAAGTCCTTATTAGTTATCTACTTTATATATATATGGTAGAATGTATATGTCAATCCCAGCCTCCCAATTTATCCCTCCCCCACTTGCCCCACAGTAATCATAAGTTTGTTTTCTACATCTGTGACTCTATTTCTGTTTTGTAAATAAGTTCATTTGTACCATTTTTAGATCCCACTTATAAGCACTATCATATGATATTTGTCTTTCTCTGTCTGACTTCACTCAGTATGACAATCTCTAGGTCCATCCATGTTGATGTAAATGACATTATTTTGTTCGTTTTTTATGGCTGAGTAATATTCCATTATATATATGTACCACATCTTCTTTATCCACTCATCTGTTGATGGACATTTAGGTTGCTTCCATGTCCTGGCTATTGTAAATAGTGCTGCAATGAATATTAGGGTGCATGTATCCTTTCAAATTAGGTGGAATAACTAAGAAAAAAATGAGACTCAAATAACTAAAATTGGAAATGAAATGGGGGACATTGCAACTCAGAATGTCTCAGAAATAAAAAGGATTATAACAGAGTACTATGAACAATTATTTGCCAACAAATTGAATAACCTGGAAGAAAAAGATATATTCCTAGAAACATACAACTTACCAACACAGAATCATAAGAAATTTAAAAATCTGAAGAGATATATAACTAGTAAGGAGATTAAATCAATAATCAAAAGCCTCCCAACAAAGAAAAGTCCAGGACCAGATGCCTTCACTGGAGAACTCTATCAGACATTTAAAGAAGAATTAATACCAATTCTTCTTAAACTCTTCCAAAGAATTTCAAATGAGGGAACACTCCAAATTCATTCTATGAGGGCAGCATTACTCTGATATCAAAAAAGAAATAAAAGCCACCCAAATTGGAAAGGAAGAAGTAAAATTATCTCTGTTCACAGATGACATGATCTTATATGTGGAAAACCCTAAAGATTCCACAAAAAAATGGTTAAAATTAAGAAATTATTTCAACAAAGTTGCACGATACAAAATCAACACATAAAAATCACTTGTGTTTCTATACACTAATAATGACCAATCTGAAAAAGAAATTAAAACAATCTCTGTTTACTATAACATCAAAAACAGTAAAATACTTGGGAATAAATGTAACTAAAGAGAAGAAAGACTTGTGTACTGAATACTACAAAATATTGCTAAAAGAAATTAAAGAAGATACAAATAAATGGAAAGTTATCAGTGCTCATGGATGGGAAGACTTAATGTTGTGAAAATGTTCATAGTACCAAAAGAGATCTATAGGTTCAGTGCAATCTCTATCAAAATCCCAATGGCACTCTTCGCAGAAGTAGGGGAAAAAAATCTTAAAGCTGAATCTCATAGGACCCTCAATAGCTAAAACAATCTTGAAAAAGAAGAGCAAATTTGGAGGCCTCGCACTTTCTGATTTCAAAACATACTACAAAGCAACAGTAATCAAGACCATTGGGACTGGCAAAGAGACAGATGTTGAGACCAATGGAACAGAATAGAGAGTCAAGAAATAAGCCTTTACACATATGGCCAAATGATTTTTGATAGTGGTGCCAAGACTACACAGTGGGGAAAAACAGTCTCTTCTCAAATGGCACTGGGAAAACTGGATATCCACATGCAAAATAATGAAGTCGGACACTTACACCATTTATAAAAATTCACTCAAAAATGGATTAAATGCCTAACCATAAGACGTAAAACTATAAAGCTGGCCAAAGAATAAGGTTGTCCAACGAAGCTATTTTCATCCTTTTACAAACAAATATGGTGCCACATAGTTCATCGGGACACTGAGTGGAGCTAGTGAGCTTAGATTTTTCAAACAAAATTGAAGTGTTTGCTTTTCTAAATGGGAGAAAATGGAGTTTGCTTTCCTTCTTTTCTCAAACCATCTTCGATTTTTGGGGAGTCCAGAGCTGGTGTATGAACGCCTAATTGTATTATATGAATGCATACCTAGGAGTAGGTAAACTAAACATTTTATTTGCAAAAAAATAAAATATTGTGCCTTCTTCAGCATAGGGTATTTAAAGCCATAGAGCCCCAGCCTTAGAAAACTATCAGTGTCAGGATCCTTAGTTAGTTAGAAACAGTAGAAACCACTCCAGCTAGTCTAAACAAAAAAGGAATTTATTAAAAGAGATCAGATGCCTCACAGACTCTTTGGGAAGGCCAGAGAGTTAAGCTTGGAAGGCCACTCAGCTGAGAATAATACACAAAGCACAGTGTGGGATGGCTCCAGCAAGGACTCCAATGCCCCTGCCACTTGGATTCAAATACTGCAGCTCCCACCAATGATGTTGGAATAGTATAGAGATTCCTTAAAAATTTAAAAATAAAATTACCATCAATTCTGCTGTTGTAGTGTGAGAGCAGCCATATACTATATGAAAATGAATGGGTGTGGCCGTGTTCCAGTAAAACTTTATTTACAATAAAAGGCAGTGGGCCTCATTTGATTCACAAACCAGAGTTTGCCAATCTCCACTCTAGAGCAACGTCATTGGTGGTCTTATTAGGGTGTGAATGTTCATAGATATTAACACCATTTTTAAAAGGTGAGAAACTTGCATGTCTTCCCTGGGTGCTGGAAATTCTGCTGCTGTTATCCCAATTGGCAGTGGTCTGGTAGATGGCAAAAATGGCCATACATTCTTCTCCTCCCTTATCCACCCATCCATGCTTCCTTACCATGGAACTTTGAATGCCCTGTCACATAATTCTGGGCTCAGCCAATGGGATGTCAGGAAATGTGACATAAGCAGAGACTTGAAAAACATGTGCACAATGGAGCTTGTCTTCTCTTAAAACCCTGAGGCTGCCCATGAAGAAGTCCAAACTGACCTCCTGGATGATGAGATACACATGGCCCAGTCACTCCTGTTACCCAGACCTACAGCTTGACAAACAGCAACCCTGTGATTGAGCCCATCCTAGATTGCCCATCCACTAGCCAATTTGCCAGCTCAGCATGAACACATGAGTGAGCCCAGCAATGATCAACTAAGCTGACCCAGACTACACAGTCCGGCCAATCCACAAAGTCATAAGCTAAATAAATGGTTATTATTGTAAGCCACTGTGTTTTAGGGTATCAGCAGCAAAAGCTATGTGCTATGCATTTTTTTCACTTACCTTATCTCACTTTACTCTGCTCACAGTAACCCAGTAAGGCAGGAGGGGCAGGTCTGTAATCCCCATACTGCAAGGGGAGGAAATTGAGCTCCACAGAAGCTTAATGACCTGCCAAATATCAAACTGCTAATAAATAAAAATCTGGGTCTAGAATGGAAGTTACCTTGACCCCCTAGTCAGAATGTACATATTGACTATATTGTTTTGTTTGGAGTAAAGCAAAAGAGAAATTATGGCTTCAGCTCAGCCAGTAGTTCTGCTAATATAGTCTTATCTCCTCCAAATACCATCTAAATTCTTAAAATTCAAAGGATGGTCCCTCTGTCAAAATCTGTTCTATCATTTACAAACAATTATCAAAGTATCCAGACTTGGGTAGAGATACTTTCAGGTGATTGTAGGGAATAAGCAGACAAACATCTCCTATGAAAAGCATAATTTGGAGGAAATCAGTATCTCAATCTCTACAGGTCTCTGCTATGGTTTCTCACTTGCTGTTAACTCTTACAGATGTCAGTGTAGGTAAACGTGCTCAGCACATTATAAGCAAAGATCCTAGGATTGGAATCTTGGCTCAGTGCTAATACCAAGGCAAGTTCTTGGTCCTCAAGAAGCCTACTCTCTGTTAAGGAGCTTAACTCAAGTTTGTCATTAGCTATGGTTCTAGGTGGAATACACATAATGTCATTAGCTATGGTTCTAGGAGGAATATGCATAATGTCGTGTTAGCTATGGTTCTAGGAGGAATATGCATAATGTCGTGTTAGCTATGGTTCTAGGAGGAATATGCATAATGTCGTGTTAGCTATGGTTCTAGGAGGAATATGCATAATGTCGTGTTAGCTGTGGTTCTAGGAGGAATATGCATAATGTCGTGTTAGCTATGGTTCTAGGAGGAATATGCATAATGTCATGTTAGCTATGGTTCTGGGAAGAATATGCATAATGTCATGTTAGCTATGGTTCTGGGAGGAATATGCATAATGTCATGTTAGCTATGGTTCTGGGAGGAATATGTACAATGTCATTAGCTATGGTTCTAGGAGGAATATACATAATGTCATGTTAGCTATGGTTCTAGGAGGAATATGCATAATGTCATTAGCTATGGTTCTAGGAGGAATATGCATAATGTCATGTTAGCTGTGGTTCTAGGAGGAATATGCATAATGTCGTGTTAGCTGTGGTTCTAGGAGGAATATGCATAATGTCGTGTTAGCTATGGTTCTAGGAGGAATATGCATAATGTCGTGTTAGCTATGGTTCTAGGAGGAATATGCATAAAGTCATGAAGCAGCAACAATAAAATGCTGTTGGTGCTCATTTGCAGGTTCACAAAATGTTCATGAGGGTGATATCATTGACACTGAGCTTTAAGGATCACAACAGAAGGACGGGAAGCCAGAGGGGTGAATAAATTTCACAGGACTTGGAGACTGATTAGAAGGGATCTGAGTAAATGGGAAGACCAGACACACTAAGGTAGGTTTTAAACAGGAGTGACCAGAAAAACCTTAATTAATAAGGAACTGATTCATAAGTGCACCAGTCTAGGATTTGCTAATGATAAGAAGTCAATGAAATAGGTGTTAGTTTACAGTCCAAAGAAGAAGCAAAGGACTGGTTTAGGGAAACAGACAATCAGTTATTTTGAATACGTTGGGCTTAAGGTGTCAATAGATTATCTACATAGGCATGTCCTGTGACCAGTTAAAAACACAGCCCTGGACCACAAGAGAGAAGCCAAGGGGCTCAGCTTGGCTCAGCTGTGGTTCCTACGTTATGGAGTTTTGTGAGAGTTAGATAGGATAACATATCTAAATGTCTAGCATAGTGCTTAGCTGCAGAAGAAAGTTTAAATTATCATTCAGTCCCTAGAATAAACAGCTTCCTTACCTGAATTCCCTCTTCTCCCTTGATGACGGGGGAGCCTAACTTTGGGTGTCTCCTTGGATCTGCCAAGACCACCTGAAAGGCCTTTACTAAGAACCCACCACCAAGAATGGTTTGTGAACTTCACAACTAAGCGTGCTTGTGAAGGTCTTGGCAAACGTTTCCTGTGAAGGGCTAGCTGGTAAATGCGGCCATCCTTGCAGGTCGTACGAACTCCCTCAAAACTACTAAATTCTGCTGTCGTAGTGTAAGAGCAGCCATGGACTATTTGAAAATGAAAGGGTGTGGCCGTGTTCCAATAACTTCTTTTTACAAAAACAGGCAGTGGGCCTGATTTGGTTCACTGGTCAGAGCTGGCCAATCCCCACTTTGGAGCAATGGCTTTGGTGGCCTTATTAGGATGTGAATGTCCATAGATATTAATACCGTTTTTTAAAGATGAGAGACTTGCATATTTAGTGCACTCTAGTTTGAGGGGACTATCCCATACTCAGGCCCTGTTATTTAATGATTGCACCAGGAGGGAACACCTTATTAGACCGCTTTTGAGTGCGTGGACTGTCTTGTTGAAGAGCAAGCATCATCTCCTCCCACTAGCACCATGCCTAGCACATGACACGAGTGGCAGAGGCCACTAGGTACCCACCTAAGACACAATCTCTCCTTGTATAATAAAACACTGCAGGTAGGGTCATAGCCAGCCAGCCAGAAACTACTTTTCCCAGCCTCCCTTGCAGCTCGAGT
The DNA here is from genome assembly GCF_949774975.1 of Lagenorhynchus albirostris. Taxonomy (NCBI): domain Eukaryota; kingdom Metazoa; phylum Chordata; class Mammalia; order Artiodactyla; family Delphinidae; genus Lagenorhynchus; species Lagenorhynchus albirostris. Next base: position 18,162,540 of record NC_083102.1, on the reverse strand, counting down.
GGCCATGTTTCTAAGTTCTCACCAATGGAGTGTGAGCTAAAATGAAGAGTTCAGCTTCCCACCCTCACATCCTTAAAAGGAAATTGCTGCCCTGGACTTACTTTCTCTCCTCCCTTCCTTCAAGCTGGCACAAAAGCATTCAGAGTCCTGGCTCTGACCATGTAAGTGAGGACAGTGCTAGAGACCAGGGCTTCTCAAACCAAAGTGCGTAAGCGTCATCTGGATAGCTACCCACCAGCAGAAGAATGAAGTTAGACCTTTACCTAATACTGTGTATAAAAATTCAAAATGGGGGCTTCCCTGGTGGCGCAGTGGTTGAGAGTCTGCCTGCTGATGCAGGGGACGCGGGTTCGTGCACCGGTCCGGGAAGATCCCACATGCTGCGGAGTGGCTAGGCCCGTAAGCCATGGCCCCTGGGCCTGCGCGTCTGGAGCCTGTGCTCCGCAATGGGAGAGGCCACAACAGTGAGAGGCCGGCGTACCGCAAAATAAAATAAAATTAATTCAAAATGGATCAAAGACCTAAACATAAGACCTAAAACTATGAAACTCTTAGAAGAAAGCTTCATGACATTGAATTTGGCAATGATTTCTTCACATGACACCAAAGGCACAGTCAACAACAGAAAAAAGAGACAAATTAGACAATGAAAATTAAAAATTTTTGTGTATCAAAACACAGTATCAGCAGAGTAAAAAGACAACCCACAGAGTGTGAAATAGTATTTACAAATCACCTATCTGATAAGGGGTTAATATCCAGAATATATAGAGAACTCCTAAAACTCAACATAAAAAAACAACTCAATTCAAAAATAGACAAAGGACTTGAACAGACATTTCTCCAAAGATATACAAATGGCCAATAAGCACATGAAAAGATTCTCAACATCACTAATCATTAGGGAAATGCAAATCAAAGCTACAATGATATGCCACCTCACCCCCTTTAGGATGGCTACCATCAAAAACAAAAGCAAAACAGAAAACTACAAGTGTTAGTGAGGATGTAGGGAAACTGGAACTCTTGTACACTGTTGATGGGAATTTTACATTCAGCAGCTGTAGAAAATGTTTAGGGATACAGCAGCTGTGGAAAACAGTATGGTGGTTTCTAAAAATTAAAAATAGGATTACAATTTGACAGCAATTCTACTTCTAAGTATATATCCCAAATAACTGAAAGTAAGCTCTTGAGATATTCATTCATATTCATGTTCACAGAAGAATTATTTAAAATAGCTAAAACATGGAAGCAACCCAAGTGTTCAGAAGAATGGATAAGCAAAATATGATATATACATGCAATGTAGTATTCAGCCTTAAAGAGGAAGGAAATTCTGACATATGCTACAACATTGATAAACTTTGAAGATATTATGCTAAGTGACATAAGCTAATCACAAAAAGACAAGTGCTGTATGATTCCACTTATGTAAGATATTTAGAGTAGTCAATATCATAGAGACAGAAAGTAGAATGGTGCTTGCCAGGGGCTGGGGAAATGGGAAGTTATTGTTTAATGAGTACAGTTTCAATTTTGCAAGATAAAAAGAATTCTGGAAGTGGCTGATGGTAATGGTAGTACCACATTATGAATGTATTTAATACCACTTAAAAATGGCTAGAATCGTAAATCTATGTGTAATTTACCACAATAAAAAAAATTGAAAGGAAAAAAGAAGAATTACCTAGAGAGTTTGGTAAAACACAGATTCCTGGGTGCAGCCACCAGAAATACTGGTTCAATAGCTCTGAATTGCGGCCTAAGAACTGAACTTTCTAACAAGCTCTCAGGTGATGCTGATGCTGCCCATCCCTGGACCGTAGTTTTTTTTTTAATATAAATTTATTTACTTTTATTTTTGGCTGCGTTGGATCTTTGTTGCTGAGCGAAGGCTTTCTCTAGTTGCGGTGAGCGGGGGCTACTCTTTGTTGCAGTGTGCAGGCTTCTCATTGCAGTGACTTGTCTTGTTGTGGAGCACGGGCTCTAGGCACACGGGCTCCGGTAGTTGTGTCACGCGGGCTTCAGTAGTTGTGGTGCACGGGCTTAGCTGCGCCGCGGCATGTGGGATCTTCCCGGACCATGTGCCTGAATTGGCAGGCAGATTCTTAACCACTGCGCCACCAGGGGAGCTCTGGACCATACTTTGAATAAGCACTGCGCTAGGGGAAAAGAGGTTAGCAATAGTTAAGGATTTATGTAACAGGGACGAGAGAGAGAGAGAGAGAGAGAGAGAGAGAGAGAGAGAGAGAGAGAGAGAGAGAGAGAGAGAGAGAGACTTAAGCCAGTGTCAGTGTAGTGTGTGCCTCTCTGTCATAATAGCTTAGCTTCTTTCCTCATTCAGTTGGTACTCAATTGTTTGTTGGATGATTGAATAAGTGAACCATTGTGTTTATGGGAGCAAAACACACAGATTGGTCTGGAGTGCTTGGTTCTTCTGCGTCTACTTTCCTCTATTCCTATGTGTTAGTCCGAGGCGGATCCTAGTTACTGAAAGGACTAAAGTCAATAGCTGGGCTGTGGGCAAGGGCAGCGGTGCTGCTCTGCACGGAGCAACTCCCGCTGCTCCCCAACGCCAGCGCTCAGCTCCCAGAGCTGCTGATACTGCTGCACACACAGGTCCTCTGTGCAGGGCCAGACGGCTGAGCTCCCCTACACCTCCAGCCGCAGTTCACTCTTTACCAACCGTTCCCATATAGAGTTAAAGGACGAATTATCTCGCAGGGAATGCTGGGCGCACAAGCTTGCTGAGAGAGCTGGATTCCAAGTTCAGGAGACAAGAGGCTGATGAGCAGCATTAGACCAGGGAGGTGCTGCCTTGGTGGGAAAGAATGCTGGTCGTGACCACTTCCTTCTTTTTATTCTGCATTGAAGTTAAATGCTGGCCTTGCCTAAATCTCACACTGAGACCTGGACCTCAGTAACTCCAAAACACACACCCTTTTCAGAAATTTGTAATTTCATCATTTCTTGACCAAATGACTCCAACCACAGAAAGGCACACATTTTCCATTGGGATTTATTCTGCTGCTCCCTTTTGGTGGGTATATTCTTTCCTGCTTGCTTTTAAAACCCCATTCATTATATGAAGTATAGGTTTTTTGAAACTGATTTTAAAGTAAACTGGTTATTAAATATCTATATCTTGTCTTTCTGTCTTTCTCACTCCACTTTATGGATTTGAGAACCAAGACACAGAACAGTCTATGCTTTAGAAAAGCTAAGTTCACTTTTTATTTGGCCCATGGACCACGATCTGAGCTTTGAAGTCTAAAGATCTAGGATTACCCACCCTCAGTATAGCCAGACCCTGATGCAAAAAGCCAGGAACCTCATTCCGCAAGTACGGGCAATCCAAGACTTCCAGTTTCTGGTTGCAATTGAAGGCCAGTAAATTCAGAGAACAGGATGGAACTGTTTCTTGTACAGGCAAAACAATTTGTAATCATTAAGAAGTATGAAACTAATGAAAAGCAATTAATCCAATGGCAAACATTGCCATAAATTTTATTCCCAAAGCAATACATGATACAGGCATGATTCTTGATTTCAGATAAAGAAAAAAAAGGTGGAGCTATTATTAAATACAAAGTAAAACAACATGAAAAAAATGCCAGAAGATAGAAAGAATGCAAGCAGGAGCCCTGGGGCTGAGGGAGGGGAAAGCTCAGTAAAGGCGGGATGTGTGAGGAAGACGAGAGGGGAAAGAGGACACTGCTGTGGGGCTGTACCAAGGGGAGTCAGTCTCCAGGCTGGTGATGCTGAGCTGCAAGGGACAGAGCCTGTCCTCCCCGAGGACGCCTGAGCAGGGGCTGCTGTGGGCTCTCGAGGAGCCACTCAGCCTCCCCACCCCACCGTCCCCTTCCACAGGGAGTCACGTGGGGCCCTCCCCTTATGGAGCAAGAAATAAAGAATGACTCCTCGTTTCCTGGAACAGGGGAATTGTCAGAGGCAGGGGAAGGTTCAGATTTTTGGTGGAGTTGGACGAGGGGAGGGGGAATAGGGCACCCCAGCTACCTATGTCTCTCTCCCCACCAGGCAGAATTCTGGCAAATATGCATGTGAGGGCTTCTGAGGTAGCCTGTGGTTGAAAAAATCAGCAAGGGATGCTCCAAGTTCTACGCAGATCCAGAGGACTAGGTAGGGATTTTTGCCTTTGAAAGATCAAAATAGCATTTGCTCTTCTAAGTCACCTTAAGGGTACCTTGAATGAGTACCTAATATGATCACAAGATCTTCCCAACCACTAAGAAAAAGTATCTTTCCTTTTTCCATCACATATGCCTGAAATTCCTTTAATAAGGGACCAAAAATCTTTATGAAATCATTAGAGATAAAATTTTTAAAGCAATTACCACTAAGGAACAGAGCATACTGAAGACAGCCATTCATAAGGAAAAAAGTAGTCAGTAAACTGAACCACAGGTAAAATTATTGATGGTAGATTTCTCTCTGCTTTAACAGAGGAAAAGGGTGCTAAAGCAGAGGAAAGCATTATGTTGAAGAAAGACCTGGAAAACAAAGTTACTGACTAGCTGATTACAGTAAGCGTTGGCCTTGTTTATCTTCAGTTGGGATGGAGGAGAGAAAACAGTACACTTTCAAGCTGGATGTGAAGATATCTTTGTCTCGGGCTGTTGGCAATAGATAGTGTTGTGTACGCTTTATGGAGATTTTGGTGCTTTCTTTCCTAGTGCTTTTTAAAAAGCAGTATTTGAGCATTCCACAGAATGCTTGAGATACCTTATGTATGAGACAGTTGGTGGTACAGCATGAAGAGATGCAAAGGACCCCAAGACTTGGGTTTGACGCCAGGCTCTGCCACTAACTAGCTGAATGACCTGTGGTCACTTGCTTCATCTCTGAAACTTAATTGCCTTGGGCAGTGCTCTAGATTATGGTTTCCTTCTTTCTAAACCAGGACACTATGAAAGCAGAGCTGTCCCATTGGAAGTAGAGCCAGGGCCCCAGAACTCTCCCTACTCACTCCCCGCCTTCCTCGCTTGGCCTGTGTGGTACCTCATCCGAACTTTGGGACAGTTTGAACTGCATTGGCCTAGATGATGGATAAAGTCTCCTTGAGTTCATCAAAAAGTAGCTTTTCCTGTAAGAACATTGCAGACAGGCTTTGAGAATCTGGCAGTCCTGTTTTAGAGCAAGGCACATACTCCATGAACCTTGTTCTGCTCAGGGATTGTGCATGGGAGCCAGAGGATCTCTATCTCTGTCTCTTTCTCTGTCTCTATCTCTATCTCTGTCTCTGTATTTATATCTCAGGGCCCCAATGTCCTATTTTTTGGCAATAAGCATTTATTGAACACTTACCCCTTGGGAAAGCAAATTATTAAGCACTGGAGAGAAAAAGAAGTCACATAAAAAATGAGAAGCAATGAAACTGGTTTTTTATGTCTCCATGAAAATCAGCGGCACGTCACATACAGGAGAGAAGACCTGCAGATCCTTAGATGTTGGAGTTCAGTGAGAAAAAATTGTATTTGAGCAAAACTATTCTGGCAAAAAGATGTAAAGGGGATCAGAGCAGGGAAAACTCAAACAGGGACACTCACTACCCGAGGCCTGGGTGTGATGAGGACCTGGGTGGGGCATGACAGCTCTCCGCTCTGAGAGCAGCTCCAGGCAATGGGAAAAACTTGGTCTGGGGAAAGAAAACATGGAGACCTAGAGACTGGCACTAGGTTTGCTCTCAACTTGTCAACACGAGGCTCTAGGATGAGGAGTAGGGCCTGACAGTCTGTGAGTCCCACCCTGATCCATAAAGTCTAAGATGCTCTCCTTCAGCAGCCTTTGTGACCCTGAGGGGCCATAAGTCATGAGGCTTGCTTTCCTGTATTCCCTGCATACATTTTAACTGGTCCCCAGATCTTTCTAGACATTTTCCATGTTGATGGTTGACTCATTAGAGCCGTGCCCGATGGCTGAATTTACTACCTAGAAAAATTGTGCAATAGCAACTAGCACTTGTGTGGAAGTTATTCTGCGCAGGCCCTGCTTAACTGCTTTATATACATTAGTGAATAAAGAAGGTACTGTCATCATTCTCATTTTATGGATAAGGAAACCTGGGCACAGAGTGGTTAAGCAAGTTGCTTAAGGTCACACAGCTGTAAGTGGTAGAGCTAGACTTCAAACCTAGGTGGTTTGGCTCTGGAGCCCATGTGTTAAACCACCACACTTCACTCTGTCATAAAACAAATAATAATAGCAGTGGCACAGTAATACCATATATGGGAACTTCTGGTCATTCTGAACAAGGAGAGTTTTGAGCCCTTAGGAGAGGGGCGATTAAACAAGGAGGCAGGTGGTGGGGGGTTGTCAGAGCATCTTAGGATACTAAGGGGCCATGGAGGATGTCACAGCTACTGTATACATGTATTGCTGCCACTGTATCTATTTCTCTCTAAAAATTAACAGCAACAAAGAAACAGATCATTTGCAACTTTAAAAAGAAGCTAGCAGCTATAGGAATCTGGAAATAATATCCCCTTAACTCAAAGGACTGATGCATTGGTTTAAAAGGGGTTGACTTTAAAGCTGGTATGTGAGTTTACTGGGGCCATTGGCAGGGATGTTAACAATTTATGGAATGCATTTTTGGAAAGGATTAGGGGAAAAACATGTTGTGTCTTACAAACCCAGAGTTAGGAATACAGCTCTAAGGGGTGAGCCTTAAATATCAAGCTTTCAGTATGCATAGTTTTTAAGGGAATCGGTTTGCCTTCCCTCTTCTCTTTCTTTTCTTTTTCGGATCTTACCCAAAGGATCAAATTCAGGCCATACCGGATGTGCCCAAATCATTTCCATCTGACGCCCAGGACAGCCCAGGAGGCCTGGCCTTGAGGAGCAACCCCCAGTGAGCACTATTTGTGAAGGGACCAAGATGGAACCACGTCAGTCTTTTCTGGTCAGGCTGGTCCCGGGCCCCGCCAGCATCGGCTCACGGCTATTCCTCTGTCGGCTGAGTTTTAGAAATAGGCTGCTGTTTACATTCTGGCCATGGACTGAAATAAGAAAAAAGAAGCTTTTCATTTCTATTCTACTTCCCTCCCTCCTTCTCCCTCCCCACTGTACAAATGACATGCTTCCCACCAAGTAGAGGTGATTTATAACAGATGGGTAAACTGAGGCACAGAGCGGTTGACTGACGTGTCCTGGCTCTGCTTGACTGTTGTATAACAAAGAAAGGCACACAGATTTCTCTGTCCAGAGCAAAATGCCTGGTCGCTAAGAGAGTGTTCAATCAAAAGGAAAACACCAGGCTTTTAAAAGAATCCCTTTGTTGCTATTTCTGGGAATGGTGCTTGGAGCCCACCTGCCTGGCCCCAGATTTTCACAGCTCCCTGAAACACAGAGAGCCTTTTAGTTCTGTTTTCACCTCCACAGTGACCAACATTATCAGACAAAATACACCTGGCAGGAAGGATTTCCAGCTGCTCTTGAAGGCAGCAGTGATGGCATCAAGGGCGGAGGTTGGGCACGCTAGTATTTACCATTGAGACAGTGTCCAAACTGAATGAGACGGAAGACGGGACTGGCAGCCCGCGGCAATGGGCCGGGTGTGCACAGAACCTCTGCTTCTGCTGCAAGAGAATCTGATGGGGGAGGCTTGTTCTATTGCAGTGGTCCTACCCCAGGAAGGACCCTTAGACAACCCTACATCCAGCCATCTAAGTTGTTTTCTTTTTTAAAGACTGTATTTTTTTTACAGCAGTTTTAGTTTCACAAAAAAATTGAAAGGAAGGTACAGAGCTTTTCCATATATACACCCCTCCCCCTACACATGTATAGCCTCCCCCAAGATCAGCATCACTCACCAGAGTGGTACATTTGTTACCAAGGATGAACCTACAATGACACCTCATAATCATCCAAAGTCCATAGTTTACCTCAGGATTCATTCTTGGTGGTGTATATTCTATGGATTTGGACAAACATATAATGATATACATCCATCAGTATAATACCATACAGAGTATTTTTATTGCCCTAAAAATCCTCTAGACTCTGCCTACTCATCTCTCCTGCCCCTCCCTGACCCCTGGCAACCACTGATCTTTTTACTATCTCCATAGTTTTGTCTTTTCCAGAATTTCATAGAGTTGGAATCATACTGTATGTAGCTTTTTTCACTTAGTAATATGCATTTCAGTTTTCTCCATGTCCTCTCACGGCCTGATGGCTCATTTCTTTTTAGTGCCAGATAATATTAAATTGTCTGGATGTGTCACAGTTTATTTATCCATTTAGCTACTAAAGGACATCTTTTTTGCTTCCAAGCTTTGGCAGTTATGAACAAAGCTGCTATAAACATCTAGGTGCAGGTTTTCGTGCGGACATAAGTTTTCAGCTATTTTATTTTTATTTATTTATATATATATATATATATTTAAAATTTATTTATTTTATTTATTTATTTTTGGCTGCATTGGGTCTTCATTGCTGCGTATGGGCTTTCTCTACTTGTGGCAAGCAGAGGCTACTCTTTGTTGTCGTGTGCAGGCTTCTCATTGCGGTGGCTTCTGTTGTTGCGAAGCCTGGGCTCTAGGCGCATGGGCTTCAGTAGTTGTGGCACACAGGCTCAGTAGCTATGGCTCACGAGCTCTAGAGCACAGGCTCAGTAGTTGTGGTGCACAGGCTTAGCTGCTCTGCGGCATGTGGGATCTTCCCGGAGCAGGGCTTGAACCTGTGCCCCTGCATTGGCAGGTGGATTCTTAACCACTGCGCCACCAGGGAAGCCCTCAGCTATTTTAAGTAAATACCAAGGAGTGCAACTGCTGGATCATAAGGTAAGAGTATATTTGGTTTTGTAAGAAACCACTAAACTGTCTTGCAAAGTGGCTGTACCCCACTGGTGCGTTCCCACTAGCAATGTATGAGAGTTCCTGTGTATGATGTGGAGCATATTTTCACGTGCTTATTTTCCATCTATGTATCCTTGGTTAGGTGTCTGTTAAGATCTTTGGCCCATTTTTAAATTGTTTCCTTGTTGATTTTTAAGAGTTCTATGTATTTTTGGGTAACAGTCCTTTATCAGATATGTCCTTTGTGAATATTTTCTCCCAATCTGTGGCTTGCCTTCTAAGTCTCTTGACATTGGATCCCCCAGAGCAGAACTTTTTAATTTTAATGAAGTCCAGCTTATCAATTATTTCTTTCATGAATTGTGCCTTTGATGTTGTGTCTAAAAAGATATCACCGTGCCTGAGATCATATAGGTGTTCTCCCGTGTTATTTTCCAGGAGTTTTACAGTTTTGTGTTTTAAATTTAGGTCTATGATCCATTTTGAATTAATTTTTGTGAAGGGATATAAAGTATGTGTCTGGATGCATTTATTTTGCATGTAGATGTCCAATTGTTCCAGAACCATTTCTTGAAGAGACTACCTTTGCTCCAGTGTATTGCCTTTGCTTCTTTGTCAATGATCAGTTGACTATATTTAAAAGGATATACTTCTGGGCTTTCTATTCTATTCCATTGATCTATCTGTCTATTCTTCCACCAATACCACACTATCTTGATTATTGTAGCTTTAAGTTGTCTTAAAGTCAGGTAGCATCAGTCCTACCACTTTGCTCTTCTATTCAATATTGTGTTGGCTATTCTAGATCATTTGCCTCTCCATGTAAACTTCAAAATTAGTTTGTTGATATCTGTAAAATAATGGCTGGAATTTTGACTGGGAATGCATTGAATCTGTAGATCAAGTTGGGAAGAACTGACATCTTGACAATATTGAGTCTCTCTATCGATGAACATGGAGTCAATTTCCTTCATTTTTTAGGATGTTTGAAAAGGACTGGTGAGAGAGGACATCTTTGCCTTGTACCTGATTTTAGTGGGAAAGCTTCAAGTTTCTCACCATTAAGTATAATGTTAGCTCTAAGAGTTTTGCAGTTAGTTTTTAGCAAGTTAAGAAAGTTCCACTCTATTCCCAGTTTACTGAGAGGTGTTTTTATTGAAGTGTATATAAAAATGTTTAATGACTATATACAAAAACATGCAAATATAAATGATGAACTGGAAAAAATGTTTATAATACATAAGACAGTCCAAGAGTTAAAATACTCACTAACAAGATAGCTAAAGGAGGAGTTTTTGGAGATTTTTTTTCATTGAAATATAGTTGATTTACAGTATCATATAAGTTTCAGGTGTACAACGTAGTGATTCACAATTTTAAAAGATTATACTCCATTTATAGTTATTATAAAAGATTGGCTATATTCTGTGTCCTGTACATTTACTGAGAGTTTTTGTCATGTGTGAGTGTTAGGTTTTGCCAAATTCTTTTTCTGCATCTATTGATATGATCACGTGATTTTTCTTTTTTAGTTTGTTGATGTGACGGATTTTTTTTAATATAAAATTCTAAATGCATGAAAAATGTTATTTTAAAGAATAAGATGTTTTCATCATCTAAATTACTTGTTCTTGCTACTTAAATCAAGACTTTACAGAGAGACCTCTGTATTTTGTATCACACAGAGCAATCTGCTCAGTACTGGTCACATTTCATTTTCTAGAAATCAAATAAATCACATCAGTAAGGATTTGTGAGCACCATTTGTGTGCAAAACACAGTGCCTGACATGAAGAAAAATGCCAAGTAGCATATCCCTACAGTAGTGTTTAAAATTTCTACTTTGAAATCATTTTAGAAGTTCCAAAGGAGTTGCAAAGTTAGTGCATAAGGTTGCTGTGCTTCACCCTGCTTTCCCTAATGACAACAGTATACATAACCTTAATAAATTATCCAAACTGGGAAACAACCCTCTAACCTTACAGATGAAAATACGGAAGCTTGGGAAGGCTGGGTGACTTGCCCAGAGGCACACAGTGTGTGAGCAGCTCTGGGGTCTCCCACAGGCACAACCCTCACTCCACTGGGGCAGGCAAAGAGTGACTGGCAATGTCAAGGTTTACTTGAGTCCAACTTCTGACACTGATGAGATGGGTGACTTTGGACAAGTTTCTTAAACTCTCTAAGCATCGGTTTTCTCATCTGTAAAATGGAGATAATAATAGTACCTACCTTGAGGGCTTATTTTGGAGACAGAGAAAATGTATGCAAAATGTTTGATACAATGTCTGACATATAACAAAAATCCAGTTTTATTGGAGGCTTCCTCTGTTCCTGGCACTGTTCCAGGTGCTTTGCATGTTAAAGTATTTGATCCTTATAACAAATCTAGAACGCATCATCATCAGTTTACAAATGAGGAAAGTGAGGCACAAAGATGTCACAGACCTAGTGAGGGACAGAGCTGGGACTCAAAGTTAGGCAGTCTGGGTTGAGGGGTGTTGCTTCAACATCCCACAGTCAAGATTTAAGGAGCAGAACCACCGCAGCTGCTGTTCTAGCACCTTGCCTCTCAGCTGGACCCATTGCCCGACTGGACCAGCTTCTCTAAGCCATCTTACTTGTTCCACCTGCATGTAAACTTGAGGGCAGGCACTTATCATTTGCCCACCATAAGCCTAGTGGCTAATAAGCTACTGAGATGACTTCACTAAGCTCTGGGGCCTTGAAGGAGCTCAGCAATCATCCAGTCTGAGGATTCCTACCTTTCCATCACCAGAAACTCCTTTCATTATCTCCCCACTTTTCTCCACCTCTTGGGTCCCCTTTGTCTGAAGAGATTTTGCTATCAAAATCTTATATTTGTTCATTAGTTGAGCTATGTTTCCATTTTAAAAAATTAATCAAAGATATATACAATTAATAAATAGAGATATTGAGCAGCAAAGGATAACCAATGTCATCACACTGGTTTAAGAGAATTCTAGCCAAAAGCAAACAAAATTTGACATTTTAATGAGCCTATGCAGTCTTAGCAGGCAGGGGTAGGACTTCAATGTGACTTCTAAAAATGCTGAAAATAGCTTGAGGACTCCTAAGGGTTTAGGAATCCCAGGGAATTAATCCAGTCCCAAAAGACTCTAAAGATTCCAGAAAATCCCCTACAAAATATGAATATGCTTTGTTATATGTGCTTTATGTTGGCCTAAATCCCCTTTTCCATATCTTAATCCCATTCTACCTTAAAGTTTGATATTTACATGGGAACCTCTAAAATTTAAGGATATCCAATTGCATTAAAATATTTCTGTGCACATATGGTACCCAGGTGCATAATAAATGTAGAAATCATTATTTCAAAAATAGTGGCATGTTGTTTACTTTCTGGTCATTCAATCTGTCTACGTAGCCACATATTTTCAGCCATTTTCCCTCTCCTATTCAGCCTTTAGTCCCATTTGCCATATTCCTTTCTTTGCTATTAAGTCTGAGGGCCAGTAAACAGGCATTATGTTAGTTAGGGTTCCCCACAGAAACAGAAGCAATAGTGTATATATATATATATATATAGAGAGAGAGAGAGAGAGAGAGAGAGAGACAGAGACAGAGACAGAGACAGAGACAGAGACAGAGACAGACAGACAGAGACAGAGACAGAGACACAGAGAGAGATAGAGACAGAGAAATGGAGACAGAGAGAGGCAGAGAGTTTACTTTAAGGAATGAACTTACATGATTGTGGGGACTGGCAAGTCCAGAATTTGCAGAACAGGCTGGCAGCCTAGAAATTCCAAGAGTTTGATGTAGTGACTCAAGTCTGAAGGGAGTTTGGAGGCTAAATTCCTTCCTCTTACAGGGACTTAAGTCTTTTCTCTTACAGCCTTCAACTGAGTGGATGAAGCCCACCCACACGTGGAGAGTAATCTGTTCTACTCTAAGTTTACTGATTTAGATGTTAATCACATCTTAAAAATATCTTTACAGCAATATCTAGATTGGTTTTGACCAAACAACTGTGCACCATAGCTAGCCATGGTGACACAGAAATGTAACTATCATATGTAAAGGTACTGTATTTAGCCCTGGGGCTGAAAGATGTATATAACCTTGTCCCTGACCTTAAGGAGTTGATAGTCAAGTAGAGAAGTGAAAGAAGTGAAGAAATTATTTTGGCAAACATCATATTCAGAAGTGAATACAAAGCAAGACCAAGAAGGGTAGACTTCAGGCCAGTATGAGAAGGTTATGCTTTAACAGGTACAATTTGAGGTGAATTTTAAAGGCTGAGAAGAGGCTCCCCCAGAGGAAAGGCATCCCAATGATGGAGAAGTGAAAGGATGTGAACAACTGTGAATGGCTTGATATGGCGGAGGTGGGGTGTGTGGGTGTGAGGGTGGAGCCGCTGGGATGAGGATAGAAGGATGCTGAGGCACAGACTGTGAAGTGAGGGGTGTAGAGAGTTCTATAGAGGAAGCAGAAGCTCCCTGCCCACCTCTGGCTGTTTCTATCAGGGAATGGTATCAAGGCCTCCACACAGCAGGCAGTGAGGCTTCCTGGAATTATTCCTGGAAGTGATCACTGACGATTTTGACCCAAGGAGGTGCCTCTGGCACCACCGTGTGGGATAAGGGATGTGCGGGACTCTGGAGGCTCCCCTCTCCCTTTTCGAGTTAAGCACTCCAACGCTGTACATATTTCATGGGGCTTTTTGACTTCCGGTCAGTGGCTTTTTCTCATGATGGCCCCCTTTTCTGGGCAGCCTTCATGCTTGCCTCAGTCCAGGAGCTGTGGGAGGCACTGGACTGTCAGAACATTCCAACCTCACTGCCTGTTTACACTTCCCCACTCTTCCTTCAGACAGTCCTCCTCTAGGTGAGACAAAATAAAAATAGTGCTGGAGAGGTTCACACCTTAATGTGATCAGAGAGCACCTTAATTGGGACCATTTGTTATCCAGCTGGTTCTGCCTGGTGAGCCAAATTCCCTGGCCAGAGCCCCAGGCTTGGGGGGTGGGAGGCAACTGCAGCTGGGTGGAGGGGTCTGAGCAGGGGCTGGGGGCATAGGTAGAGTTCTCGTATAGGGTATGACTTACGTGCCTCAGTGAGAATCTGGGGAGGAAGGACGAGTGAGGGATGATGTGCCCAAGACCCTTCATGCATCTGAACATAGGTGTGAGGACCCTCTTCCCTCTGATGGGTCCTGGTGCAGTTAGTATAGGAGGAGTTCTTCTGGAGGAGAAACTAAAATAAAAGCAAGACAAACACGAAATCTTCTTTCCCTCATTCTTCTCCCAAAGTTTTGGAAACAGTCGTTCCTTCCGTATGAGCTAAAGTTAGCTCTTTCACATTAACGTGGAGTGGAAAGAAATAACATCAAATGAATGGTCGACTACATCAATGAACGTTTTCAGTTCTGGATAGGGAAATTGACATTTTAGGTAAAATAATGTATATGGCAAGTTGGGAAGTTCAATATTTTTTGCAAAATAACTTTTACTCTCTTAAAATATCAGAAAAGTGGGACTTCCCTGGTGGTCCAGTGGTTAAGAATCCGCCTTCCAAAGCAGGGGATGCAGGTTCGATCCCTGGTCAGGGAACTAAAATCCCACAGGCTGTGGGGCAACTAAGCCCACGCACTCTAGAGACCACGCGTTTCAACTAGGGAGAAGCCCGAACACTGCAAGGAAGAGCCTGTGTGCAGCAACTAAGACCCGATGCAGCCAAATAAATAAATTAAATATTTTTAAAAATTAGAAAAGCAGAACAAAGATGTCCTATGCAAAAAGGTAAGCTTTATAAATAAGCAGGGAAATAAAGGTACAGGATCAGTGAACTGGGAAGACTTGAGAGATCATCCAGCTCACAGAGGAAGATCTCTGCTCAGAGAGGCTGTTTGCTTTACTAAGTTCACACAGCTAACAAGTAAAATTAAGGGAGAAACATTTTGACCATTGCTTTTCCATTTTGGAAGCCTACTTGACAATGTGATGGAACTTTCAGGAATCCATACAGCAAAAAATGAGGCAATTTCACTCCATTTTTCGCTGGCTCGTTTTGGTGGACTGTATACACAATTCACCACCAGACACCATTGTATAGTCTGAAAAGAGTAAGGAGTGAAAGAGATTTTATGCTCAATCTCTCAGTAGAGGAAAGCACTGTGATATGCATCCCCAAGGGTATGATTGAATTTTGGGGGGCTTTAGGTGTGTTAGTGGGATTTGTGGCATGAAAAGAGATAAAAGAGGAGTTAAAAGGAATTGCTGCTTTCTGGAGATCAAGAATGCCCTGAAGTCAAACATAAATACACTGAACTCTGGTCTACTCTTCTTATAAGGTAGGTGCCATCAATTGGTTACTTTTGTGAGGAAAGGATGTGTTCTATCTAAAAGGGAGACATAATTAGTTTGTTGAACTAAATGACTCTTGCTATAGACTGAATGTTTGTGTCCCCTGTCCCCAAATTCATATGTTAAATGCTAATGCCCAATGTGATGGTATTTAGAGGTAGGGCTTTGGGATGATAGGGTCATGAGGGTGGAGCCCTCGTGAATGGGATTAGTGCCCTAGAAAAAGAGGCCCTAGAAAGATCCTTACTCCTTCTACCATGTGAGAACGCAGCAAAAAACTGTCCATCTATGAACCATGAAGAAGGCTCTCACCAGACACCAGATCTGCTGGCATGTTAATCTTGGACTTCTAAGAACTAAAAGAAATAAATTTCTGTTGTTTATTAGCTGCCCAGTATATGGAATTTTTTTTTTTTAATGGCAGCGTGAATGGACTCAGACAACTCTTTGTGAAGGGATGTTGTAACAAGTCACCAAAGAAATATGAAAACAGCTGGGCTATGCAAAAAACTTGCATATTTACCATGATATTTGTTGAAGTGGAATTTTACCTGGCAATAGCATAATGAAAACACAGAAGTTCTTTCCTTTTCAGCAAATAATTTGTTGGGTTTTATACAGTCTTAGGCTTTGACACAGATCTTCATAACCCTTCCATCATGAAACCAGGATGGAACCCATCTCCCTACCCCAGGGATATGGGAGATATGGATATGGGAGAAGAGATGAAACTGACTAATTATTGGTGATGATGGGGCTGTAGGTCAAAGGTAGGGACAGGGGGATACTTTAAAGATTTTGAACACTTTCTGTTTTGTCAAAGAGACCCTGAGGCACCCCAGATAACCCAAGCAAGAAGCAAAATGAGGGCTCCTTTGCCTCCAGTCAGATATCTGTGCAGGTCAGGGGAGCAGCCTCACAAGAGTCAGAGAGATAGGCTGTCTTCCTGCCCAGTCACCATGAGATGACAGAGTCAGAGGGTCACTCAGATCTGTTTGTTGATACTTGAGCCCCCTAAACTCCAGAGTGACTTCTTGAAGAGGAGGAGAGCAGGAGGATTCTATAGAGGGCAGCCTTATGAAGACTCTGGGGGTCCCCAGCTGGCTCTGGCCCTGTACACAGCCACTCAGCAGTATTATTCAATACTGTTCACTGGCAGAATATTGAGGGAGTTAGAAGGGCTGTGAAGGTTCTCCCCATTCCTAAGGGTATGTATTGACACAGAACCAGTCAATAGAAATGCAAGTGACCAAGACATTTACCCTCAACCTCAGCTGCCCAGAGACAGCACAAACACCCTTGCCAACTCTTTGGTGAGACACGCATCCAATCATAGAACTGGAAGCAGCTCAGCAATCACCTTGAACGAATCCTCTTTCCAATTTACAGATGAAGGAAAAGTGCCCAGAGAAGAGAAGTTCTGTACCATCAGAATTAGGAAGAGGCAGAGTTGGGAGTTGGAGTAGAACCCCAGGCTTCTGGAGTCAACCAGCACTCCCTTTCCTGTCCATGCTACCTGCCTCTTCTTCTGAGTTATGGGAAGGAATGAAGTGACAGAGGCCAAATAACCCTACATTCTGGGTTTTAATCTCCTCTCTGATGTAATTAGAGCTTCGAAATAGTCAAGACAGTGTTCAGCTTTGCCTATTTTTCTGCCCACACACTGACAGAAGAACAAAATCACAAGAATAGCATAAGGATAGCCTTGCCCTTCAACTATACATGTGTTTTCCCAACATGGTTATGCCAGCCTGTCTTCCACTCTTAGTGCAGCTTTCTCATTAAATCTATGCACCATAGAGCATGGAGGTTAAAGCAGAAGTGCTGGAGCCAGACTGTCTGGGTTTGAACCCCACCATTGCCCCTGCTGGCTGTGTGACCTTGGGTAAGTCCCTTAACCCCTCTCTCCTTTAGTTTACTTTCCGGGAAAGTAAGGAGGTAGGACCAGGTCCTTTCAAAGGTGCTGCTTAGCTCTGATGTGACTGTGATTTTATTTACTAAAAAAATGTGAGAAATGACCAATATGCCAGTTGGAGGAGGGGATGGGTCAGGGGAGCAAGCATCGGGAGAGAAAGATGGACCAAAGAGCCTTTTCACTCCACTGAAAAACAGCTGCTCTTGTTTCCCTTTGCCTTGCCTGGGGGTGTCCCTGACAACAGAGGAAGAGGAACACAGGAACTTTGAACTGTTGTTTTATAGGAGGACTGTGTGGTCATGTACTTGAACAGGAAGCAGGGTTACAACAAAGAGCAGTGAATCAGTGACTGGCTAAGAGTTCAATGATGACTGGATATTTGGCCCCAGGCTGGGGATCAATGAAATCTAAAACCTTGGGATGTATCAGCTGGGGTGGATTAAGTAATTGCCAGGGTTACCCTGGTAACTAGTCTGGAAGCCATCATCAGGGGACTTGGAACTAATGAACCAGATTTGCTGGAAATAGGGCCCAGGAATATGCATTTTAACCAGCACCTCAGATTGACTTTTTAGGGTTAAATTAGTTTTTTTTAATTAAAGACAAAGAAAAGTTATTGAAAGCAGCAAGGGAAAAACGACAAATAACATACAAGGGAACTCCCAGAAGGTTAACAACTGATTTCTCAGCAGAAACTCTACAAGCCAGAAGGGAGTGGCATGATATACTTAAAGTGATGAAAGGGAAGAACCTTACAACCAAGATTACTCTACCCAGCAAGGATCTCATTCAGATTCAATGGAGAAATCAAAAGGTTTACAGACAAGCAAAAGCTAAGAGAATTCGACACCACCAAACCAGCTCTACAACAAATGCTAAAGGAACTTCTCTAAGTGGGAAACACAAGAGAAGAAAAGGACCTACAAAAACAAACCCAAAACAATTAAGAAAATGGTCAGAGGAACATACATATCGATAATTACCTTAAACATGAGTGGATTAAATGCTCCAACCAAAAGACACAGGCTTGCTGAATGGATGCAAAAACAAGACCCATATATATACTGTCTACGAGAGGCCCACTTCAGACCTAGGGACACATACAGACTGAAAGTGAGGAGATGGAAAAAGATATTCCATGCAAATGGAAATCAAAAGAAAGCTGGAGTAGCAATATTCATATCAGATAAAATAGACTTTAAAATAAAGAGTGTTATAAGAGACAAGGAAGGACACTACATAATGATCAAGGGATCAATCCAAGAAGAAGATATAACAATTATATATGCACCCAACACAGGAGCACCTCAATACATAAGGCAACTGCTAACAGCTGTAAAAGAGGAAATCAACAGTAACACAATAATAGTGGGGAACTTTAACACCTCACTTACACCAATGGACAGATCATCCAAACAGAAAATAAATAAGGAAACAGAAGCTTTAAATGACACAATAGGCCAGATAGATTTAATTGATATTTATAGGACATTCCATCCAAAAACAGCAGATTACACTTTCTTCTCAAGTGCGCATGGAACATTCTCCAGGATAGATCACATCTTGGGTCACAAATCAAGCCTCAGTAAATTTAAGAAAATTGAAATCATATCAAGCATCTTTTCTGACCACAACACTATGAGATTAGAAATGAATTACAGGGAAAAAAATGTAGGAAACACAAACACATGGAGGCTGAATAATGCGTTACTAAATAACCAAGAGATCACTGAAGAAATCAAAGAGTGGGATCAAGTGGGATTTATCTCAGAGATGCAAGGATTCTTCAGTATATGCAAATCAATCAATGTGATACACCATATTAAAAAATTGAAGAATAAAAACCATATGATCATATCAATAGATGCAGAGAAAGCTTTTGACAAAATTCAACACCCATTCATGATAAAAACCCTCCAGAAAGTGGGCATAGAGGGAACCTACTTCAACATAATAAAGGCCATATACGACAAACCCACAGCAAACATCATTCTCAATGGTGAGAAACTGAAAGCATTTCCTCTAAGATCAGGAACGACACAAGGATGTCCACTCTCACCACTATTATTCAACACAGTTTTTGAAGTCCTAGCCATGGCAACCAGAGAAGAAAAAGAAATAAAAGGAATACAAATTGGAAAAGAAGTAGTAAAACTATCACTGTTTGCAGATGACATGATACTATACATAGAGGATCCTAAAAATGCCACCAGAAAACTACTAGAGCTAATCAATGAATTTGGTAACGTTGCAAGACACAAAATTAATGCACAGAAATCTCTTGCATTCCTATATACTAATGATGAAAAATCTGAAAGAGAAATTATGGAAACACTCCCATTTACCATTGCAACATAATAAAGCCCATATACAACAAACCCACAGCAAACATCATTCTCAATGGTGGAAAACTGAAAGCATTTCCTCTAAGATCAGGAACAAGACAAGAATGTCCACTCTCACCACTATTATTCAACATAGTTTTGGAAGTCCTAGCCACGGCAATCAGAGAAGAAAAAGAAATAAAAGGAATACAAATTGGAAAATAAGAAATAAAATTGTCACTGCAGATGACATGATACTATACACAGAGAATCCTAAAGATGCCACCAGAAAACTACTAGAGCTAACCAATGAATTTGGTAAAGTTGCAGGATACAAAATTAATGCACAGAAATCTCTTGCATTCCTATACACTAATGATGAAAAATCTGAAATAGGAATTAAGGAAACACTCCCATTTACCACTGCAACAAAGAGAATAAAATACCTAGGAATAAACCTACCTAGGGAGACAAAAGACCTGTACGCAGAAAACTATAAGACACTCATGAAAGAAATTAAAGATGATACCAACAGATGGAGAGCTATACCACGTTCTTGGATCAGAAGAATCAATATTGTGAAAATGACTATACTACCCAAAACAATCTACAGATTCAATGCAATCCCTATCAAATTACCAATGACATTTTTTACGGAACTAGAACAAAAAATCTTAAAATTTGTATGGAGATACAAAAGACCCCGAATAGCCAAAGCAGTCTTGAGGGAAAAAAATGGAGCTGGAGGAATCAGACTCTCTGACTTCAGACTATATTACAAAGCTACAGTAATCAAGACAATATGGTACTGGCACAAAAACAGAAACATAGATCAATGGAACAAGATAGAAAGCCCAGAGATAAACCCACACACCTATGGTCAACTAATCTATGACAAAGGAGGCAAGGATATACGATGGAGAAAAGACAGTCTCTTCAATAAGTGGTGCTGGGAAAACTGGACAGCTACATGTAAAAGAATGAAATTAGAACACTCCCTAACACCATACACAAAAATAAACTCAAAATGGATTCGAGGCCTAAATGTAAGACCGGACACTATAAAACTCGTAGAGGAAAACATAGGAAGAACACTCTTTGACATAAATCACAGCAAGAGATTTTTTGATCCACCTCCTAGAGTCATGAAAATAAAAACAGAAATAAACAAATGGGACCTAATGAAACTTAAAAGCTTTTGCACAGCAAAGGAAACCATAAGCAAGACGAAAAGACAACCCTCAGAATGGGAGAAAATATTTGCAAAGGAATCAACGGACAAAGGATTAATCTCCAAAATATATAAACAGCTCATGCAGCTCAATACTAAAAAAACAAACAACCCAATCCAAAAATGGGCAGAAGACCTAAATAGACATTTCTCCAAAGAAGACATCCAGATGGCCAAGAAGCACATGAAAAGCTACTCAACATCACTAATTATTAGAGAAATGCAAATCAAAACTACAGTGAGGTACCACCTCACACCAGTTAGAATGGCCATCATCAAAAAATCTACAAACAACAAATGCTGGAGAGGGTGTGGAGAAAAGGGAACCCTCTTGCACTGTTGGTGGGAATGTAATTTGAAACAGCCACTATGGAGAACAGTATGGCAGTTCCTTAAAAAACTGAAAATAGAATTACCATATGTTCCAGCAATTCCACTACTGGGCATATACCCAGAGAAAACCATAACTCAAAAAGACACATTCACCCCAACGTTCATTGCAGCACTATTTACAATAGCCAGGTCATGGAAGCAACCTAAATGCCCATCGACAGGCAAATGGATAAAGAAGATGTGGTTCATATATACAATGGAATATTACTCAGCCATATAAAGGAACGAAATTGGGTTATTTGTTGAGACATGGATGGATCTAGAGACTGTCATACAGAGTGAAGTATGTCAGAAAGAGAAAAACAAATATCATATATTAACACATGTATGTGGAACCTAGAAAAATGGTACAGATGAACCGGTTTGCAGGGCAGAAGTTGAGACACATATGTAGAGAACAAACGTATGGACAGCAAGGGGGGAAAGCGGCGGTGGGGGTGGGGAAGGTGGTGTGATGAATTGGGAGATTGAGATTGACATGTATACACTAATGTGTTTAAAATTGATGACTAATAAGAACCTGTTGTATAAAAAAATAAATAAAATAAAATTCAAAATAAAAAAATAAAGATTTCTTTCTTTTTCTTTCTTTCTTTTTTTTTTTGGCTGCATCGCAACACGTGGGATCTTAGTTCCCCGACCAGGTATCAAACTGGTGCCCCCTGCAGTGGAATCGTGGAGTACTAGTCACTGGACCGCCAGGGAATTCCCTTTAGGCTTAAATTTCAGAATGACTGATGTGGTCCTTCGCCTCACTTTTAAACAGCAATCAGCTAGTTCTTTTTTCTCTGCTTCCTTCTACACAGGGAGCTAGAAAGTAGGCATAAGGAATACTTGTGGGTGGGTAAGAAAGGGCCAGGAAATTCTCAAGTCCTCAGGCAAAGATAGATTTGATTCCCTTCTGCCTGTTGCCCCACAAAATGTGTTAACGCTGGTGTACACATGGTCTCTGGTGTTGCCAAGATGAGGAGAAAGGCTTCTTGAGAAAGGAGACCCTTGCTCTTCACAGGCTTCATGGAGCAGGTCAGAAGGGGCCTTGGATGGTCTTGTTCCAGAAGAAGCTGCTCCCTCACCACTGTCACCCCCACCCCTGCTCCCACCATAGCAGAGTCCTAACCTCTCATGAAAGCAGTTTCTCTGAGGTCAAGGACTGAGAACAAACTGCAAATAAAAACATCAGTCTTCTTAGCAGCTGGCTCACTTGAGGCTACTCCAGGGAGAAGACAAACCACTGTATAAGGAGGAACAGCTTGATTTGGGGCATGTATAAATTAGGAAATGTGTAGTACTAAATGGAAAAATAATAGGTGGTTTTATTTGCAGAGCTGATAGACAAATTTGGCATTCTGTGTGCTCAGAATTTTTTTTTAAATTGGAATATAGTTGCTTTACAATGGTGTGTTAGTTTCTGCTGTACAACGAAGTGAATCAGCTATACGTATACATATATCCCCTCCTTCTTGGACCTCCCTCCCCACCCCCATTCCCCTCATCTAGGTCATCATATAACACCGAGCTGAGCTCCCTGTGCTATACCGCAGGTTCCCACTAGCTATCTGTTTTACACATGGTACTGTATTTATGTCAAACCTAACCTCCCAGTTCATCCCACCCTCCCCAGATGCAGACGTAGAGAACGGACACTTGGACTCAGACTTTTAAATATTTATAACCGAGAACCTACAGGAGTAATGTTCTTGCAGAGACCTTTCTGACGGAATACTGCAAACTCCAAAGTGCCCTTTGCTAAGTCCTTCTGCAAATCCATTCAACACCTTTTTAAAAATAACGGCTAAATATTCCTGGGTCACCTTAGTAACTACTGTATGGTAATACTTTGAATGCTGCCAGAGATCCAGGGGCCTGGGATACACCCAAAATACAGGGGAAACTACCCAGCAAAGAGGTCCCTTTGCTAATAAGCAAGTGGACATGCTAAACCTATTGCAGATTAACATGGAGGAACCAAAGAATCTCCTCCCCGATGCATTTTGCGTGAGGTGGGCCCTGGAGACCCATTCTGGAAGTATTTCAGGGAGCATGAGAGACTCATGTTTTCTTATGACTCAGGCAGCTCTTAGGGAGTCCTGACCAAACCCTAACTCCCAAGAAGAGGTTTCTTCGGAGTGTTGAGACTTTGGCACTTGTCCTTCCCAGAGTGTCCTAGAGAGGGGAGGAGCTGACCCAGAACTAGACGCTGCATTATAGTGCCTCCCTAATGCCCACAGTACTCGCTAGTGGGAGTTCCTGGTCCCCACTGGCCCACACTGCATCCTGGGAAACAGTCCTAGGGGAATGTAAGCAACTTGCCTAAAGTCCCAGTAAAGCAAGTGGCAAGGCGAAGATTCAAACTCACATCTTTCAAACCCCAAAGTTGCACTGCAGCAGAGGAAAAGTGCCATGGGACATTTTCAAGCAATTATGAAAGTAATAATATGCTTTTCGATATTGAGGAGTGCTTCGCCAAATTTCAGATTTAATTACAAATAGATTTACTTGTTTATAAATTAAGGCTGATAACATCCACTCACAGAGTTACGCTGAGTACTTAATGAACTAACATGTAAGTCAAGCACCCTACATTTTTTTCTGGAACATAGAAAACTCATAAAATGTGAGAGCTATTAGTTCTATTGTGTTTGGGGAGTGGAAACAAATGAATGGGTAGGTGAAGTATGCACATCATTTTCTATGACCCAATACAGAGACAAATCTATTGTGTTTGGGGAGTGGAAACAAATGAATGGGTAGGTGAAGTATGCACATCATTTTCTATGACCCAATACAGAGACAAATCAATGATTTGGGGGAATTAAATGTGGTACAATTGTCTCCCTATCCGATTTGGACTTGACAAATCTTTAAACCAGCCGACCAACAAAGAAAAAAAGATTTTTTAGGGATGATTTTAAGAGATTGGATGGGGGTGTACTCAAGACTGTTTTGAATTGTGAAGCAAATACAAACAATAAAAGGGCTGCAAAAAAGAACATAATAGCCAACCTGCCAAGACCAGAAAGAGAAAAAATATCCATCCTTCATTCTGCAAGAAATGAGCACCCACCACATGGTGAGAAGTATGCAGCCCTGATCTGTGCACCTCTCAGGAGGGCATTTCTGGTGCTAGAGACTAGATTGGACGCTCCATGGGCACAGACAAGTCACAGCACATTTCTTTAACAACAAGGAAAAACCATCCCAGAGGAACCAGTTTAGGAGAAGATAGTAACATAGCCCCAAAATTTTCAGCAGTAACAGCTGCTTCTACTGTCAACATTTCTTCCGAAGTCGTTGTATTTATTAGGCAAGATTTTGTAAATACAATTTTATTGAAATTGTGACATGTGGTGTTTTGAATAGAGAATGTGAGACAAATATGATTATTCCTGCTAATCAAAATATGAAAAAAATGAGGGGTTTATTTGGGGGGGTGGGGTCCTCTTTTTTTTTTTTTTTTTTTTTTTTTTTGCGGTACGCGGGCCTCTCACTGTTGTGGTCTCTCCCATTGCGGAGCACAGGCTCCGGAAGCGCAGGCTCAGTGGCCATGGCTCACGGGCCCAGCCGCTCCGCGGCATGTGGGATCTTCCCAAACCGGGGCACGAACCCGTGTCCCCTGCATCGGCAGGCGAACTCTCCACCACTGCGCCACCAGGGAAGCCCAGGAGGGGTCCTCTTTACTTATGTAGCTGTTGGAGTTTGTAGAAAGGAATATCAGAAAAATGTTTGCAATTTCAAAGAGTACCTGTGGCCAACCTTTACCTAACAATGCAGATTAAATTTAACCCCAAATGGATTAAAAACCTAAATGTAAGACCTAAAACTATAAAACTCTTAGAAGAAAACACAGGGTAAAGCTTTAGGACATTGGATTTGGTGATAATTTCTTGGATATGACACCAAAGGCACAGGCAAGAAAAGAAAAAATAAATAGACTGGGCTTTAAGAAAAGTTTAAAATGTGTGCCACAGAAGACACAATCAACAGAGTAAAAAGACAACCCACAGGATGGAAGAAAATCTGTGCAAATCATATATCTGACAAGAGATTAATATCCAGAATATATGGAGAACTCATAAAACTCAACAACAAAAACACCCAGCTTGATTCAAAAATGGACAAAGGACTCAAAAAGACATTTCTCCAAAGAAGATTACAAAAGGCCAATAAGCACATGAAAGATGCTCAACATCACTAATTATCAGGGAAACACAAATCAAAACTACAAAGATATACTACCTCACACCCTTTAGGATGGCTATTATAAAAAAAAACAAAACACGGAAAATAACAAGTGTTAGGATGTGAAGAAACTGGAACTTCTGTGTACTGTTGAGGAGGTAAAATGGTACAGCAGCGATGGAAAACAGTATGGTGGTTTTCAAAAAATTAAATATGGAACTGCCATGTGATCTAGCATTCCACTTCTGGCTATAAACCCAAAATAATTGAAAGCAGTATCTTTTAAAAACAATTTTATTGAGGTATAGTTGATTTACAATGTCATGTTAATTTCTGCTATACAGTCAGTTCTACATACATATATATTCATTTTCATGTTCTT
The DNA here is from genome assembly GCF_949774975.1 of Lagenorhynchus albirostris. Classification (NCBI taxonomy): domain Eukaryota; kingdom Metazoa; phylum Chordata; class Mammalia; order Artiodactyla; family Delphinidae; genus Lagenorhynchus; species Lagenorhynchus albirostris. Next base: position 18,136,945 of record NC_083102.1, on the reverse strand, counting down.
TTCCTTTATGGTTTATCACAGGATATTGAATATAGTTCCTTGTGCTACACATTAGGACCTTGTTGTTTATCCATACTATATATAATAGTTTGCATGAAAGCAGGGTCTTGAAGAGATATTTGCACACCTATGTTCATAGCATCATACTGTGCCTAACATCTAAAAAGTCCCTGGTACCTTCAAGGAGATGGATACTAATGGAGACCTCAGAGCCGATCTAATACACACACACACACACACACACACACACACACACACACACACACACACACACCATCAGTCTTGTTACATCATAGTGACACCTCATTTTTTGACCAAAAACTACGATTACTCAGTTTGATGGCAGCTGGGACCACTAGTTATTCATCTAATAGTCTCCTCAGAGTGAACATACAGGGACTGTTCCATGAACAGTGTCCAATGAGTATTTCCTCATTGACTTAGTCATTGATGGAGGATCCCCTTGAGTCACAGGACTTTGGTCTGAATAACTTATAGCTGTTTCCAAAAACTCAAGCCACTTTCATTTGCCAGCTCTGTGTTCTTGGCAAATAAGTTTACAGCTCAGGGCCTTCTCCATGCCATGGAAGTAATACAAAGTTTGGGGGATGTTTTGAGGATAAATGGAATAATGTATAAATACGTGGTATGATTATTTATTATTATCATTTAGATGGCTACCCGTAGGCTGTGAAAGTAATTTCACACCAAGCTTTCCCAGAATGTTTGGATTCATGAAAGTTAACTGGAATAAGTTTTTGTCTTCATAAAGTAGACATTTCTCATTTGTTGCATTAGTCCTAGAATGTTGATTAAAAATTCAGTTACACACTAGGACAATTTGAGGGATTAATAAAAAGGGTGACAATTTGACAGAGATTTTACAGTTCCCAGCTTTTTCGTTAATTTGCGAAGCAAAGGAATGCTATTGAGACTGAAACGAGAGGGAGGTAGAGATTTTAAATGGAAGGTACCATGACGGGTATCTGAAGTTTCTTTTGGATTAGGCTCTGATTAAAGAATGGAAAATATTTTTGCAATGAAAATTCTTGTCATTAAGCCAAACACCTTTGTTGGATTAGGTTCCTCTTGGGAGAGCTGAAGCTCCCTCCTGGGCAAGGCACCTCATCTCTTTAAGGGCTGACATCCCATCTGTAACCAATAATCTCAATATGGATCTGTCTGAGCCTCGTAGTTGTAGGATTTAATTTTTTAAAATAGATTGGTGTAGGATTAAATTGCCAAGAAAGAGTTAAATATTTGTGTCTTCATATTGGCCATTCTTTAATCACAAAAGTATATATTTTGTACACTTCTACAAAATATATTTATATGTTCAGTTACAAAGTATGTTTACATGTTTCATTATAAAAGTATGGTATTTTGTACATTTCTACAAAATATATTTACTTGTGAAAATTTAGAAAATGCAGAAAAGCATAAAATAGAATAAAAAATCCCCCATAATCATATTTCATTTTTGAGCCTATCTTTTTAATCTTCTTTCTATGTATATACATACATATATATATACACACACATTTATATGTTAGATTTGTATAATATATGGAATACACACTTTTAATGAGCTCATATTTACAAACTGCTAGGAACTGTTTTTTAATTTAGTGTCTCATGAACATTTGCCCGTGTCATTAAACATTCTCCTGCTGAATGATTGTAGGTGGCTGTAGAATAACCCATTGCCGTGGGTTTTGGTGTGGTCTGGCCTCAGGGTTCCAGGAGCCCTTCGCTGGGCCAGGCTGGTTAGCACTTCCCTGACCTTCTGTGCTCTAGAGGAACATGTGTTCTGGTGAGAACATCCCATGGTGGGATGCTTGCTGGCATCCTCTGCTGGGCCCACTGTCACTCTCTGTGCTGTCCCCTGGGGTTCAACAGAATCGGCAGCACCAGCCTCTCACGCCCGAGGACTTTGACAACCTGGAACCGCTCCTTGGAGGGTGGGAGGATGCCTTTGGTCATGGCCATCCCACATACTGAGGGAGGCAGCCTGACCAGGAGTTAATACCACATGCTCTGGTGTCTGGCTGACTGGCCTTGAATCCCTGCCCCACTATGCACCAGCTGTAGGACCTCAGGTAAGGTGCCTAACCTCTCTGGGTGAGAGAAGATAATAATAACAGTGCCTACTTCATAGAGTTGTTGTGAGAATTAAATAAGAAATTCATGCAAAGCTTAGCACAGTGCCTGGCAAATTATAAGAGCTCAGTAGATGTTAGCCATTATCATTGTCGCCTCGGTGTCCCTGTGAAGGTGGGGGAAGTTTGATGGGAAAACAAGAGGGGGTAAGGTACAGAGATGACTCAGAGGAAGGAAGAATGTAGGAAGGATTCTGGCAATGGTGGTGGGAGGGGCAATGTGATGGTTAATTTTATGTGTCAGCTAGGTCATAGTACCCAGATATTTGGTCAAACGCCTGTCTAAATGTCACTGTGATGTGTTTTCTTTTTTTTTTTTAAAGATGTGATTAACATTTAAATCAGTAGACTTTGAGTAAAGCAAATTACCCTCCATAATGTGGGTGAGCCTCATCCAATCAGTTGAAGGCTTAAGAGAAAAAAGACTGACTTCCCTCCAGGAAGAGGGATTTCTACTTCCAGACTGCCTTGAACTTGAACCGCAACATCAACTCTTCTCTGATCTCCAGCCTGCCAGAGATTTTGGCCTTACCAGCCCTCATAATCATGTGAGCCAATTCCTAAAAATCTCTTTAAAAAAATGTATTTTTAATATAAAAAATATATATATTATATTTTATATTTTTATATTTTAATATAAAAATATTATATATGTATATATATATACCCTTGAACATCACAGGTTTAAACTGTGCAGATCCACTTATATGTGTATATTTTTCAACAGTAAATAATACGGTATTACAAAAAACCAAGATTGGTTGAATCCGTGGATGCAGAACCATGGATACAGAGGAACCTCATGCATGGAGGGCTGACTATATGTAATACATGGATTTTCGACTGTAGAGAGGATCGGTGTCCCTAACCCCTGCCTTGTTCAAAGGTCAACTATATATATATATACATACATATGCAGATATATATATCCTATTGATTCTTTTTCTCTGGAGAACCATAACTAATATAGGTTGTTATCTAAAGTGTAAGGAAAAATAGAGAAAGGTAAACAGAGGTGAATGCTCAGATAAGATCAGTTGAAGAGTAAAGGGGGGTGGTTATTTGATATATTCAGAGCAGAAGCCATATCCTATTTATCTCTGTAGCCTTTACACAGTTCCTTGTATATAAGTACCAATAAAAGAAAGGAGAAAGAAGGGAAGGAAGAAGGGGAAGAGGGAGGGAGGAAGGAAGGAAGGAAAGGAGGAAGGAAGGGAGGGAGGGAGGGAGGAAGGAAGGAAGGAAAGGAAGGAAGGAAGGAAGGAAGGAAGGAAGGAAGGAAATGGAAGGAAGGAAGGGAGGGAGGAAGGGAGGGAGGGAGGAAAGGAGGGAGGGAGGAAGGAAGGAAGGAAGGAAAGGAAGGAAGGAAGGAAGGAAATGAAGGAAGGAAGGGAGGGAGGGAGGAAGGGAGGGAGGGAGGGAGGAAGGGAGGGAGGGAGGGAGGAAGGAAGGAAGGAAGGGAGCAGAGAAGTGAGGGGAGACAGGAGAGAGGGATAGAGGGAGAAAATGAAGTCCCAAGGGAGGCTTGAGGCAAGACTGCTCTAGCTGCCCTTTTCTCTTTTTAATCCTTGAAATAATGCCTGAAGTATTCCTCTTCTGCATACTTTAGAATCAAGCAACAAGCACAAATCTCTTACCATGTCCCCACCAAAACTTCTGCTTCATCAGGCACCACTCTCATTTATATCACTTGAAGGTCTGGCCAACAATATCCCCTTTTTAACTTAAAGTATTTCGTCTGAAATCTGTCGTGGCACAGCCATAACTCTCTGCTTTGACTGGATTGGCTGGAGAGATGGCACAGGGAAGACGAATGCTCAGATTGCTGGGCAATCACACCCTGACCACCAGAATTCCCCCCTGTGGTTTCCGTTGGATACATGCATTGCTTTCTGTCCCTGGCATGCTCTGGAGTCACCCACGAAGCAGCCACATTCCTGTCCGGGGCACAGGGGCTGTGTCCTCTGAAAAACATCCCACCAGGCACAATACCTGGAGGATATTCTGGAATGGAAGTAGAAACAAAAGGTGATGGGTTATCCTTTTATTATCTTCATTTTGTGGATCCTCAGGACTCCATTAAGAGTGGGTTTTCTCTTTTGTGGTGGTATTGCAAAGGTCTGGGGAGACTCTGATGCTCAGAGATCCGCCCCACCATAGCATCAGAGTCCTTTAGTTAAGGTTTGATTTGTATCAAGATAGAAACCTACCCCTGAAAAAAGAGCACTTTAAGGTGGAATCAGGCATGTCTTAGTGTAGTTTTCATAATAGAGGGAGAGAAGGCATTGAAACCCAAGACACAAGAAAACACACCTGAGAATAAACTTTGTTTTTTTTCTAATTTGGCCTAGGATCATTCTCACTCACTCACTCACTCATGCAATTTATTCAAGGTTTTATCAAGAGTCTGTCATGTGCAAGGCACTCAGGTATACAAAATGTGAGAGGAACTTTAAGCCCACCTTTTACATTGACACATCAAGTTCTGGAGATTTCCCAAAATTACTTCCAAGCAAGTCAACGCAGGGAAGTAAGTGACATTTGTGTTCATTTTCCGCTCTCCCACCTTTTAGCCCTCATTCCCTGGGCGCCCTGTAGACACACCTCTTTGGGAGTTCTATTGAATGCTCGCCTAGAGTCTACACTGATTTGTGAATTTCCACTCCAATCCAAACTCACCTGACCTGGGTCCTGTTTCTTCTCACCTGGAAAATAACCATAGCACAGTTTCCTTTTAAGGGGTTTAGTTGACAATGTGGTTGGCTCCCCAACATCCAGTTGCCCCAGATGTGGAGAGGATGCTGAATGACAGACCGTGTATGTGACTGAGAGCAGGGACCTCCAGGAGATGCAGTATTTCTTGGACTGTGTTCTGTGGAACATGAGTTTGGGGAGATATTTACAAGTACTCAATAAAGAATTTGTTTCTCAATTGAATGAGCATGAGAAATATGACATATGATATCCTCCCTTAGAAATTCCCAAGAAACATTAGTATAAGTAAATGCTTGCTATTCTGCAGTAAAGAAACTCATTTAATTTAGTTTAACTTAATAATAATCCCAGGTGGAAAAATTACTTTTTTCCTATGGAATGATGAGCCACAGAACACCAGTTTGGAAAAGGCACACACCCAAGCTAATGAAGTGAAAAAAAGAAGTGGAGATGGAGGGATTTCAGATGACTCCAAACAGCAGAGAGAACTGCGAGGGCTTGTTCGGAGGAGAGGAAGAAGTTCCAGCTCCGTGACACGGTTCTGCACAACCACAGAGATGGCGAGTCGCCGTCTTCCTACATCTCCTGCACGACTTGCTCCTCCTCTGGCAGGGTCTGTCCAGCCCTTTGGGTCCTTCCTCTGCCAGTCTCTGTCTGCTTCTCACTCAGAGAAGTTCTATGGAGAAGATCTTGCTGTGTTAAGGCTCCTCCTCCTCTCAGGCCATTTCTTCCTCTGCATCTCTGCATGCTGGCACCAGCTGTGCTTCCATGTTTGCCTAAGGAGGGGAGGGGGCTTCACTTTCCTGATTGTTTGGCTCCGTTCCATTCCTGCATTGTCAGATGTTATCCACGGAGCAAGCATATGCCTGCTTGCAAAGATTCCGTAAATGTAGAACTCTGGCTTCTTTTTAAAATATATACACTTCAACTATTTAAAAAAGAAACTATGACAATAAACACACACTCTAATTTGACATGCACCAGATTTTAGCATATTAGGGACCACCACTATTTGTACTGCTGGGTGAGCTTGGTTTAATTCAGACCTGGAAATAGCATTTCTCTTGGTGTCTCTGTGTATATATTGGAATGTTTTATGGATAGATGTTCCTCTGAACGGAGCTTGTAGCTCTGCTCCGCTCTGTTCCTGAATCCAGGCCTGTGCGTGTCCCCTTGGGTAAATTATTACAAGTGCATACCCTCCATTAACATGGGAGTGACCACGCTCCATTAAATGCTGGGCAAGCCTTGGGTGCATGTGTTTAGCACGTGTTCTCCTCATGGAGTGGAAATCAGTTGTACAATATCAAGTGGACATGCAATGCATTGCATTATGGTAGTATCATATTATTGTAGTTTTAATGAATGAATTTTTCTGTCTTTTCAATCTTCCTATTTACAGATATAATACATATATATGTATCTATCTCTGTGACAGTTTATGTTTATATTTATCCCCCCATAGTAAGATGAAATAATTATGTTTATAACAAGAAAAGGATCAAGCTGATCATGACAAGTCTGACCAGAATGAAGCATCTTTCCAGAAAACGAAGGCCACGTGTGGAGAAGTATCTCATAAAGTCATGCAAAGATAAGAAGAACAGTAATTATTATTTGTCACTGGGGTTCACCTTTTATGGTGCTAAGAGTTACTGGATGTACTTCATGCAGTAAAAATTTGCAAAATAGTTCTACAATGCCTGCCAAGTTACAGTGGTATTCTGAAACAGAATATAGTGAGAATAAAAAGAAGGCTATTGACATCTTACATCTTACAGTCTTGAGATTACTGTTCCTAGAAAACTGAATACGAACTAAAATTGAATCTGACAATGAAACTTCACACGCAGCATCATTCAAAGTAGATGGGCTCTGGGAGACAGGATGGAATGTTCCATCAGGGAAAACCTCGTTAAATGTTCCATTACTAACAAGGCAACTGGCTACTATAAAAATTCAACCACTACCATTGTCTGAAGAGTATAGTGAAAAATTCAAGCATTATTACCCCATGTGCTTGGTGAAGTAATTCAAAGGCTAAGATTTTCAAAATCTTCATGGATCCGGTGGCCAACACTCCGCTTTGCTTGCTTTTGTGTTGTAAGTTCATGGAGACAAATATGAGAAAGATTTGTTACTTTTGAAAACTTTTGACATGTGCACAAAGAAGAAGAAATTTTAAGGTGTTTAGATCAGTTTTTAACAAGCCATCAAAGAAACTGGCAAAAATATAAGCTAGCTGTACAAACAGTACGAAAACAATGGCAGGGAAAAAACTCAGAAGGAACAGTTCAAAACCATTAACAGAATTCATTTCAGTGTTCACCGTGCGTTGAGCAGACGTGCACCAGCTATCGGTAAGATGGCAGTTTCAAAACCACATTGAATGGTGCCATACAAATTGTCAATTTTATTAAGAAACAATATTTACCTTGTATCTTTCCACGTTGGATGTAAACAATATGATTAATGAGTTCTAGAATTTACTATTTCATACCAAAGGCAGAGGCCAAATGAGATAAGACATTACTGGTGTTTGTTTGTGGCTATTTTTATTGGTCAAGAAACTCCATTACCACACTATCTCTCAAACAGAACAAGGTTGGACCACTGTAGGTTTTTTTAAAAATAGATATAGGGCTTCCCTGGTGGCACAGTGGTTGAGAGTCTGCCTGCCGATGCAGGGGACAAGGGTTCGTGCCCCGGTCCGGGAGGATCCCACATGCTGCGGAGCGGCTAGGCCCGTGAGCCATGGCCGCTGAGCCTGCGCGTCCAGAGCCTGTGCACCGCAACGGGAGAGGCCACAGCAGTGAGAGGCCCGCGTACCGCAAAAAAAAAAAAAAAAAAAAAAAAAATAGATATAATAGGTTTTATTTTATTTTATTTTATTTTTGGCCGTGCGGCTTGTGGGATCTTAGTTCCCCAACCATGGATTGAACCCACGCCCTCGGCAGTGAAAGCACAGAGTCCTAACCACTGGACCGCCAGGCAGTTCCCAGGCTTTATTTTTTTAGACCAGTTTTAGGTTTACAGAAAAACTGAGGAGTGAGTACAGAGTTCCCTGATACCTCTCTATTCCCCAACAGTTTCCCCTAGTATTAGCATGTTGCATGACTGTGGTAGACTTATTGGAAGTGATGACCCAATATTGATACGGTATTGTTAATTGAAGTCTATAGTTTACAGTCAGGTTCACTCCTTGTGTTGTACATTCTATGGATTTTAACAAGTGTGTCATATCCTGTGTCTGCCATCACAGTGTCAAACCGGATAGTGTCACCACCCTGAGGACCACCGTAGTTTTAATAAGCTGAAAGATCCCGACTGGGAAATCAGGGTAACCTTGTTACCCTGCTCACAACTGGAGAATAAAGCACCAGCAACTAAAATGAAACACATTTCGTTTCCATTCAGTACATCTCATTCAACACATTTCATGCAATACGAACTAAATTTACCTGCTTTGATGCTGAGAATGAAGGAAGCATAAGGGGATAGAGTGGTGAGGCAGAAGGAGAGGTAAGATGCAGAGCATCAGACAGCACTGGAACCCAGCTCACAGCTTTGCCACTCCCTGACTAGGAACCATCTGCCTCAGCTGGCTGGGTTCCTGGTCCACAAAGCAAAGGGTTTGAAGCCATGATTGCAAAGGCCCTTCCAGCTGCAACTGAAAGAGGGCACAGATAATTATAACTAGGGTAGTATGTGTTTAGTGGATTGGAAAACATTTTCCTTGAGCCCCAGGATTTCTTGTGCTGATTGCCTTTGGAGAATTCAAGAATGAAAAAGACTAAGAAAACATAAATAGACAGATTCCTACTTAGGATTTTACCAATTTAGTCGTTAAATAGAATGTTTGGGCTACAGCTAAAACAGAAAGACAATAATACTAACTCAGATTATTTCCAGATAAGAATCCATAAATGTTATTCTCTTCATCTCCCTTAACTACATGAATAAAGTTTATTAAAGAACATTCTTCTTGGAATGGAAATAAAGCTTGAAACTAACTGTATGAATGCTCAGGGAGGGTGGACCTTTTATTTGGTACCGATTTGTCTTTCTTCTTATTTACATAGAACCCTACTTAAGTAGGTTGGTGGTGAGGAGCAGAAAACAGGGAGGCAGTTTTGGTTATAAGTGCTTGTGGATATATTCTGAAATCCTAGGCTCTAGATTGAATATGTTTTTTAAAGTCTGGCACTTGAGGAAGAACACTATACCCAAAGGATTGTGTGAATATTCACTGTTAAAAATAGCTAACATTTATTTAAGCATGTTCTAAGCATGTTACATGGATTATAACATTTTATCTGCTCATCAATCTTACAAAGAAAACACTTTATCTCCATTTTACAGAAGCAGAAATAAAGCAGTGAAGTTAAATAACTCTCCAGGTCCCTCTATGGTGGTTAAGCTGAATTTTGAGCCTGGGCAGGCTGACTCCTGAACTTGAGTTCTTACTACTGCTATAAATTACATAGTTATATCTGTTTATTTAATGGGAAAGTAAGGAAAGCTTAATATAAGGATGTTATCTCAGATGGGAACTGAGATAAGTGGCCAAATAAAGATGGTCTGTAAGACTTTTTCTATATTTAGAAATGCATGAATCCTGGCCTTAGCTGTTTTTAAGTTGTAGTAAATTACTGTTCAGATTTATGTCACAGTTAGCAGTCTTCCCTTGTTTAATATAGATTCTGTTGTAGTGCAGATAGACCCAGAAGACTTGAACTTACGTTCAAATTTCAAATATTCTGTCCATTTGTCACTAGGATTAGGCAAATGCTTGGCAAACAGTTTGCTTTTGTTTGGAGACGATTCTCCATGGGTCTCTTGCATTTCTGGATGTTCTATAAGCAGAGGCACTGACTTTCTTCTAGATGATCTTTTCAATGATATTTGTGTAGTAAACAGCTTTGGAAGGTAGAGACGGTGTCACCTCCAGGAGCAAAGAGCAGGCATGATTTATGGACCTCTGTTATGGGTTCAGGTTCCCTTAGCTCAGGGTTCCTCTCCTGGAAAACAACCCATTGTGTGTGCAGGTGTCACCTGGCCTTCTTCATGTTGCCCAATGGAGATCGTGTTTCAGGGATCTGGCACAAGAAAAATGCCAAAACACAACTACTGTCACTGTTGTGAATAACAAAGTCTGTCTCTGAGCCAGTAGTCTTGTGTCTTCTGCCAGCACTTAAACAACTGCACCAGTTAACTTGCTAGCTTACAAGAAGGGTAAAATCTCAGACTCTTCATAGTTCTTGACAACTGTATCTGGATTTTTTTTTTTTTTTTTTTTGCGGTACGCGGGCCTCTCACTGCTGTGGCCTCTCCCGTTGCGGAGCACAGACTTCGGACGCACAGGCTCAGCAGCCATGGCTCACGGTCCCAGCAGCTCCGCGGCATGTGGGATCCTCCCGGACCGGGGCACGAACCCGTGTCCCCTGCATCGGCAGGCGGACTCTCCACCAGTGTGCCACCAGGGAAGCCCTGGATTTTTTTACTTTCTGAAAATATCATCACCATTACCTAGATGTCATACCTAGATGAATAATACTTGCCAAATGAATCTTTGAGTTCAGTTGAATGAATGAATCACCTTTTAGTGAGACTCTACCAGGGGTTTTCTTCCATGCTAGCTTCACAGTTCTGTTTAGTGTAGACTATTATTCTCATTTTTCAAATGAGGAAACCTAGGTTTAGGAACATTAAGTACGTTCCCAATATCCTACAGCTAGTAAATGTGAGAACTAAAGCCTTAAACTAGTCCAGTGTTCTTTCTGCCACTATTGCCTCTTTTAATGTTTTAGCTATAGATGTGTTAATTTTCATACCAAATTACAAAAGCTACTGGGAAAGGAAAAATGATTGTTTAAAGAGAAAATGTGGCTTCAAACAAGAAGGAAAGGGAGAGGTGGAGAAGGAGTGAGGGTGAAAGAAAAAAAGAAAGAGGAGAGATAGAAAGGATGAAAAAATATGTCCAAATATTTTTAGAGGGTAAGTGTTGAACTGGGGTCCCTAAGACAAGGGTTGGAAGCAGGAGGAGGTTATGGGGCGGGTTAAGGGGACTTGGTGCAAATCAGTGGAAAATCCCAAGCACAGTGCCCAGGTAAAGCCTGCAGGGAGCCAAAAAGTCAAGTAGCAAGAGTCCAAGAAAATGGGGCAGTCATCAGAGTCCCATAGAAAAAGTGAGAGAAGGGGATCAAGGGAGAGGTCTTGGTAGTTGGAGAGGGCAAATAGGAGTGATTGCTTGACACCCTGGAATATTATAAAGTGGGGATAGTCTTTTGCCATTATTGTGTTTATCTCCTTTGTTTTCTTTAGACATAAGTGGTCTTTCCTTTCCCTTGTGCAGAAGGGAACTGTTAAGGACCCCGATCTGGTTTGGACAGAGAGACGATAACCGCCATTTACCTCGGGTGGCCCTTAGGAGAATGAACACTATAAGGTACTTGTTTAAAAGCTAAAATGTTTGGGCTCAGTCTCCAAAGATCTCTCCTGCAGTGAGTTTTTGTGTCCTTATTTTTATCTTTAGTTCAATTCAGTTGTACTCTGAGCTCCGCAGAGCCTTGAAAATAATAAAGTTTGCTGCTACTACCCCCACTCTGGGTAGTAACTAAACAGTGTGGCTTTAGCATGTAGCCTTGTAAGTATTGCCCACCATAGTTTATTTGGTTCAGACTCACACTTTGTTCACTGATATTCCGCAAACATTCATCAGTGATGATGGCAGCATCCTGGTGAGCCCCCCCAGTTCTTTGTTTCCTGGCAGAGCATGGTTGAAATAAATTGGGACAGTTTCTCTTCTTGGGGGGCTGGGAAAGAATGATGAATGGGTCCCTTGTTCTGATGCATCATACTGTTTCCTACAAGGGAAAAAACAGACAGCTGCTCATCTCTGTATTGTTAAGAACCACACCTTGCACTCTAAGAAGATCACTCCCTTTTGTGCGGTGGAGGTGAAGGAGAGTTTCGGGTTATTCATTACGCTTGAGTCCTCATTAGTAACTTCTTCACAAAATAAACACTTGGCTCTGCAGAAACAGGGAACAAGAGCCCACTTCATCCAAAGTACAGTGATAAATGTCTCCTGTGGCCCTAGATTCCAACTCTGAACATCTGTGATCTCCCCATCTCCATGGCAACATAAAGTAAATAATAAAAATAGTCCAAATCCAGGAAAAGCACAGCGGGGAATGTCTGTCCTGAAAGAAAACAAGCGCTTAACATGCATTCACATACCAGCAAGAGGACCCAGGCGAAACTTAAGAGTTGATCGATAGGAAAACAACAGTGAGTGGATAATGCAGAATGTGAAAGCAAAGAGGCAAAAAAATGTCAGATTGTTTGAAGAAGTATTGTCGGCTTTCAATAGGAGGCCCGAAGGGAACATTGCTTCTTGTATTCATGGGCTTGTAGAGTACGTCTTTTACATTTTGTACAAATGTGTTTTGAATTATAAGCCTGTTATGTTACACGATATTTAAAGGGAACCATAGATTATAAAAGTAATAGTATCAAGCAGGGAGCTGGGAACTGCTGATTTTGTTTTTGCCGCATAGCTTCTGAGCAAAGCTGTGGTCTGCCAAGAGACCTCGGGGCTCCTCCCAACCTGCACAGCAGCAACCCCGGGGGCTGCTCCTACTGTAGCCCCACCCACCCTGCAGGGACGCAAGATAGTGCATTTGGGAGGCTCCAGAGCGCCCACAGTAGGTGTGAGAGCAGCAAAGCAGCCCTCTGGGAGGGAAGAATGTGCCCTCAGGGGCACAAGAAGACTCTCAGGAATAGGATATTTTTAAAGAATGGGGAATTCGACTTAATTTTCTAGTTAGCTGTAGTGCCTTTGGACCTTTCAATTCACTGAGCCTGGTTTGGCTCATCTGCAAAAAAAGAGAGGGGGACTTCATGACCTGGTGTCCCTGCCAGCCCTGGAATTCTACAATTCTATGAATTGAGCACAAAGCATGATTTTGTTTCAGCCTTTGTGGATAAAAATTTCTGAGTTTACTGGTCTACTCTAGCAAAAACTGTGCATTGACTATAACCAGATGGCAGTGTTGCGGGGAGGGCAAGTTGGAAGGGGGAGGGGTAGACCCAGCTTAGGGGAAAGACTGAGGGGTCTAGAGCCAACCCCAGTGACTAGCTGTGTGACCTTGTGCAAGTTACTCAACCTTTCTTGGCCATTATGTCTTCGTCCCTGTCAATGGGGATGATGGCCCTCACCTTACAGCATTGCTGTAGGAATAACTGTAAGTGATCAATAAATGGTAACTATTATATATTTATGGATTTTGAGTCAGTGGTTTGAAGATTAGTTTGATCATGGAAGTAGGGTTTTATAGTAGTGGGGCCACTTGTCTGGTGTGGTTTATGGAAAGCAACCTCAATACTTTGTGATGGGGGTTCCATTTGGCACTACCTATGGGTGAATCTATACTGAAGATCCACCAGGGCATTTTTCTTTGAATCCCTAACAGTAGCTTTTTACTCTGTGTGCATCTTTCTCCTAAAATGAGAGTATAGCTAAACCATTCTGGCTAATTTAATAATCTAGAAAGGTCGGGTTCTAATAAGTGGAAGTTTTTACTATATGAGTTGTGCACAGACATCTTGCCATTTATTCACAGGTAAATGCTCAAATTAAAAGCTAACCATCTTCATGGCAGCATTATTTATAATAGCCTAGATATGGAAACAACCTAAGTGTTCATCGATGGACGAGTGCACAAAGATGTGGTGGATATATACAATGGAATACTATGCTGCCTGAAAAAGGATGAGACCTCGCCATTTGCAACAACATGGATAGACCTTGAGGGTATTAAATAAGTGAAATAAGGCAGACTGAGAAAGACAACTGTGCTATGATCTCATTTTTATGTGGAATCTAAAAGAAGAAAACAAACCAAAACAAACAATCAAAACAGAAACTCATAGATACGGAAAGACAGATTGGTGATGACCAGAGGGGAAGAGGGTGGGGGGGGAGGTGAAATGCGTGAAGGGGGTCCATTGTATGGTGATGGCTGGTTACTAGATTTTTGCTGGTAATCACTTTATAATGTATACAGGTGTCATGGTGTACACCTGAAATTTATATAATGTTATATACCAATTTTATCTCAATTAAAAAAAAATCACATGAAACTAACACAATATTGTAAATCAACTACACTTCAATTGAAGGGGAAAAAAAAGAAAGCTAACCAGAAATCAACAGTCAAGAAGATGGCTTTGGGGCAGATTCTCTTTATACTATTCCTTTCTTCTGGCTCAGTTTCTCTCATCTCTTTCTTTCCCATCTTTTGACCACTCTCCCTCTCTTTGCTTTCCTTCTCCTGATCTTCTGATTTTAGTGTTCCCCTCTGTCCAGTTTTGTGTTGTGTAATCTTCAGTATTTTGCATTCCTTACTGCATTACCACTTCTTATTCCATCCCTGCCTTCCTTTCCTTTTTATTGTCTAAAATTTTACTTCCATTGATCCACGGTACCTTCTGGAGGGGCGGGGCTTTTTCAATAAGTACGAGAAGGGCAGATGGACTTCTCTGTGAATGTAGGAAATGGGACTTGCAGTTAACTCCTAGGACTGAATTTCCAGAGGATGGCTCATGTCAGAGAACCTAGCTACTCTGGATGTAGAGACATCAGGCCGAGAACTACCAACTGTCTGGGGTCGTAGTGACTCCAGGAGCACTAGATGCTAACCAGTCAAGGGAAGAGGGAGTCAGAGTGACTGCGGTTAGAAGAGTAAGGCGTTGTGTTTGATCCAAAAGACAAATCCAGCATCTGGGCTGCCTGACCCGAAAGGATGGGAAAAATCGCTAAATGAGAAAGGCCAAATTGACCTCTGTCCCAATATTACAATAAGAGTAACCCAAACAATATGGTTTAAAGAATTGATGTGTTCAAATCCTTGGCCAAACATGAGCCCTCGTTGATCTCTAATATTAACTATCATCCTGTCCAGCTCTGAGTATTAAGCCCCTCCCTGCCAGTTATCAGCCGACTGACCTTGGATAAATTACTTAACCTTTTCGAGTTTTGGTTCCCTCTAAAAAAGATATGACACCTATATCTTTTATTACTAACAGGGATTAAATGAGATCTCAGGTGAAGTGCATTCAGGGTACATTGAAGTTCCTATGCAGTTTCTGTATCTTGGCCTGGGATTTTAATATTTCAGAAAAGCTTTGTTCATCTAATGTGTAGTTCAGGGTCCATTTGGTTCAGTGCCCTACCCTGGTCCTCTTGTCCTGACATTAAGTGAGTTAGAGATAAGAAGATGGCGAACATCTCTGTAGTATGCTATGCATCACTGTTTCTCAGCACCCTGAAATTCATTCATACTTGGCATCCCCCCAAATTCCCATTCGGCTCACTAATGACTTGAGGTGTCCAGTGCGGAAGGAAGGGTTAAAAACCAGAGTCTTCAAACCCATTTTAAATGTCATACCAGGTCTGTTAGAGCAGTGGTTCCCAGGTGGGGGGGGGGTGATTTTAACTCTCCGGGGACATTTGACAATGTCTGGAGACATGTTTGATTGTCACAACTTGGGAGGATAGGGTGGAGCAGTGTTACTGGCAGGTAATAGGTAGAGGCCAGGGATGCTGCTGAACGTTCCACAGTGCCAAGAAAAGCCTCATCCAAAATTTCAATAGTGCTGAGGTGGAAAGACCCTAGTTTAGAAGTAGCCAGTTGGACAAATCATTTCTGTAAATAGGGGGACCCTTTTTAGCTTCAGCCTCTTACTATTTATTAAGTTCGAGAAATGTCTGGATAGAGGAGGCATTCAACGGGATTGGAAAACCTTTAAGACTGAGCTGCTGTTATGAATTCAGAGAAACATGTTTGCCTTTTGGAAAAAAAGATCTGTAGCCTTGTGCGTGCCAAAACAATTTGTTCAGGGTTTGCTATGCAGCAGCAGGAGAATCTGTCCATAAAAGGGATGGACTTTGCTGCTCAGAGGGATTCCCTTCAAGGGTTTCCCTTGCGAGCTCAAAACAACCACTGGGAAAGGCAAGGCTGGCCAGCCTTCTGAGCTCCAACCCCTCACCAAGGAGTGTTTATACTTCCCCGGAGGTAAGAGTGAAGAGGTTGTGGGAAGAATAGCATTCTAGCCCTAAAAAGGGGTTGTTTGGGAACCATCTTATTTCTTAGATGTGAAGATGAACCAGCTTAACTGGGAAAGGTCTTTTAAAGGGGAACCTGGGTATACTCTCGCAGGAAGCTGAGAGGAAGTCATCACCGAGGGCATGATGCCTGGGGTTCCGGATCCAGAAGACCAGGGTATCGACCCCAGCTCCTGTAGCTGCTTACTGACCCTGTGACCTTGGATGAAGAAAAAAATTACTAAAATTACCGCACACTACCATACGCCAGACTTAATGCTACTCTTGCACATGCAATATGAGTTCACTTTATTTTTACATAAACACTTCAAAGTAGCTTGGTTACATAATATAGTCAGTAGCTGGCTAAGTCACCTAGGTTTGTTTGACTCCAAAGCCTATGATTTTTCCACTATGCCCCATTGTCTCCCCAAATTCTTAGCCTTTTTAATCTCAGTTTCCTTGCTTAAATGGACACAGTTAGACCACCTCAAAGGAGTGTTGTTAAGGTCAGCTCGAAACAACCTTGGATGCCTCTGGTCTGCAGTTGGCTGTGGCCTCCAGCAGGGGCTCAACACTCCTCCTGTCTACCCCCCCTTCTCCTCCCCCGCACCCCTCTGCCCCCAGCCGTGGTTGGTCAGCTTTCAGGACATTTATCAGCCTTTGTGCCTGTGGGGAGCATCAGTGAGCTGAGATAAAGGCCCCGTGCCTGTCCAGGAATCTGGCTCCCCCGCCTCTTTCCCTCTTCTGAAGCCGCAGTCAGCTCCTTCTGACTAAGGAGTCTCAGAGGTGGAGGCAGTCAACTCCCTCTGCCGACCTTATCTCTTCCACTTCTGAGGATGCTGAGGTTAGGTGGTCCACATCTTGCTCCTCAGAACTGGGAAGACCTGTCTTCTCTTCCTCACTCCTCAGACACCCTCCTCCAGGGCCACTGGCCTGACCCGGTCACCTGTGTGGAGACCCCAGCTCAGCTCCTCTCTAAGCCTCAAAGCAAGTCTTGCTTCTGCTGGGTGGAGCCTTCCCTCAATCCAGTATTTTTGACCCTTGATGCAGAGATTGACAGATACACCTCCTCAGGCCTCTCTTCCGTGGAACAAAAGAAGGATTCCCTGGGTTCAGCCTGGCTCCCTGGCTCCTACATTGCATATGGGATCCAAACTCTGCTGAGAACATATTGCTTTATCTGGTTTCGTAATCAGTACTCCTATCTCTCTCAGGGAGGTCTTCAAAAGTGGGAGATTTAGGGTAAGATTCCACTATTCCTCAATTTCCTGACCACAGGATATTAACGTCACCCTCTGAGTTGGCCGTGTTCCTATATCCAACAGTTAGTGCTTGACAAATGTTACTTCTCCCTTAGACATGAACAGAGCCTGAGAGATCATACAGTTTAGGGGTTTTTAACTTAGAATCCTACTAGAATCAGTAATAAAGTGAGCATTCCCTCTCTCATTACTCCACAGTTCTCTGAAACTTTTGACCCATGCATGAGACAGAAGAAAGACCCTTCTCTATGTCAAACAGAGAGGCACATATATCATCACAGTATGGTTGCATTGTCGGTCAATTTGAATTCTGAAGATTTGAAATATTCCAATACACAATTTATAAACAAAATTAAAAAAAATATGAATCTCCTTTTTCTTTCTGGAGGTAGGTGTGAGAGGAAACCTCCAGATCTGGTGGGCTGAGTGAGTAGAAAGCCTTGGTTAGGCTGTGTGCTCCATGGTGTTTTGAAATGCCTGGGGAACAGCAATGCCCAACAGCTATTGACTGTGACGTGTGGACGCACTATTGTTTACATGCCCCGGAACTGAGTGAACTTGCGCCTACTATCTGCTGTTGCTCTACATGAGGATCCTCTTTATATCACATACCAATGCCATCCGAATGCCTATTAAGCGGTAGAGCTAAAGCTTAAAAAAGTGTTCTTTGGACTAAAATAGGGGTCAGGATTCTTTCTCGGCAAGGGCCATATAGTATATACCTTAGCCTTTGCTGGCCACACAGTCTTGGTCACAACTACTCAACTCTGCCATTGAAGCATAAAAGCCATTGTAGACAAGTATAAATGAATGAGCATGCCTGTGTTCTAATACAACTTTATATATGGACACTGAAATGTGAATCTCATAGAATTTTCACATGTCAAAAAAATCTTTTGAGTTTTTCTACTCTTTAAAAAAATGTGAAAACCATTCTTAGCTTGTGGGTTGTGCAAAACCAAGTGAAGGGCCAGATTTAGGCCACAGGTCATAGTTTCATGGCACCTAGACTAGAAGTTAGACGTCATAATGCTATTAAGTGTTATTTATTGTGCTCAGAAACTTTGTTAAAAGAAAAATAAGTTACAATGTCTGTTGATCTATGCAACACACACATGCACACACACAAAGGTATGCACTGATTCCCGTTAGAAATTACTTTTGAATTGTTGAGGAGGGTTTATCTGTAGACTGCTGTTGTGGCCCAGAGGATCATTTTTCAAGTCTCTCGCCAGAAAGGACAAAAAGAGATGATACTACGATGTTTTGTAAATACTTCTATTAATTGGGTACCAGTTAAGCCAGAGAAACAGAGAGATCTAAAAGCACAATGGTTTGAACAAGATAAAAATGTATCTCTCTGTATGTAAGAGTCTGGGCAGGCAGTGCAGGGCTGTACCTCATAGTCCAAGATGGCTGCTCCACCTCCCACCATCATACCCATATTCCAGTGAGCAAGAAAGGAGAAAGGGGAAGGGGAGGGCACACTTGGTCATGATTATTATTTTTAAAAAACAGTGCTTTCTCCTTCCAGCCAAGATGGGGTAACAGGGACTGGTTTTATCCTCTTACTCCAAACAACAACAAGACAAAACACGAGACAATGGTTTTCAAGATGTAGGACATCAGGCAACAAAGGACAACAATCCTTGAGAGAAAGGAAACAAATGAGGTGAGCCCTGAAGGTGTCCTAGAGTGTGGTGCAAGATGGGGAAATCCAGAGTTGAGGGAGTGGGGCTGGGAGTCCCAGGAAGCCCAGGTAGTTAGGGTTTGCAGGGCAGAGTACCGGGAAAGAGAATGCTTTACAGAGAGAACTCTGGAGATCTGCAGAGTCCTCCTAACCCTACCCTCGGGTCTCATCTGAGCATTGATCACCGCATGTGTGTGAAGAAACTAGCCGAGGCCTGGGAAAACATCACCTGGGAGTACTAGAAAGAAAATTCTCTAGAGCTCACACAGCGGCAAGAATAGGTCCTCTTCTACTAGCCAGAGTAGAAAACCTCCTAATTCATGGGATGTCAAGTAGAATTCTCAGAGGGTTCTGCCTCAATAGTGGGGAAAAATGAATTCTAGCTTGAACACTACTCTGGTCCCACCTAACAGAGCTTAAAACAAAACATAAAAAGATTAAATTGTTTCCAAGTGTGATAGGATGAACGGTGGCCCAAAGATAAAAGTCCTAATCCCTGGAACCTATAAATGTTACCTGATTTGAAAAAACGGATTTTTACAGATGTGACTATGTTAGGGATCTTGAGATGAAGAGGTCATCCTGGATTATCCAGGTGGGCCCCAAATGCCATCACAAGTGTCCTTGTAAGAAGGAGGCAGAGGCAAAGCAGACCCACAGAGAGGAGAAGGCACTGGGAAAATAATTGGCAGAGATTGGAGTGTTGTAGTCAAGGGATGCTGGGTGCCACCAGAAGCTGGAAGAGGCAAGAAATGGATTTTTCCCTGGAGCCTCTGGAAATGCCCTGCTGACATCTTCTGGCCTAAAGAATAAATTTCTGTTGTTTCGAGCCACTACATTTGAGGTAATTTGTTACAGCAGCCTCAGGAGACTAATAGACCAAAGTAACTTAATCGCATTCCATAACAAAACTCAAGTATGTTTACAGGAATACAAAATTATTCAGCACCTAACAAGGTAAAATTCACAGTGTTTAACATCCAACAGAAAATTACCAGGCATGCAAAATAGCTGGAAAATACAACACATAATGAGGGGGAAAAAATCAATCAATTGAACTGACCCTGAAAAGACACAGATGATAGAATTAGCATATACCCTTTCTTTTTAAGATCAGGACCTAAGATCAGGACCTGATGGTGCTGTGGATGAAGCTAAAATCTGGAGTTCTACTACCAAAAGATGAAAGGGAGAAAATTGGCAGATGGCTGGCAGTCCCAGCCATCATAGTAAAAACTTGTCTCACCAGTTGTATTAGCCAGGGTTTTATAGTTGCAAACAACTGAAAGAGATGTGGTTGATTTAAGTGAGAAAAAAATTTAATAAAAGGATACTGTGTCTTTCACAGACTTCAGAACCAGGCTTAGAAACTGAGCAGGAACAAATGAGGCGTGGCAGCAGCCAGGACCACAGCCAAAATCTTGCTCCAGAGCTCATCTAGTGAAGGTAACATTTGCTGGATGGACATCACAACTTGCCCTCTGAAGTCACCTAGCACATGTGCAGCTGGGGCTCCCCAGCCACCGCTGCTGCTAGAAAGTCCCCATTGTTGACACTGCTGTAGCCAACTGCCAACAGGGCTCCTCCTTGCCTTTGCTTCCTTGTACCACTAGCTAAAGGCTACAATGGGTGCATCGGACAGCAGAGCCTCAGTCATAGTCTGAGTCCCAGCTGCTAGGAAGACTGGGAGAGGGAGTTTTCAGCTTCTGCCCCAGAAAACATCAAGAGGAAAACAAATCTTCTCAAAACTGGAAAAGGGTGCAGAAACTGAACAGCCAAATAGTCATGATAGTAGTAATAATAATAGTAGTAATAATAATAATAGTAATCACCAACAAATTGAGTTCAGATTCTACTGATGTTGGTGAGCCATGAGTGCAGGGCAAAGGGGAGACCTTAACATTAGTGACTCAGCGTCTACTCTTCAGAACCCAGCTTTCTCCCGTCTAAGCCTGCCTTTGCTTTTTATTCCTAATGAATACATTTTAGTCATATTTAGACATATGTGAGATGTGTGAGGGATCACTCGGAAGTAAATCATCTAAGTCAGTGTGATTAATGTCCCATTTTTTGTGATTATCTTTACTAACATTTGTTACTTTATGGACATCCTATTGGCTACCAACCTTTGTATCGAGGATGGGAAAAATAAAATCTACAAATAGAATGGCAGGTAGTTAAATGCACTGTTCTTTCCTTTGTACTCTGGTATTTACTGTAGAGAATGACTGTAACCCTGGTTTAGCTCTGATCAACTTGCTTCCTGGATTAATTAAGTCTTTAATCTGTGATGATTCTTAAGCAGCCCTACCCCCCAACCCCCCAGCCTCCATTCTCCTTGCTTAAAAGGAAGTATCAATAGTGGGGAATATCTGACCAGAAGGACCAATGCTTTGGACAGCTGCATTCGTATGATTTAAGAGTGATGGGAGGATCTCTACCTTGCCCTTATTGTTCTGTCCTTTAAAGTTCATTCCTTGGACCCTTTCCATAAGGCTCTCATTAAAATACAAAAACAAACAAACAAAAAACAAACAAAAACACAGAAGGGGGCTTCCCTGGTGGCGCAGTGGTTGGGAATCCGCCTGCCAGTGCAGGCGGCACGGGTTTGAGCCCTGGTCCGGGAGGATCCCACATGCCGCGGAGCAGCTGGGCCCGTGTGCCACAACTACTGAGCCCGTGTGCCACAACTACTGAGCCCGCGCTCTGGAGCCCGTGCTCCGCAACGGGAGAGGCCACCGCACTGAGAGGCCCGCACACTGCAACGAAGAGTGGCCCCCGCTCTCAGCAACTAGAGAAAGACCGCGTACAGCAACGAAGACCCAATGCAGCCAAAAATAAATTAATTAATTAAAAAAAAATAGAAAGGACAACACGTAAAACAATGACCACTTTTAACACCTTGAAGGTGTACGTTTTTCAGGCACTAACACACACATTTGGCACTACAGAGTGCTTCACTTGCAATTTAAGACGCTATTCTTCATAAAGCCCTTTTCATAGGGGTATTATTACTGCTTTTCTACAGATGAAGAAAGCGGCAGAGAAGTCACATTACTTGCCCAGGGTCACTCAGCCAGTGAATGGCAGAGCTGTGATTCAAATCCCCGGAGTTGCTCTGTAACTGCTACCTGTCTAGCCTCTGTCATTGGGTGCTCCTCACCTAAGAGAGTGGTGACAGGAGCAGGACACGGGGCAGGTAAATGCTGCTAAAGGGAGAAGGGAGCCCGGGTCCAGGGCACAGCACATGTCCCATGCAGGGCAGTCCTGAGTCCAGGTGGGGACTCTGAGGGGCACACGTGAGAAAGATCTGGGGGCTGGCACAGCACAAATCACCCCTTGGCCAAGGGTCTGCCTGCTTCGTGGCTGGGCGCCCTTAGCGCTCTTGTGCAAATGGCTCTGCCTTCTGAAGAAGTCCCCAGTTACTTTCATACCTGATAAAACTGGCAGACTCTGTCTGCCACCTTGAGGTCCAAGGACAAAGCGGGGGAGGGGGGATATTAGGCGGAACTATGAGTGATGCTTAAGGAGATACGGAAAATGAGTTGCTGCCTACTGGAAGCAAAGTCAGCAACATGCATAACAGTAAGGCAAGTTGCTGATGAGAGAAATGAAAGCTGCTGGGGCCATAATTAAATCGAGACATCTGAATGGAGAGTCCGACCGGAGACTTACGACCAGGATGGCAGGCTCTGTGGACTCTCCAGCATTTTCGCTGGACAGATTCACAAAGCGCCACGTAAGCAGAAATATTCACAGATGTGAAGCCATGAAGTCGCTGTTGTTGTTTCTGCTGGGGACTTTACTACCCTTAAAGTAAATAGTGAGTTTTATTTCTGGGGGACTGTCCCTTTCACAGAAAAGCCCAGAATCCAAACCCCATTCAAATCCCATCCTGATTCTCTCTTAGTCTCTTGGTCTCTTTCTCCCTCTGCATCCACCCCAGCATCCAAAGTGTCTGATTCTAAATATAAATCACACAACCAGAAACATCAGCAGATAAGTAAAGAGAACTAAAGCAAAAGAGCATCAAGCAATCCTTCCGTTTTCCCAACCAGGCCAGGCAATGGTGGAGAAAAACAGAAAAGCTTCTGCCCAAACCATCCTGCAATGGCTCCAACTTCCCAGTTCTTTCCTCATCAGCGGGAAAGTCAGGTACTATCAGCAGAAATAGGCTTTACACGTAGCAGCGCGAGCACCGCACCATGATCTAAGCTTCTTAGAAGACCCAGACTTTGGGCACTTAGACTGATAACAGATTATATCTCAAAAATGTCTTCTATCTGGCAAACTTTCTTTTGAGGAAACACAGAAACTAGCAATGCAGACTAGTCTATTTATATAGTTTTTGGACTTATCCATCTTTTAGAATTAAAAAAAGATGTTAAAACATTGACTGGTGGGCTTCCCTGGTGGCGCAGTGGTTGAGAGTCTGCCTGCCGGTACAGGGGACACGGGTTCATGCCCCGGTCCGGGAGGATCCCACGTGCCGCGGAGCGGCTGGGCCCGTGAGCCATGGCCGCTGAGCCTGCGCGTCCGGAGCCTGTGCTCCGCAACCGGAGAGGCCACAGCATTGAGAGACCCGTGTACCGCAAAATAATAATAATAATAATAATAAAAACATTGACTGGTTAATACCATAATTAAGAACAACACAATTTACAAAGTAGCAATGTAGAAGGTAATTTTAGGATTAAATTAGACATTTGGCTTTCATGATTCACAGGATTTTATGTGTCAGACAGGCTGGCATTTATGTGGGGGAGGGACTGAGGGGGGTAGAGTGGGGAGATTTCCAGATGTAGATAGACCCAAAGGAAATCTGCTCTTACCCACTCCCCCCCCGCCTATCCTACCCCCTCAGTCCCACTGCACTGTTGATCCACTGTCACCTCCAGCATCTGGTCTGTTTCCCTTGTCTCCCCATCGTTCCATCTGTCCACCTTAGTCTTCCCTGGTTCTGATGCTACCTCTCCAGCTCCTACCTGCCCCTTTGGCAGCCTCCTTCTAGGCTGACCTGCCATTGTCGTTTCTTGACTGGAGCTCCTCCACCTGCCCTAAAGCTTTGCCCCGGTTCACATGCTGTCTCTCTTACTTTCCTCTCTTTGGCTGTGCCACTGGATCTTGCTCCCTGACTGTGATCACATTCAAGTTTCTCCTGTCCAAAATCAGCCAACCAACCAAAAAATACATAAATAAATAAAGAAACAGAAAAAACCAACCCCACAAACATAAACAAAACCACTGGCCCTCTAGTCTGCTGCTCACCGCTCTGGGCAAGTGCCTTCACTCTCTCTGCAACATAAAACTTCTTTAAAAAGTCGTCTTTGTCGACTGCTTCATTCTGATACCACCAGCTCCCTTGCAAATCCTTGCAATTAGGCTCCAGCTCTTATCCCTCCATAATAATTTGTTAAAGGTCAATAGCCGGTTACCAAATGCAGTGTGTTTTGTTTTATTTTCATTTTGCTTAGTCACTTTATATGACTGGCCCTGTTCCCGCACCCCCAACTGTGTCCCCATGCCTGGGCAATTCTTACCTTTATACTTTTCTTATCCCCCCTTTTATCCCTGTGTCTCCTCCACTTCCTCTTCTTTTCCAGCTCCAAAGATAAGTTTTCCCTAAAAATCTGCCCTTGATCCTCTTCTGCATCCTCTCTTCTATATGTCCTCTTGGAAAACTCATTCAGTCTCATGGCTTTAATTCTACTGTCCCTATGACTCATTTCTGAAGCCTCCTCTCTCATCCTGACAACTCTCATGGTTCCCATCTGGATTCACCAGCTCCTGGCTGGAAGTTTCCACCCGTATGCTCTCCCAGTGTGTTGATCTTAATAGGTTCAAATCTGAATTTTTTCTTTTCCCTCCTGAACATTTACTTCTCCGTATTTCTGTTAATTAAGAGTTTTCTAATCGCACCAGCTCAAAATGTTGGTAGAATCTTTAATTCTTCCCTCTTTTTTGTCCCACATTTGATTAGCAGTCAAGTTCTGTCAATTTTGTTGAAAACATGTATCTTTTGTGTTTCTTCTTTCCTTTTTATACCCACTGATACCCTCTAGTTCAAGATCTGACTTCCTCTCTCATTATTTAATGCCATAATCTCCTCATAGGTTTCCCTAGTTCCAGTCTCACCCCACTGGGCAGCACCTGATATTCTGACACAGCACTACCACATTAATCTTCCTGAAGCACACATCAAAGCTGGTTATTTTCCTGTTCAGACACTTTTAATGACTGCCCAATGCCTACAGCATAAATACCCAAACACACACAATACATTTAGGATCCTTTGCCTCTATCCCCAAACTATATCTCTGGTTTTATTTCCCATCAGTTTTTTTTTTTTTTCTCCACCAGTTCTTTACTCTGGTGACCACCACACAATCATATGCTAAATTTTTACAGCCAGTGGCAGGAAACAAAAAACTCTAACTCAATTTATTTATGTATAGATTTAGTTATTGATAATGAAATTTATTGATAAAATTATGTGCTATATGTATAAAATTATAAGAAGAAGTTCTGAAGCAGGAGGCCCCTGGCATGGATGTTCCCGCTCTGATTCTGATTCTTTGCAATCCTCTTGACAGAAGTGACTGTTCTTTTGCTAAGGACCTCCTCCAAGTTGGAACTCACACTGCACTGATCACAGTGTGCTTTTTATTATAATTACCTGTTACCGATCTTACCCTTGTTGAGATTGAAGGCAGCCCCAAGAAATTACACCCTTCTCCTCTCCACCTGAGTTCTGAACCGAAGGAGAGAGTGGCAGATAAGATCAAAACAACATTTTATTACTAATAAAACTGGTTCTGAAGAAAGGTGCTTTGCTATGCTGCAACAACAGTCTTCCTAATACATGAAACTCCAGAATGTGACAGACTCCTCTCTAGTCACAGGCAGGGTTAGAAGACACAGAGCTTCTGAGTGGGCGAGAAGTAAGCGGCCCATCCCAGCCAGGGCTCTGTAAATTACATCGGGTAACTCACTCCTCTACAGGGAGGAATAAGGGATAGGACAAGAACCAAGTGGTGTTTAGGGGAAAACATCTCTCTCAGAAACCATAGAAGAACTCAAAACGCTCTCTCTGATAAAACTGTAGACTTCTTGAAGTCAAGGACTAGATTTTGTACATCTTTTAAGGTGATACATATATTGGGTGCTTAATAATGTCTGCTACATACTATTAAATTATATGACATAATTATTACATGTAAGTGACAGTAATTATATAATACTTTACATTATATAATTTCTATATTATAAATTTGGTAGATTATAATATTATAAAATATCATATATAGGACATATTATATAAAATTATTTATTTTAAATTGTTAAAATTTAAAGGGCTACTAATACACAACGGTGACATTACCAGAGACTTACAGAAGCAAAGCTGGTTATTACACAGGGAAACAAATTATTCTTGAGCCTGCATAGCATGAGGGGAGGCTCACAGAGAAAATGGACACACATAGCTTTCTGTGTTCAAAGGTAATCATCAGATAAAATAATGTCTCCTTTCATAGGAGTTATTTCTTAAAATCCTATCAAAGTGGCCAGATTTTTATTTCTTTCCAAAACTCATGAGGAAACTTACTCATTTTATTTTTTAAGAGTGAATCATTTTGTACCACCCAGACACTTCATATAATGCCAACCATCTGG